>NW_020838081.1:326384-709316 GCF_003676395.1 Aethalodelphis obliquidens | reverse complement strand
TTATTTTTGGCTGCATTGGGTCTTCGTTGCTGCGCGCGGGCTTTCTCTAGTTGCGGCAAGTGGGGGCTACTCTTCGTTGCAGTGCGCGGGCTTCTCATTGCGGTGGCTTCTTTTGTTGCGGAGCACGGGCTTCAGTAGTTGTGGCACGTGGGCTCAGTAGTTGTGGCTTGCAGGCTCTAGAGCGCAGGCTCAGTAGTTGTGGCGCACGGGCTTAGTTGCTCCGTCACATGTGGGATCTTCCTGGACCAGGGCTCGAACCCATGTCCCCTGCATTGGCAGGCGGATTCTTAACCACTGCGCCACCAGGGAAGTCCCCATTTCAATATTTTAACAAGTGTTACGACTACACTGGTGTGAATAGTGGTGCTGTATATCAATCCTGCTTCTAGTGTTTTCTTTTAGAGGGATTGGGGACTGGAAACCTGCAAGTAAAACCAAGTCTCGCCTTTGAACTTAATTTGTCTAGTCTTCCCTTTACAAGTTTAGTGCATGTGGTTCTATGATGACTTTGCCCTAACAGGTCACCAAGTTGGTGTGTCTGCTGCTGTGGTTTCCTTGGGGTCTGCAGTTATCCTGAACTTTCTCCCCTCCCACCCTAGCTTTATTGAGATATAATTGACATATAGTATCCTGCACTTTCTGTTTCTGTATATCCTTTATCCTTAAAATGTTTCCTTTCCTGCTCCAAGGCCTCATCTCCCTATTACACATCCTCTAATTTCATAGCAGTCAGAGAAAAAAGAAGAACCAATTGTACATAGAGACACCACAAATAAATGCCCTTACAGGATCCTCCATCTTAATTAGGTGTCGTGTTTTCCATCTCTTCATTATACTAGCCCCAGGTGTCTTTATGATCTTTTACTTGATTTTCAGGTTTCTCTGGAAACTCAGGCTCCTGAGAATAGTATTGGTGTTATTACTCTGCCTTCTTCGCTGATGAGTAATTTACCAGCTAATGATGTGGAGCTGGCTTCCAGGGTGCAGTTCAACTTTTTTGAAACACCTGCCCTGTTTCAGGTAAAGTTGCCTCTAATTGCTTTTGGTTTCGGTTTTGGAGGGGCCTGAGGGAGTTTTATTTCTTTTAATCCTCACATATTCTTAAGCCTGCTATAAGTCACATGAATTGCTGAAAAGCTGTAGTTTATTTTTTTCTCTCTCTCTTTTTTTTTTTTTTTTTTTTTTGCGGTATGCGGGCCCTTCACTGTTGTGGCCTCTCCCGTTGCGGAGCACAGGCTCCGGACGCGCAGGCTCAGTGGCCATGGCTCACGGGCCCAGCCGCTCCGCGGCATGTGGGATCTACCCAGACCGGGGCACGAATCCGTGTCCCCTGCATCGGCAGGCGGACTCTCAACTACTGCGCCACCAGGGAAACCCTGTAGTTTATTTTTAAACAGGACCTAATGATGCTGCTGAGGATAAATAACAATAACTGACACTCACATAGCATTTATCACCTGCCGTGTAGTATCATAAGCACTTAGAAATGTTAACTCTAATCCTCTCAACAACATCATGAGGGAGGAACTATTGAATTATCCCAGTTTTACAGATGAGGCTATGGAGGCACAGAGAGGTTAAGTAACTTGCTCAGGAACACACAGCTTAAATGGCTTAATGTTATGTTCCCTTTAAGATTCATGAGGGTCTCGTTGTGTCAATCTGTGAAATTTAACTCAGCATTTAGAGCATTGTATAGTGGAATAAGCTCTGCCTCTCATTATGGTCCTTGGGAAAGTCACTTTACTCCCTGCCCCTGAATTCCTGACCTAGGTAGTAAAATAAACCAGTGTGGACTAAATAGTCCTTAGGGTCCCGTCTAGCTCTAAAATTCTCTGATAACATTTCATTTTCCCTTGCCATCTTGTTGATTCTTTGGTGTGCTAGGACCCTGCCTTGGAGAACCTCTCTCTGATCAGCTATGTCATTTCCTCGAGCGTGGCGAACCTGACAGTCAAGAATTTGACAAGAAACGTGACGGTTACATTAAAGCACATCCACCGGAGCCAGGTGGGCGGGGCCTGTCTGGTCTGTTCATTGACCAGAAACACCTCATGCAAACTATGGCTGTAAGACTTTGCCTGAAAAAAGTAGATTCAGCAGATCCTTAGACCCAGTTAGGGCAGCGTGTAAGACTAGAATCACATAGTCACTCCGTTGGGTTTTAACATGCCTAATAACTGCCTTCCTAATTTCCAAGAAGGAGCAGTGTAAAAAGCAAGCTCTTCTTGCCAGTTTTCAGTGCTTTATATCTGCGGCTACAGGTCTGATTCTCACCTCCAAAGAGAAAGCATCTTGGTTCAGTTCACATTGAGCATCATCTATGACCTCGCTGCTCAAAGTGTGGTTTGCAGACCTGCAGCATCAGCATCACCTGGGAACTTGCTAGAAATGCAGACTCTCAGGCCCCACCCCAGACCCACTGAATCAGAATGTGCCTTTTAGCAAGGCCTCAAGGTGATTCCTATGCACAATTGCTGAGTTTAAGTGCTGACGTATATGAGACTCACTTGCTTCTAGAGACCAGTGTAAAATAAGAACTCTCCTAAAATTCTGAAATTTTAAAATACCGTTTTTTTTCTAATCGCTTTCCAGTTTTTTCAGTTCTGTAAATTAATTATTTGTAGTTTATCTTTCTGTTACAGGATGACTTAACAGTGAGATGTGTATTTTGGGACTTGGGCAGAAACGGTAGGTTCCAGACGTAACTTTTTCAGTCTTGAGTGGGAAGGGGAGGGGGAGCAGGGAGGGAGGAGCAGTGATTTGCGCAGTGGCTTTGCTGACGGGGCAGACACTCTTTCCAATGCCAACAGGTGGCAGAGGAGGCTGGTCATCTGATGGCTGCTCTGTCAAAGACAGGAGGCTAAATGAAACCACCTGTACCTGCAGCCACCTTACAAGCTTCGGCGTCCTACTGGTAATATCCCCACTCTACCTGGCCTTAGATTTGGGTCTGAGGGTTAGCTGGGGATCATACCATGATGTCTAATCTGATGGATAACTTTGATAGATCAGCAGGTTTCATGATATTGTGGCAAAGTTATAGACCAATGAAATGACTCTTCTAATAAGCAAATGTACTTGAAGGAAAATACTTGAACGTAGAAGTATTTTTTCGCATTCTATTTTTACATTTAAGTTTTTCTTTTTAAGATAGCTATAAGAGGACTAGGGAATTCAGATTAAAATGGGTAATAAAATAGTTTTAATGCACTTTAAAATTTTATAAAACATTTGACATAAATTATTTTATTTAATCTTCCCAACAATCCAGCAAGATAGGTAGAATAGGGAGTTGTTATTTTCATATTAATGAAGTCAGAATCAAGACTCACTTGTTAGGTAATTGTCTACAGTCATAGAACTAAGAAATATAAGAGCCGGAAGCCAAATTCAAGTCTTTTGACGTCTAGCCTGGTGCTTTTCCAGTGCACCATAATGCAGTGATCAAGTACATGGGCTTTGGAGTCGGCCAGACCTGAATTTGGATCCTGGCTCCTCTACTTTGTAGCTGTGTGACCCTTGGCAAATTACTTATCCTCTCTGGGCCTCAGTTTTATTATCTTTACATGATGATAATAATTGCGCCTATCTTGTAGGTTTGTTGAACGAACTATGGACGGGTACCTGAATACCCAATAAATGTAAATTATGACTCTGTTATTTATTTAAAAATATTTGGTCTTGAAAGCAATATTTTATTTTCCAGGACTTGTCTCGAACATCCTTGCCACCGGCTCAGATAATGGCCCTGACATTTATCACCTATATTGGTTGTGGGCTTTCATCAATTTTTTTGTCAGTTACTCTTGTAACCTACATAGCCTTTGAGTGAGTATCCACAACTGGAAACTTGGATTATATGACATGGCACCTCAATTGCCAAAGTGTATTAATTAATTAAGCATGCTCCTCGGCCTAGCTTATCCTGTCCACCCATCTAGTGGGGCCACCTATATGTAAAACTTCATGGGACTTTTTGGTTTATGTACTTCCTTCCTTCCACTAGTTCGTGCCCTCACTGAAGGCAGGGGTTGTGTCTTAATCATCCTTGTACCCTAAAATGATGCCTGGTACCTAGCTGACATTAAGTGAGAAATGAAAGATGGATGCAGACCCCGAAACCCAAGAGCTTACAATGTGAAGTAGACCATAGCTCCATGTACAGCACAAGAGCTGTGTTTAATATGTTAAGTTTCTAAATAATAGTGAGCAAACACAAAAGATTCAATGCATTAACGGGTGTGGGGATGAAGAAGAATAAAGTGTATCAAGTGTCACTGAAAAATACAGATACTCAGTGAGTGTGGCTTTGTAGGTCAAAGCAAGAGTGACATTCCAAATGACAGCATCTCCTTCTTGGCTTATCAGAAGGGTCCCTTTGGTCACTTCTGGGGGGGATTCCAATAAATTCTGTCGGAAAAGAAATATAGGCACTTTTATTGCATTAACTAAATGAAATAATACGTAAGTTCTGGGATTTGGATTTTGGACACTGATCAGGAAATGCACAAATTTACTTTTAGTGCCAAACTTAGGGTCCAGCTGTGACTACAGATCTTCTAGTGGACCTTTGGAAATACGATTAATGAGACTAAATTACTAGAAGGCCGACCATTACTCAGAATGATCTCACCGGATCTAATTTCACGCGCATAAACATGTGCATGCCGTCAGTTAGCTGTATTTTCCTACGGCTGTTTCATTTATATAGTTTGAACTCTTCTTTCCATGATCTCATTTTAACTACTAACACAAGAGGAGAATCTGGCTTTTTGAAGATCTGAATAGAGGAGCCTGTTGTATGAGAAGCAGCACAATGCTTCTAGAAGTCGTTTGGGAGAAGTGGAGGTGGGTGCTCAGAAGATTCCACTACAAACTATTTGAAAGGATGGGTCAATAGTCGGCATGTATTAAAAGGTTCCACTGAAATATAAACATGAATTTTCCATATGGTTATCACAGACGATTCGGTTTCGATTTTCCCTTTGTTGTTATTGTTGGCTTTAATGCCTCCCCCCCCACACACATACACACCCACGCTCAAAGAGACGAAATTTATACATATAGACATTTACCAAAAAATACAAATAAATTGCTTAGAACACAGATATGTTCACATAAACGTTGGCAGATTGTGATGCTAATTCTTTTTTTGTCCTTTCCTTTTAGAAAGATCCGGAGGGATTACCCTTCCAAAATCCTCATCCAGCTGTGTGCAGCTCTGCTGCTGCTGAACCTGGTGTTCCTCTTGGACTCGTGGATTGCTTTGTATGACATAAGAGGCCTCTGCATCTCAGTGGCTATATTTCTGCATTATTTTCTCTTGGTCTCGTTCACTTGGATGGGCCTGGAAGCATTCCATATGTACCTGGCCCTTGTCAAAGTGTTTAATACTTACATCCGAAAATACATCCTTAAATTCTGCATTGTTGGTTGGGGTACGTATAATTTTTGCTCACACAGTGCCTGGGTTTTCTCTGCTTTTTCTCCAGTGTTTTGATTTTTAATCAGATAGAGACATTGATGAAGCAGGTCATACTTGGCAGGTTTCTAAAACAGCTTTATTCTCCTTTTCATGTTTCACTGCCCAGAGAGCAACCTCGTCAAGTCTCTTTCTAGAACACCTGTATATTTACCCTGGCTTGGTTATGACCACAGCACTCTGAGGTTAGGGCTATGAATCCTCTTTGTATCTCCAGTAACTAGAACTGGGGCTGGCACAGAAGGTGCTCAATCAATTGAAAATATTAGCTTGGCGATAATGAGGCCAGACTGTCAGTCCCCAAGCTCCCAGCCAGCCTCACTCTGCTCTGTACCTCCCAGATTCACACATGTGCACGACAGTGTGCTCAGCAGGGCAGAGCGAGAGAACGTACAGATAAAACCTAATGTAACTTCATCACCACACCGGCCCGGTATTTCAGATCATGCCACCTGTCAGTGGTGGATCACAAAGTCTTAGACGCCCCCAAGATCTTGAAGGTTTATTCATTCAACTCCCCACCAAATGTAGGAGCCTCCTGGACTTGACTTACCCTTGACTAAAGATAATTTAACCTCTGCTTGAATTTTTCTATTGTAGGGGAGCTCATTACCTCCATTAAGAAACAAAATTCAGCTGAGTACATTTGAAAGATCTTACTGGCTTAATTCACAACTCATGAATCGGGCAGCATCCCGTCTAGCAGATAGAAAGGGGCTCTGAGGAGCTGTACCAAGTGAAAGACTTTTTATAGGCAGAAGGAAGCAGGAATAAGGAAGTCATTCTGGGCAATAAAGCGGGTTGGTTATTGCAAGGTTACTTTCCTTCAGGGGTGGCAGGGGTCTATCAGGCAGGTTACCTACCTAGTGCTGATAAGGTGATTTCGGATTGACTGGTTTAAGATTCCATTTCTGGGAGAGCCGAAGACTTAACTCTGTAATGGAGTTAAGTCTCAGTTTGGTGACCTGTGGCTAGCATAAGCGAATCCATTTTGGGCCTGTTGTCTCGTTTTTAATACCTTACAAGGCAGCCAATGCCCATCTTCTAAAGCTCCGCAGGTCTGTTTTTCCATTAAGTTCACTTGGCTCTCTGGTGGCACTCCAGCGGTCTTGGTTTTGCTCTCTCAGGAGAAAAAATAAGAAGCTGATACCTCTTCTGCCAAAGAGTCCTTTAGATAATCTACATGTAATGTATATGTATAATGCTCTATTTCTCAATGTATTTTCACACAAGTAACCCCATAAGAGACAAGTCAGTGAAGTTAGCAAGGCAGTTACTGCTAATACCAGGTGAAGAACCCGGCTCAAAGTGATGACGTAATTTACCCTAATTTCCACAGCTCGAGAACAGCCGAGGCTGGCTTTCTAATTTCCTTTTTTTTTTTTTGCGGTACGCGGGCCTCTCACTGCCAAGGCCTCTCCCGTTGCGGAGCACAGGCTCCGGACCCGCAGGCTCAGCGGCCATGGCTCACGGGACCAGCCGCTCCACGGCATGTGGGATCCTCCCGGACTGGGGCACGAACCCGTGTCCCCTGCATCGGCAGGCGGACTCTCAACCACTGCGCCACCAGGGAAGCCCTCTAATTTCTTATGCATATCCCTTCCACTGTATTATAGCCGCCATCCCTCCCGGACTCCCTCCTCTTCTTCAGGCTAAATATTCCTTCAGGGACTTCCCCTGGCGGTCCAGTGGCTAAGACTTCGCCTCCAATGCAGGGGGTGCAGGTTCAATCCCTGGTTGGGGAGCTAAGATCCCACATGCCTCGGGCCAAAAAAAACAAAAAACAGAAGTGATATTGTGACAAATTCAATAAAGACTTTAAAAATGGTCTACATCAAAAGATATTTTAAAATATATGTATATTAAATAAATATTCCTTCAGATATTCCCTATGCAATAGGATTGCAGACCCTTTTCCTCCCTTGTCATCCTGCTTGTTATTATATCTTTGTGAAGAACAACACCTTTCTAGAAAGTCACTTATTCCCAGAAAAAGAAATCCCTGCCTCTGATCTTGGGCACGGATTCCGTCTTCTTTGTACAATCCTGAATGGTCAGATTCCCTTGTCAAGGAAAAGCTCCACACCCCCAGTATTTTCTTTTTAGGAAGGTGTCTCGCTTAGGAAGTCACCATATGTCAGGGTCTCCGTAAGGTACAAATACAAAAGAATTAAATGAAATATTATGTTAGATGGTACCAGGTAGCCCAACCTGGCTGTGAGAAGGAATTGTTTTTTATTTACCAGAGCCTTGAGATTGTATGCCAGGCTGGTCTGTGTGCACAGAGTGTGAAGTGTCAGCGTGGGGTGGGGAGTGATGGGGTAGAGGGGTGAGACGGACTCCTTCCCAGCCCAAGGTCACTTTAAGCGGAGAGGAGCCTTTTCATTATGCTTCCTCTTAGCCCAAGCGCCCTGGGAGAGCCAGTGAGAGAGCCAGTGTAGTGGCAATCAACACCCCCAAATCAATCAGGTCAGGCATCTCAGTCCATCAACGGGTTCCAGATAATCAGTTGAGGACTTTGGGGTTCATAATGGAAGTTTTTCCAGAAGTTGCTGGTAACCCTAACAGGTTGATTCTTTGGTGTATATTTTGGAGTCCTTCACTTTGCCTGCCACCTGACCCTTAAAATTACATTCCAGATGGGTGTAAGTTAAGGCTAACACTAGCTACCATAGCAGACAAACCCTGAAATGTCAGGAGCAGGTCATTTCTTACTCATGTGCAGTCCAGTTAGCAGAAGTGGAGGGGTCTCTGGTCTTGTGATTTTTCAGGAGCCAAGCTGCTGGAGACTCTGCCTCAAGACAGGGCTTCCAAGGTCGCTCTGAATTTGGGAGAAAAGAGTAGAGAATCTCACTGGAGGTTTTTATGGGCTAGGCCAAGAGGTGGAGCAAATCACTTCTGTCCATGTTCCATTGGCCAAGACTTAGTCAAGTAGCCACATACACCTAGCTGTAAGAGAGGCTGGGAGACGGCCAGCCACATGCCGGGAGGAAGAGAAACTGGGTTTGGTGAACAGCTCACCAGTCTCTGCTATTTCAGAAGAAAATAGAACGTGATCTCTATTCTTTCTTCTCACCACCTTTGGTTATTAGAACTGTGTGTGACCAATGTTTCCCATCTTCCAGGGGTACCAGCTGTGGTTGTGACCATTGTCCTGATTATATCTCCAGATAACTATGGACTTGGATCCTATGGGAAATTCCCCAACGGGTCACCTGATGACTTGTGAGTACAAAGCCCCCCTCGGAATGTTAAGTGAACTGGAAAGCAGAATTCTCCAAGAAAATGGAGGCTCTAATCAGCATATCAACTGGCTCTCATCCTAATAAAATCCAGTAACATTTACAGCAGGCTTTGCAGTTCTATATGTAATGAGATCAGCTAGTTAGAAAAGCCATGCTACTGTGTAAGTATTAAAAAAATGAATTAGGAGGAAGTATTTCAAAAATACTTTTATAAGCCTCTGATAAAAATAAAATACCAGCTACACTATGTTAGTAAAGACTCATGGAATAGAGTTACTAGGATCTAAAGGGGATAAGATCTTTTAATGTCTTCAAAGAATATTTTTTAAATACTTTCAATCACCAAGTGTCCTAAAATAAACCCTCTTGGAGTTTTTCCCCTAGAGCTATAAATGGCTGTAGAGATCAGAGGTTTTATCTTTTTTTTCTCTTGTAATTGTAGGAAAATGTTTCAGTAAAACAATATAGATTCATTGTTATCATTTTGAACCATATTTCAGCAAAAAAAACCATAATATGTTTTCCCTGTTTTTTCCCCCCAATTCCAGTTGCTGGATCAACAGCAATGCTGTATTCTATATTACGGTTGTGGGATATTTCTGTGTGATATTTTTGCTGAACGTCAGCATGTTCATTGTGGTCCTGGTTCAACTTTTTCGAATTAAAAAGAAGAAGCAACTGGGAGCCCAACGAAAAACCAGTATTCAAGATCTCAGGAGTGTCGCTGGCCTTACGTTTTTACTAGGAATTACTTGGGGCTTTGCCTTCTTTGCCTGGGGACCAGTTAATGTCACCTTCATGTATCTCTTTGCCATCTTTAACACGTTACAAGGTAAGCTCTACAGCACTAAATACACACTGAATGACCCAGTCGAACTGAAAAATATTGCTACTAAAAGTTAGAGTATCTGCAAAGTGGCTTACTTAGTAGCTTAAGATATAATCATGGAAAAACAGATTTAACTTTGAGAAAGGGTGCTCTGAGAGCCTTGGAAGAAAGGCTAAATTCGTTAAATTCAAGAAGTGGTCCTTTTTTCCTCCTTATCCGTCACTACCTTCTGGGAGGGAACAAACATATCAAGGGGAACCTACCAGGGAACTGTTTCTGGGAGAGTCACTCACTCTTCCTTCACCGGGTTCCTTACCTTTTTTTCCTTTAACTTTTTTATTGAAGTAGAACATGCATACAGAAAAGTGCACATACCCATAAGTGTCCCCGTGAGGTCTCACCACTCTGACCTCCTAGGTCTGTGTTTGATTTGAAGACAATGATAAATGTGAAGTCAATGGCAGCAGCCTGGCCCAGTGCTTAATCCCACGCAGTTGCTCTGCCCTGACATGCAGCGGGAAGGGCAGGCTCTGTGGGTGACCCTTGACCTCGGAGCTTCCCCTTAGTTAAGGAAGCCCAGCCGCAGTCATTTGGGAGCCCTCTTCCATTGTATTCTTTTTTTTTTTCCCTTTGGTCTCATTGTATTCTTTAGGAAAGCAAATTACTCATTCTTCTAGATCAGCATTATAAAAGAGTTGTCAGCTGTGATTAATTTTTTTTCTTTTTTTGGTTGGTTGTGTCTTCGTTGCTGCACACGGGCTTTCTCTAGTTGCGGCGAGCGGGGGCTACTCTTCGCTGTGGTGCCCGGGCTTGTCTTGTTGCGGAGCACGGGCTCTAGAGTGCAGGCTCAGTAGTTGTGGCGCACGGGCTTAGTTGCTCTGCAGCATGTGGGATCTTCCCAGACCAGGGATCGAACCCATGTCCCCTGCATTGGCAGGCAGATTCTTAACCACTGTGCCACCAGGGAAGTCCCAGCTGTGATTAATTTTTCACGGACGCACTTTGGCATTAAAAGCGGAGCAGGCTAATAAGTTTACGTTACAATAACAATCATTCGTGTCCCTTGGTTTCCTTTTACTCCAAATCCTCTGTGTTGATGCCTTTAATTGCATTCTCATCCACTCGTTTTCATCTTTTGCTGGTGGCTTTTAGCTCCCAGAGCATTCTCCTGTAGTTCTTTCAGGCAATATAGTTCATTAACCTGAGATTGAATTCAAATGCCTAATTTGGCTACCGGTTCTTATTTTATTCGGAGGAAGCCAGTTAACGTGCTTGCTGGGTACATACAGTTGTTCATTTTTACCTACAATGTACAGTTCCTGAACTGGTATATCCAGGTGTTGGACAACTTATAAGAGTTTTATTTGCCAACAATGGCATGCTAAAAGTAAGAGACACTTATTTTAAAGAGAAAAAATATATGCCCAAATCACACTAATCGTAAACATGAAAGCAAGGTACCTCCCCTCGCATATTTACCATGGAAACTGAACCTGCCTCTTTTTCATTTCCCTAGAATGACTTCTCATTAGAATATGAGTGGACAGAAAGAATGTGTTGTTTCATTTATAAAAGGGAACTAAAGCCTAATTCACAGGGCTTTGGGGTTGATAAAAGGAGAGATGTATACAGGTTCTGATTTGGGCCTTGGGTACCCCCATTTTGATGTCTCCCCTAATGCAACCAAGTGTAGCTGCCCAGGGTGGCAGGTGGACAAAGGTGTGCAGTACTCGAGATATCAGTCTTCAGGCTGGGCACGTGTACCCTACTAGAGGCAAACCTGATATTTTAACATGAAGGTTTTAAAGTAGATAGATTGGGGGCTGGGGGGAGGGAGAACTCAATTCGCCCATTCATTCTGCTAATATTTGTTCGCGTTCAAAGCCTTGGGGAGTGGTAGCGAGGGGGCTGTGTGGGGAGCCCTGCGCCTGCATGCAGTGGGGGGTGGAGGCAGAGCCTGAGGGCCTTTTCCCGTCTGTAGTGTTGTGGCCAGGACACCACTGGAGAATTTCCTTGAGCCTGTCACAGGGAGGCTGGAAGGTAGACAAGGCTATGGCCGCAGTGCCCCAGGCTTCGGGAGGCTGGAAGGTAGACAAGGCTATGGCCGCAGTGCCCCAGGCTTCGCAGGAAGGCCCAGGGAAGGGATATGGCTGTGGACTGGAGAGAAGGAGGGAGGGGTGTGAGACAAAGGAGGAGATGGCATTTGACAGAACTTGGAAATCAATTACGCATATGGAGGGACGGGGAGGTAGGAGCTGTGGACTGAAATTAAAAAAGCACAGGGACTTCCCTGGTGGCCCGGTGGTTAAGACTCTGCACTCCCGATGCAGGGGCCCTGGGTTCAATCCCTGGTCAGGGAACTAGATCCCACCTGCCGCAACTAAGCCCTGGTACAGCCAAATAAATAAATATTAAAAAAAAAAAAAAAAAGCACAATGTGAGAGCTGGGAGTTTCAATTTTCTTTGGGGGAATAGAGTCCGGGAGAGAGCCGCTCAGAAAGCTCTGAAGAACTGCTCCGAAGAGGTAAGGGGGGAGATCAGCATATGTGTGAGTTTGGAGAAGGGGTATGTACAGTCAAGCACACATCTCGGCAGAAGGTTACTGCTTGTCACAAGGCACAGATATCTTAGTTAATGCTTTTAGTGCTTTTCTAAGTGTGGGAAGATGCAAGAAACTGGGTTCCTAAAATTTTCTCCTGAAAATACCTAACCATCCGAAGGCCTTTTCTACCAGTTTTCCCCGAGCACAGAGCGCCTCATGCCTGATCTCCATCCTGAAACCCTTTTAGGGTGTGTTGAATGTCAGTGACTGCAGTGGCTTATGACTCGATCCTTGTAGAGCTGGATGGCCAGCAACATTCTTTAGTTGGCAGAGCCTAGGTCTGAGCTGGCATCCTGGGTAGATGGCTCGTAATTCCAAAGATAGGGAAGGCCAATGACAGGATGTGAGAGGTGAGACAGTGAGTTTAAGTTTGGACATATGGAGTGATATTCTTTTTACAAGTATTTTTTTAATCTTACAAAGAGAGTCCTCCCAGGGTGCCTTTCGAGATTAAACTTTCCCAGGACTTCAGGCTTTATTTTCAATCTGCAAAATTTCATTTTGCCTATGGCTGCCAAAGGTTTTATCTTTTGTGCAGAGTAAGCTCATGACATTCAAGTCTTAGTTTGGAATTCATTGTGTTATGTTTTTCCCCCCCTCCCCATAGGATTTTTCATATTCATCTTTTACTGTGTAGCAAAAGAGAACGTCAGAAAGCAGTGGAGACGGTATCTGTGTTGTGGAAAGTTACGACTGGCTGAAAATTCTGGTACATATTTACCTTACTTTTTCTCCTTCCCTTAAAGCTTGAGGAAAAGATTGTATAAGCTAAGATCCAAAGCAATTAATGCCAAAGGAATATCGGGTCTGGAAATCAATGAATGGAGCCTGCTCAACACAAAATATCCATTGTGAACATTAGGGGAAAAAACCTAGTGAATTAAAAACCAATTACTCACATCTGGGAACTTAGTGAGCAATAGAATTAGTGGCCTGGCTGCTTCCTGAATGAAGCAACAGTGAAATTTTTAGAATTCATTTCCTTTCGAGTGCATGCTTTCCATTTGTCCAAAGAAATTTTTAATATTTACCTCCCTAACTTTTTAAGTCTTGACTCAACCTTTTTTCCACAGGTCCTGGTTGTCAGTGACTTCATTTATTTGTTATTGGGCCAGACTTTATATATAAGCCTTAGCATACATTTGGTTATTTTGAAGTTATTTTCAGCTATGCCCTCCTGGGTTATAGAGCAAATAGCTCATTTTTAAGAAAATAAGAAAAACGAAGTACTCTTTGAAAATCTAAATTCCTTTTGCATAAATATTACCCATGAATACAGACTTTGCAGTATTGCAAAGATCTGGTTGCACAAGATTGGAAAATGGCAGTACCTAGAGTTCCATCATTTGCCTGGATTGAAGAGCCATTAGTCATCACAGCAGGTCGATTTGTGTTCTTGTGAAGACAGTCCTTGGCTCTGAAATATTACCTAATTCAGAGGATATTTATAGACACAATCAAATTAGCTTGGCCTTTAGTTCCCAGAGAACATAGGTTACTTTCAACCAGGCAGTCATTTAAAGGACGAATGTATACAGTCTTAAATGAAAATACATTTTATCACACCAACCTGTGAAATGTGGGATTCTCTGTAAGATCTGGAAGCGAGAGATCAGTTGCTTAGAACGAGTTATGCTGTGACCTGTCTCCTGCATCTGAGTTTCAACATTCTGCCCTGTTTTTCTGTAATGCTTACCCTACTGTAGACTGGAGTAAAACTGCTACTAATGGTTTAAAGAAGCAGACTGTAAACCAAGGAGTCTCGAGCTCTTCAAATTCCTTACAGTCAAACAGTAACTCCACCCAGTCCACCACGCTGCTAGTGAATAATGATTGCTCAGGACTCACGAGCGGAAATGGTACGTTATGTCTCAATATAGTATTTCTCAAGCTAGTGTTTGTTGTATTAAAGCACTTTTATCCTTTAATGGCATTTTTGCTAAGCAAAGTGTATAATTACATGTATGACTAGTGGATCAAAATGTGGTTCTCTTATAAAAGAGAAAGTTTATTAATCCAAGTTCATTCGTTTTAGAGCAGTTTTTTTTTTTAAGATTTAGGGGTTGTTTTTTTTTAAAGATTTAAGTTTTCACGATGGGAATTGATGACGACCTAAAAGTTTTAATGTGGCAAATCCTGACTTAAGTATTGCCCAAAGACTTCAGTCCTATGCTGTTTCTGTGCAAGCAGTACCTAAAATACTCAGTAAGACTATATCAGTTTTTCAGTATATCTATAATTATACACATCTTCAACACTTTTAAACCTTCCTATTTTTTGCTTGTCATGTTTGTTCATTCTTTTCCACAGCGTGGCTGCCTTGTGACAGTGCCCAAATCCCCATGAATATATAAAATACTGGAAGATGAATTGTGACCTGTATTGGTGACTATATATGTCTCCAATATACATACAGATCATTGCTGCTGTGCCTCCTTTACTCATTAATTGTGACATTTCTAGCTAGAACTTCCATTACGTTTTCTTTCTTTCATAAGACTGGGCAGTTCATTACTCATAAAAACTTATCTGTTTCTCTCTTCTTTGGCTTCTTAATATGTCTTTTGCATTTTTATAAAAACTTAAATTCTGCTGGTATACTTTCTCCTTTCCTGGAGAATTTGCCTTTACTTATCATTTTAGAATATTAGTTATTTGCTTGACAAATTCAGATAAATTTGTGAGAAGGTTCATATACTTACCAGATAATTTTCTAGCCTCCCAAAGATGGGAGGTCCTACTGGTTTGTATAGACTTTTAAGATACAAGAGGAGGGACTTCCCTGGTGGCGCAGTGGTTAAGAATTCACCTGCCAATGCCGGGGACACGGGTTCGAGCCCTGGTCCGGGAAGATCCCACATGCCGCGGAGCAACTAAGCCCGTGTGCCACAACTACTGAGCCTGTGCTCTAGAGCCCACGGGCATCGCAATGAAGAGCAGCCCCTGCTCGCCACAACTAGAGAAAGCCCACGTGCAGCAATGGAGACCCAACGCAGCCAAAGATTAATTAATTAATTTAAAAAATTGTTTTTAAATAAATAAAATACAAGAGGAGGTCTCTAAAATCAAGGTTTCTCAACCTCGGCACAGTTAACATTTGGGGCTAGATAACTCTCTGTTGTGGGGCCTGTTCTGTGCATTTGAGAGTGTCTAGCAGCACCCCTGGTCTCCACCCACCAGGTACCAGTAGCAGCCAGCCGCTCACCGCCCCCCCCAGCTGTGACAACTAAAAATGTCTTCCAGTATTGTGGAATGTTCCCTGGGGAATAAGATCGCCCCGCCCCCCAGTTGCTGAGAACCATTGCCTTATCAGATGAGAAACAGTTGCCATGGGGCCTTAGCTCTTTATTGTAGATACCAGAGGGAGAGCTGGGCTCGGTGCCAAGTTGCTATAGCGGGAGTGACTCAGTGCAGGTAAACAGAGTAGAGGCAGTGGCAGTCAAGGCTGATTCATAAGTTAGTGGGAGAAACCGAGTTCAAAGTAGAGAAATCAGAGGTGTGAGCTGAGTCATCAAGATCCCTCAGAATCACAACGTATCAGTCAAACCTACTGGTTTGGATAGAAGTGTTTGGGGCTCTTAAAGCCATATTTTTCCATATTCTAGAAAGAACTCAGAGACGAAGCCTCACTTGCCTAGCCTGCCAATATGTTGCCATCCTTCGGGGAATCAGATTGAATGGAGGCAGCACATTTTGCACAACTGTTTGACGTGGCCGACTTCGCACAGCTATTTTCCATGGCTGACAGTGAGGGTGGGGTACATTTTAGGTCAACAAAATGGCCACGTGTTTAATACCACATAACCTGCACATCAGGATCTGGGATGGATGACAGAAAAAGAAGCTGGAAGTTTAACGGTTTGTTTATTATACCAGGTCAAATTGTTCCTGCACAAGAATGTCCTCGAACCAAAATGCCTAAATCAGAAGAGCAGCCTCGGACAGTCACTTGCCCATCGCTATGCCCAGAGATGGAGCTGTGTTAGCCACATCCGTCACCTAGTGTGTGTGAATACTACCTATTTCAGTTATGCCTTGGAGGCTTGGCTACTAGCAGCCGTGTCACTCAGTACACAGGGCCACAAGCTCACAGTTTGGAAGAGACATCACATGTTGACTCTTTCTCTTCTGAGCCATGTAACCTTAAGCAAAGCACTTACTTTCTGACACCTTAGTTCCATCGTCTGTGAAATGGGGATAATAATAGCACTCATCCCGTAGGGTAGTAAATGAGATAATTCTTATAAAGTTCTCAGCACTGTCATTATTAGTATAATTATGGCAGGAACTAACAGTTGGGCTTATTATTCAGCTTTCTACATTGTCTTCAAATGGTGTAACGGTCAAAAAGATGGTGCCAAGGAGCTAGAGGATCTCAGCAGCTGTGCCCACCCCACCCCCGCCCACACACACACACACACACACACACACACACACACACACACAATTCAGGGCCTGCCTGGGATTGGGGAGGCCCACCTGCTCCCTGGCGTGGACTCTGAGGTTGGACTCTGTTGTTTCCTCCTGGGAATCAGTCTTATCCCGATTTAGTCAGAGGGGCTGGTTTAGTGTATGAGAGATGATTTCTTTTCTTGCCAGGACTGTTGTCACTCTGGGTTTCTCTGGTACAAAGTTTTACTTTATAGGAATCTTAGGGAACTGAGAACCTTGTGAGGGATCTCTGCTAACCTTTGGGAGAGACCAGAATATTACCTTAAGTTAAATTATACATACGCTACTACTTGAAGGCAATATATGTTCAACCAGAGTTAGGAAATGGGCCTTTTAAAATCAAAAACATTGCTTTGCTTCATATTTTGACCGTTTCATTTAAAAAAAGCTGCCATAGAGAGCTGGTTTCTGAATCATTCTCCAATTTGTTTTGCTTACTTTGAGTGGTCTTAGGAAAGGAATGAAAAGTAAATAAAATATGACAATATATCAGACATTTTTTTTTAAAAAGACATGCTCTACATGTGCATACTTAAGAATAAAGTGACGTTTGTTTATTTTGAAAATGCTTGCTATAGGAGCAGTTCCACGTGTAGATGTATTTCTGATGTATCTGTGGGGAGGAAGGTGATCTCCGCGTCCTACTCTTCCGCCATCTTCTCCTGTCCCCTGAAAATGCTTTCTGTGGATACTTTATGACGCTGATTTTGTTTTTCCTCATACAGCGAATGCTTCTACCGAGAAGAATGGTTTTTCTTTCAGTCTTCAGAATGGAGACGTGTGCCTCCATGATTTCACTGGAAAACAGCACATGTTTAATGAGAAAGAAGATTCCTGCAATGGTAAAAACCGTATCGCTCTAAGAAGGACTTCAAAGCGGGGAAGCTTACACTTTATTGAGCAAATGTGATTCCTTTTCCTAAAATCAAAGCATGTTGCTTGACAGTGTGAAAATGTCCAATCTTATTTTTTACACAATGTGAGTTGTATGAAAATCAACTAATTTTATACTCAGCAACTTCTGGAGGAGCATAAGCTAATTGAGCGCAATGGTTGCTATTGGAAGAGGAAACCAAGACTTTATACCATGGTTCTTAGACATTTGTGATTTGGTTTCTCATCCTTCATTTTAAAAGAAGACTGGTTTTAAACAACACACTAAGAATAAGACTCATTTCTAAAAAATCAAAGTAGTTCATTTCCAGCCCCAGTTAAAGATGCTAAGTTATCTTTGATAACATATGAAGCCACTGTTGGCTTCAGCCTGTTGGTGAGTTTCGTCGTGCATGCCTTTGTTGTAAATAAGATAAATTCTAGTGACCCACATGTCAAAAATCTTACTTCTCCATTTTTGGTATTTATTTTCTACTGTGTAAATTTCTTTCTTTGTAGAATCACGGTTGTGCTGTTGTGTCTAATGTGATAATTCAGAAAATCCTTGCTGATTCAGTGACCTCTAAAGCTCCTTTTGGAGATTATATGGGATGTGAAATACAGGAACTTCACTGAAATCAAGAAATAATGACGCCAGCCAGACTGGAAAAATGTAAGCAGGTAGTGCCACAATTAGCTCATATAGTGCCTTGGAGTGAGTTAGAAAAAGGTGCCCCCACTGGGCAGACACAGCCCCATGGGCTCGTGATTTGGCAAACAGAATGAGGGCCATATTTTCGCCCCACTCACCCTCTCGGATGCACCGTTGTTCAGGGTGGCACCTGTACAACCGTACATAGCATCCGATACTGACACCCGTCTCCTGACCTCTTCCCTAATCATCAGATTACGGAAGCTGCACCAAGGTGTTTAGCTGAATACCTTGGTCACCGAGAGGGAAGGAACTGTAATCTAGACCATGTGGTAGAAAAATCATGATGTGGAAGCGATACATACACTGCCACTTCTCAAATCCCCAGAGCCTTTCAGAAAAGGGGAGTAGAGTAGGATTACCTTTTAAAAGAGATGTACATTAAAAAAAAATCATATTGCTGTTCTTTAAAAAGCAACTGCATGGTACTTTGTTGATTGCTATGACTGGTACACTCTGGCCCAGCCAGAGCTTTAATTATTTTTTTTTAAAGAATTGTCTTGATGAGTGTATAGTGACAAGGGGGAGCAGCTATTGGGAACAGTGAACTATCCTGCAATGCTATTGTTTCCATATGTATCAAACCCTGATTGGTCCTAGTCATAGCGAGTCTATCTTGCTTCCTACCTACAACTGCTTGAGCAGTGCCTCAAGTATGTCCTTACTAGGAACATTTCAAAAACCTTTAGTTAGGTCTTTCGCCAAGGTTCCCTTGCATATATTTCAAGTGAATGTTGTATCCCAGACTAACCACAGTAATAACGTAATACACTTCTGTGAGTGCTGATTTGTCTTTGCAATATTTCTTCTCCGATTTATTTAATTGTCTTGTATTTATACGTTAAAATTGACAAAAATGTTAAAATTGCCAAAATAAATTTGCAGTTAAGCCCTTTAAGTTCGAGAACTTTCACAAAAGGAAAACATTTGTGATCTCTTTCCCTGGTGGTGGAGCTTGGAAGCGGTAGGACCACCCTGAGGAAGGCAACTCGACAGTAGCATCCTTTGGCAGGCGGCAGGCACGCTGTGACCGTGAAGTCGGAGCAAGGATTGTCCTGCCTCCCGCGATTGCTTTCTGAGGTCTCTTTTTCATTTTCCTCTTGCTCTTTCAAGATTATCTCTTTAACACACGTTGACATTGGCTCACACAAGCCCCAGATTTGGATCCCCTCCGAGTGTCTGCTTCCTCAGCATCAAACAGTAGGATTTCAAGAAGGTGAGGATCGGAACTGGGGTTTCTGGGGAGCTGATTAGCATATAGGAGCCACAAATGGGGAAAGCTGGCCTCAACTCCACAAGAGGTGTCTGAGCAATCTCTCCTTCCACGATGCTCAGTTGCCTCAAAGATGTTGAGTACTAATTTGATGAGAGAGGTGGTGAGATACTCTAGATTTGGGGGTGAGATATCAGAAACCAAATCTCCCAAAGCAGATTATGTAAACAAAGTGTACACAAAAGGATACACAATGTCTGACAACCTTTAGGTCCTGCCCCCCACCCCTTATTTTTCCTATTGTGTTTTGTGTCTGGCTACAGTCCTTAAGCCAAATTCTCGTCTGTATTTTTACTTCAGACAGATAAGGGGCAGGACAGAGAGAATGTTCCTGAGAAGCACCCTCCTTTGGCTTTCAAATTGGTCCCACAATCTGAGACTCTACTGAAGGAGACAAAGGTGGTGGCAATATGAGGAGGCAAGGAGTATCACAACAGTGGCCAGTAGTTGAAGGAGTATTTTCTCAGAACATTCGAGAATTTTTTTTGTTTCGTTTTGTTTTTCCCCCAAAACACTGCATTCATTAATCCCACAAAGTAACTCTGTTAACTTCAATGAACAGCATCATGATTGTTCTCAGTAAAAAGGGTGAAATGTCTTCATTGGAGATACTGGGTTGTGTCTAACGAGGTCACCTAGGAGGCAGGTTAGTTTGTTGAAGGTCATTTCCACAAAGAGCTAATTTACTGAACAAGCAATTTATCAAATGGACTAGTGCGTTGTCACTTTGTCTCCATAAGAGCATTTTAAGGACTATTGAGTTTTTCTCTGCTTCAGCTCCTCGCTACTGCGGTTGGAGTCTGAAGGACGGACAGGAGAAAGATAAGACTGAGTGGACATAAGAACATCATCTTGAACGGGAAGAATTCTTAGCAGTATATTCTTTTTTCTTTTCACCTTAGTCTCTAGGTACAGCATCAAAAAGTTGGGGTGGGGCTTCCCTGGTGGCGCAGTGGTTGAGAGTCCGCCTGCCGATGCAGGGGACACAGGTTCGCGCCCCGGTCTGGGAAGATCCCACATGCCGCTGAGCGGCTGGGCCCGTGAGCCATGGCCGCTGAGGCTGCGCGTCTGGAGCCTGTGCTCCGCAACGGGAGAGGCCACAACAGCGAGAGGCCCACGTACTGCAAAAAAAAAAAAAGTTGGGGTGGACAAAAATTGAATACATTCTTCCAGAATGTGTTCTTTTAAATATATTTATAGGACTTCCCTGGTGGCGCAGTGGTTGAGAATCCGCCTGTCAATGCAGGGGACACGGGTTCGAGCCCTGGTCCGGGAAGATCCCACATGCCGCGGAGCAACTAAGCCTGTGCGCCACAACTCCCGAGCCTACGCTCCAGAGCCCGCGAGCCACAATTACTGAAGCCCAAGTGCCTAGAGCCCGTGCTCTGCAACAAGAGAAGCCACCACAATGAGAAGCCCGTGCACTGCAATGAAGAGTAGCCCCCGCTTACCACAACTAGAGAAAGCCTGAGCGCGGCGACGAAGACCCAATGCAGTCCAAAATAAATAAATAAATAAAAATAAAATATTTATAGATATATACCTCGCTGTGAAGAAATCTTATGCTCCCTGGCGTTTCTCTCTTTACCTCTCAGTCTCAAACTAGCTGCAGGAAGCTGGAGCAGAGATATATTCAGCATTCTTTAAAATATTGTGATAAAAAACAAAATGATCTCCAGTCAACTAAAATTAAATTGTCATAGAAATTATTTGGCAAATTGGCTATTTTCAGCAAATTAATTCAGAACGGACCCTCTCTTCTGTGTCAAAGATGGCGTGCTTTTCTTTAGAGTCAAAGACCTGAACCCTCCAAGAGAAACATTTGTTGGTTTCCACCTTGGATGGTGACATGTGGCTCCCTGGGAACTTCCTTGGCAGAAGCCCCCCATGGCAGGACAAGGGGCAGACCCTCTGGTTGGGGTCAGAGAAGTTATACATGGTGCTACCTAAGGGTCTAGTTTCAGACTTTCATCTTTATAAAGATCATGAATCAGCTTCAGAAACAACAGCATACCCCATCACATTCCATATCTGATTCTTAACAAACACTTGAGAAATGACTCGGAGATGGGTTTCTATTGGGACACAACCAGAGAACGTTTTCATGGATATAGGGACCAAGATATGGAGGTTTTATATCTCAGGGACATAGAAATCTAAGATATGAGTCTGATTTTCATATAGCAGAGCTTGTAGTCCAGAAAGAATCACTGAAATTTGCTTGGAGATTTAAAAGCTAAAAATGTAATAGCCTTCCTTCTTTTTGGTTTTATTCCTGAATTTCAAACTTATTGAAAAATACAGCTTATATGATAATATACATTAAAGCATAGACCAAAGCCTAAGAATGTAGGCTGGCTATGCACCAAAAGAGGTATATGTGTGTAGCAGAATTTACAAAGAGACCAAGAGACTGAAAATGTTTCTATCCTGGATGGAAATGTCAGGTAATATGTAAAGGTCATCAGTTATTTTCCCCTATGGCTACAAAATGGACCCTTGAAGAAGAACTCACTGTGAACAAAGGCAGTAATGAAAGGAAGCAATAATCCCAGCTTTTAGTTACAGTATATGTGAGAGTTCTGTAAGAGTACATATTCACATTCCAAGAGATTTAATGGTGATAACTTAATGTCTAGTTTTATTTACCCCTAGACCATAGCAAATTTTGCATGGAGGCGCATCACGTGGATTGCTGCATTATTTAAGAGCCAATAGTAAGAAAAAGTGAGATAATGGGTTTGGTGCTTTAGTCGAGTGACACAGATTCATGTTATGGAATTTTGAAAATGAACTTGGTTAAGGATGATACATAGGGGACCCAGCTGAACATGACTTATTTTCTTTCATTCATTCATTCATTCAGTACCAATTGAGCTACAACTACATGCTCAACACTGTACCAGGTAAGGTAGGAGATACCAAAACTGTTTCAATGAGTAACTTACAATCCAGTTAGAAAAACATGCCTCACGTGAAAACAATATGAGCAGTACCTTGTTGTCAAATGATGATGGAACCAGCTGTGATTCATGAAGTACTTTCCTATGAGCCAAGCATGGTGCTGACTGCTTTATATTCACCCTCTTGTTCAAAGCCACCCTAGGAGGTAGGTGCTATTATTATCCCCATTTTACAGATGAGAACATTGAATATCAAACAGCTAAAACATCCCAAAGCTCGCACCACTTGTAAATGGCAGAACTGGAATTTGAACTCAATTTGAACTGACTCCAAGACCTAAGTTCTTACTAAAGAAATTGTTATGGGAATTCAGAGAATGGGGAGGGCTAATAGAGAAGAGCCGAGCAGGCCCTTAAACCAAAGACAAGCTTCAGATAGGCAAGGAGGAGGAGGCCTACTGGGTCAAGCATACAGTAGATGCATGGAGACTAGCAAAGGGCTTGAGTTAAGGATATTAGCTGAGCTGTCCTCTGGAATTAATATGGGACCAGATTTTGGTGGAAAATGAATAGTGGGCAGAAGATTGTAAACACTGTGGGTAATGATAGGCCACCAGAAACTGTAATGTCGAGTTTCAAGTTGCAGGTCTGGAGATGGACTGCAGGCCAGGCTCGGTGAGCTTCTGCCAGGTGACTAGTGGCGAGGCCGCAGGCGCGGGGGGCAGCTGGGGGACCCTGCTCTGCCCCAGTCGCCCCCTCTCCTCTTCCCCCCTGGGCCCCACTACTCTACTTCCGCTCGTGGGCGCAGACGCGCCACGGGCAGAGCTACTATTATGGTCCGCGGAGGGGCGCCCAGGCAGCCGCAGTGGGCGGACCTATTTCTCCCACCTCTGGCGAGGTTGGCAACCCATTCCGGGGCCCTC
Organism: Aethalodelphis obliquidens; assembly: GCF_003676395.1. NCBI lineage: Eukaryota > Metazoa > Chordata > Mammalia > Artiodactyla > Delphinidae > Aethalodelphis > Aethalodelphis obliquidens. Next base: position 686,019 of record NW_020838081.1, on the reverse strand, counting down.
CCCACGGCCGCTTAGGAAGGCAGCCTTATCCCCCGCCCGGAGTCAGTCCTTTATCTCCGCAGCTGCGAGCTTTCTGCTCCGCGACGGCGGATCTAGGGGCGGTGCTAGAGGGCGGGGCCAGGGATGGGGTTGTAAGCTCATCTCAGGGCTGGGCGGGGCCGCCAGCGACAGAGCGTGTTAGGCGTGTTCTGGGCCTCAGGCCCGGCTCCACGGATTCGGCTCCGCGCCGGGGGCGGGTCCGGGGGCGGGCCCGGGGCGTCCAGATGCCCGCGACGGAAGGACCTATTTCCACAGCCTCCGCTGAGGTCGACGGCCGGCAGGGAGATAAGGGGCTGATAGAGGCAAACGTTCCCGCCCGGAGCCGAGTTCCCCGCTGCTCTCGGGGGCCACCTCGTTTTTCTTCCCCCACTGGCCGCGACTCGGAGGGTTCCGTTCCGCGGCGGGGGCGCGGCCGGGGACTGGGCTGTGAGTCTGCTGCGGCAGGCGGGTCGTGTAGAGTTCGCGGCCGGCCCCGAGGCCGTCTCACGACAGCCCGAAGACAAAAAAGGCTCGGCGGGGGCATCGTCGCCCCACGCCCGGAACCCAGTTCCCCACTTCTCCCGCGGGGCCGCGAGAGACTCGCGAGCGTCGGAAGCGCTACGGACCTGGTCAAGGCGGGGCAGCCGTAGCGCCAGCCCCTTTCTCCTCCTCCGCGCCTTTCAGCAGTAAGAAACTCTAGTTGGCTTGCTTTCCAATCGTAGTTTGGTTCTATCGTTTAAAAAAGTCCCTACCTCGTAACGCCGGGCTCCATCTCGAGAACTGACCGAGGCTGTGAGTGCTTGGGAACCGGGCCCGCTCGGCGGCCGCAGCCCAGGCGTCCCACCGCCTTGTAGCAGGTCGGACGCCGAGGCCCCGGAGCAACGCGGAGATGAGGAGCAGGAGCAATTCCGGGGTCCGCTTAGACGGATACGCGCGGCTGGTGCAGCAGACAATCCTGTGTTACCAGGTAAGGAGGAACCACCCCGAACTGCCATCTCGAGGCACTTATTCTCCTACCCAGCCCCCTCTCGTGTGCTGAGACTTTGCAGTTAAGAGGAAATTTCCTCTTTAAATCCGGTCCTTGCTGGCCGATGGTTACTCCCCACCCCGTCCACTTTACGAGCCAGGGGACCTAAGGGCTGTGCGGCTACACTGCACAGGATTCTTTGACCGCTGTTTGGGATCGAAGATAGAAGGAGCCCCCTGGGTGCCCTGGGTACAAAACGCGTCTTTCTGCATTGACTCTGCTGCTTTTGGATGGAAGGAGGTGTGTGTAGTTTGGACAGAGCACACTGAATGAGGATGGTGAGCTCTGGACTGCGAGGACAGTAGACGGGAGTGAAGAAACTCCTGAGGTGTGCATCCCACTCCGGGGTGTGTGGCGACTGCTGCTATTCTGCCCTTGAATTATCTTGTTAGAGACCCACCTGCGAGGGTCTTAGGGCTTACTCTGGTTGCCATTTTACAGATGAGAAAACTGCAGGCCAGAAAGGTTACTGCAGGTAGCAGGGTTAGACCCAGTGCAGGTCTTCTCCCAAGTTGGAGGGGATCTTCGAAGCTGCCCATGTAGTCTGAGGTATGGAATGTCTCCTGTTTTGTATTACCCGGCTAAAGTTATATCTGGGCCCATCATGTAAGACCACTGGACTATTTTTATTCCTAGTGAAGACAACAGCTATGTTGCTTGCCCTCCATCAACGGCAATTATTTATAGGAGCTCCATGTCAGAGAAGGAAGTGGCCTTCCAGGGTAGAGGCCTGGCCTTCAAGTTGGGAGCCGTGGTCACTCCCAAGCCACTGACCCTTTTCCCTATAGCCAATTTCACAGCCTTGTTTCTTCATTCAGGAGATATTTATTGTGTCCCTATTATGTGCAAGGCACTCTGTCAGGTGCTGGGCCTACAAAGAAGAATAAATACTTGTAGTGCAGTCAGATTTATGCGTAGGGAATAGGTCCAGAGTCCCTTGTCCGAAACTCCTGGGGTCAGATGTGGTTTGCAAGTCAGCAGTGTTTGGACTTTAGGAAGGTAATATACATATGTATTCTCTAGTAACTGCAGTGAAGTCTAGGCAGCACGCTTAATCAAACACATTATTATTTTCCACATTGGAATATGAAGATTCACACTGAGTAGGAAAAGTAAAGACTGAAAGTAGTTTCACGTCAGGTCACCTTTTGCTACCAAACGAGCTTGCTGCAAAATTATGAAAACACTTTAAATTTTCAGAGCATATTGCCTTTTGAGATTGCACATGAAGGACTGTGGTTCTTATTTTGGGAGCTTAGCCCAGTTTGGGGAGCAGGGAGGAGTCCTGGAAGAGACGATGTTCAAGCTAAGAACTGAAGAAGAAGTAGGCAGGCAAGTGGGGGTGATTTTTTTTTTTTTTTTTTGCCTTCCTCTTTGGAATATATTATAATTACTTCTACAAAGTGTTTTAAAAATCCAAGTTGAAAATCCTGGCCCTTCATTACTGTGATGGAAGGGGCTTTAAGGAGAACTGATCAAGCTTGGTTCTTGTGTCACACCTGGGTTTGAATCTCTAGCTCGTCCTTCAACTACAGGTGTAACCGTTTCCCAGCCTCTCTGAGACTATGCCCTTATCTGTAAAATGAGGATATAAACACCTGTGATTACTGCCCAGTATGTTGCCTGCCCCCCGCCCCAGTAGGCAGTTAGCAAATAGTTGAGTGCTGTTGATGGTGTTACGATTTTGATATAGGCCACACATATCCAGGCCACAAGTCCTCGCCTCACCACCCTGGCCCAGGATGCTCTTTTTCCTGAAGGCCTTGATACAGCTACTAATTGCTTTCTGGTCTTTGAACATAATTATGTCTCCTCATGGATTCTGTGAGATCCTTAAGCACAGAGACCTCATCAGTTTCATTCCTTTTGCATCAAGCAGTGCTCCAGGCACATGAAAAGTACCCTTAAGTCCTTGTTGATAAAATATGTTCTGCAGACTCTGAGCCATCCTAATGACCCAGCTATTGATCCAAGCTTACCTTCCCTCAGGAGCAAAAGAACTGTCTTCCCATTAAAGCAAATCTGCAGCATTGGACTTTCCTCTCCAACATTTTAATGATTAAAAAAAAAGTTGCCTGAGCCTTTAGTTGTATTTATTTTGGGGGTAGTTCGTGAGAAGCCCTCATGTTTGCCCTGTTTTTCCCTTCCTGACTGCATAGTCAAGCTTTTCTGGTTAACCAGAACACTCCAAGTACGGTTCTGTTGGAAAATCCCGTGAGTCTGCACATGCAGAATCACTCCTTCCCACTTTCCTCCACCTCGCACCCATCCCGCCGCAACAGCTAGTTTTCACAGTTGTAGAGCCCTAACCCATTTAGGGCCTGGTCATCTTTTCTGAGTGATCTTAGGCAGGTCACCTGTCCACTGTGTAAGAATGAACGAGCAATTTTATGTTATGCATATTTTACCACAATAAAAAATGAATGAGCTGGACTCGAATGAGTGGTTTCTAAAGTTTTTACTGTATTTCCCATCCCCTGTAGATAGGTGCAGATGTTTATGAGGCAGTTTTCATTGTCAACTGGTACAAGGCTGACCTCTTTCTGATTTGTTCGGTTTTTTTTTAAAGTATAGTTGATTTACCATATTAGTTTCAGGTGTATAACTTGGTGATTCAATAGTTTTATAGGTTATATTCCATTGAAAGTTATTATAAAATAAGGGCTATATTTCCCCATGCTGTACAAAATATCCTTGTAGCTTCTTGATTTTATACATAGTAGTTTGTACCTCTTAGTCCCCTCCCCCTATCTTGTCCCTCCCCCCTTCCCTCTCCCCACTGGTAATCACTAATTTGTTCTCCATATCTGTGAGTCTGTTTCTGTTTTGTTATATTTGTTTGTTTGCTTTATTTTTTAGATTCCACATATAGGTGATAAAACACAGTATTTGTCTTTCTCTGTCTGACTTATTTCACTAAGCCTAATACCCTCTAGGTCCATCCATGTTGTTGCAAATGGCAGAATGTCATTCTTTTTTATGGTCGAGTAGTATTCCATTGTATATATACACCACATCTTCTTTATCCATTTATCTGTTGATGGACATTTAGGTTGCTTCCATATCTTGGCTATTGTAAGTAATGCTGCTATGAACATTGGGGTGCATGTATCTTTTCAAATTAGTGTTTTTGTTTTCTTTGGATATATACCCAGGAGTGGAATTGCTGGATCATATGGTAGTTCTGATTTTAGTTTTTTGAGGTCCATACTCTTTTCTGTAGTGGCCGCACCAATTTACATTCCAACCAGCAGTGTGCTAGGGTTCCCTTTTCTCCACATCCTCACCAACATGTTATTTGTGGTCTTTTTGGTGATGGCCGTTCTGACAGGTGTGAGGTGGTATCTCATTGTGGTTTTGATTTGCATTTCTCTGATGATTAGTGATGTTGAGCTTTTTAAGTTGACATCAACTTACATTGATTTCACTTGTTAGAAATCAGTGTTAAATATACCAAACTCGTAATTATTCTTTTGTTAGAGGCAATACTTTGTTCAGATCAGCTAGCATATCAACTAATTCCTTTTCCTGTGTCTGTGAAAGAGAATTTTTTCCATTAGTCATTTGCCAAATGTACTTACTGCTAAATAATAAAGATTGACAAAACCAAAAGCCAGTTTTTTAAAAAGAGTGATAAAAAGGCAATCACAATAGATGTAAAATTTTAAATTAACCAGATAATGGAAATTAATTTTTTAAAAATTTTAAAGATATATGTGATTTATAAGAGACAAACCTAAAACAGAGGATACTGAAAGTTTGAAAGTAATTAGTGAGACAAGATATACTAGGCAAATGCTAACCAAAAATAAGTTGGAGTAATTATATTGATACTAACATCAGACAGATAAGCTTTTGAAATTTAAAAGAATTCTATTAGGGATTAAGAAATGTTATTACTAGATGATAAAAGGATAATTCACCAAAAAAAATAGAGCAGTTTTAAACCCACAGAATACTAACAACATAGCTTCAAAATGTATAAAGAAAAACTTGACTTAATTGTTAACAAATCCATAACCATAGTGGGAGTTTTTAAATACCCTTCTCTCAGATACTAATAAAGCAGAGAAATAATTAGGACATAGAAAATTTGAACACTTCCGTAAGAAACAAACTTGATCAAGTAATACATACGTAGAATTCTGTGCCCAACCAGTAGAAAATACTTATTTGTTTCAACCTTGCAAAGTATATTTTTCAAAAATTGATGACAAATTAGGGTATAAAGGAAACCTCAAAAAATACTGAAGAGTCAACTTTATGCATACCACATTTTTTGACCAAAATGCAAGAAAATTAGCAATAAACAATGACTGCTAACGCCCCCCCCCACCAAATATGTTTGGAATCCTACTAAGCCCACTTCTAAATATATTTAAACAGATAATGGATATGTACGTCATGAATATATACACACACATACATATATATGTACACATATGATGTCATGGATCTAAGAAGAAATTATAATGGAAATTATAAAATATTTAGAACTGAATAAAAACAAAGGCATTCCAAATACCAATTTATGGAATATAGCTAAAGTGGGATGTGAAGAGAAGTTTATATCCTGAAATGTATAAGAAAAGAAGAAAGATTTACAAATTAATGAACTCAAGTTGAGAAGAGGACAACAGAGTATACCCAAGGAAATAGATGAAAGGAAATAATAAAGACAAGACCAACAATTAATGTAATATAAAACAAATAATAAAGATTGACAAAATCAGAAGCTAGTTTTTTAAAAAGACTAATAAAAAGGCAAACTTCTGTCAGGGTTGATGGGGGGATGGGAAAAGGGACAAATAGACAATATTAGGAGAAAATGGAAAAATACTATGAACAATTTTGGGCAGTAAATTTGAAAACGTAAATGACAGTTTTCTAGATAAATGTTACCAGTGTTAAAGCAAGAAAAATTTACATCCTGATTAGACTATAGCCATTAAAGGAAATTGAATGAGTGAAAAACTTCCTAGTCCAAGATGAGTTTATAGACTAGGACCAAGGAACATCTAGAGGTTTATTTATTCATTCATCTTTGAAGGCTAAGGAATTTGGTTTTTATTCTGAGTGGGAAGGGAAGCTGTGAGGGGGCTTTGAGCAGATGAGTGGCATCATCTGAATGATGTTTGAAAAGAATCACTCCACCGGCTGCATGGAATATAAGGTGTCAAGATGCACAACAGGGCGACCAGTTAGGAAGCTTCTGCAATTGGAGCATGATGGCTCAGGCAAGGGTGGTTGTAGTGGAGACAGATAGGAATGGTTGAGTTTGGGGAAAATTTCATAGGTAGAGACAAGTTTTACTGGTGGAGTGAGTATATGATGTATGGAAAAAAGTCAAGAATGACTCCAAGATTTTTGGCTTGAGTAACTGGTAGGATGGAATTGCCTTTTACTGAGATGGGGAAGATTGTGGAGGAGCAAGTTTCTGGGGGAAGATAAGGAGTTTTATTAATTTCGAGGTGACCGTTAGACATCCAAGTGGAAATGGTAAATAGGCAGTTGAATATATGAGTCTAGAAGTCAGGGGAGAGGTTAGGACTGGAGATGAAAATCTTGGAGCTGTTGGTACACGTATATGTAATGAAAGATAATGAGACTGGATGAGATCACAGGAGTGAGTTAAACAGAGAAGAGATGACATTTAAAGAGGAGCTTTCCAAAAATGGAGAGCTCCGGAAGATGAGGAGGGAACACCAAGGGAGACTGAGAAGCAGCAGATGAGGAAGGGGGAAAACCAGCCAAGGGTGGTTGTCGTCCTAGAAGCCAAGTGAGGAAAGTGATTCAAGGAGGAGTATCAGATGGGGGAAAGACTAATAATGGGTCAAAGACAAGTAGCAACAAGACTGAGAAGTGACCATTAGATTTAGCGGTGTGGAAGTTGTTGGTGATCTTGTCATGCAGTTTATGTGAGTATTAGAGGCAGAAATTGGTTGAGGGGAGCTCGAGAAGGGAAGAACAAGAGCTAAAGATCGCGTTGAAACGATTCTTTTGAAGATTCTGCTGTAAAGGAGAGCAGTGGTTGGGTGGAGATGTGAGCTTGAGAGGGGTTTATTTGAGAAATTATATATCTGGTAGAAATGATCCAGTAGATAGGGAAAAACTGATAATGCAAGAGTGAGAGTGGGAATTACTGGAGCAGAGATAGTTTATCCATCAAAACAAGAGGGAAGGCAGGGTACGCGGGCTCAGTGTTCTCTTTTGATTGCTTCTGCTTTCTCAGTGAAACACAAGGCACCGTCATTAGCCGAGAGTGAAGTTGGAGAGGAGTTATCAGAGGTTTGAGGAGAGGGGAGAAGGTTTGAAATTGTCCTTTAGGAGAAGAAGGGAATGGATGGTCCAGGGATTTCTAGCATGATTGTTGGACAGCATTAAGGGTCCTTAATTTCAAGCAAGTTCAACCAGTATGGCTGTGTTTTTTTTTCCAGCTGCGCAGGTGCACCCCCAGCGGTAGGCAAAGAGTCACATTTAACCAGAGCTCGGGTTTTTGCGTGGTGACTACAATGGAGTGAGAGAGGGGCAAGAGATTAACAGATAACCCCTATCTTAAATAAACTGTTTCAGATAAAAGATAAAGAGGGATAACTACCAACTCCTTTTATGTGGCCAATATCCCAAGATACCATAGTCAAACAAGACGTAATGAGAAATATTATTTATGGAGGAAATTCACTTATAAATATTGATGCAAAAATATAAAGTAAATTATTAATAAAATGAAGCCAGCAATGTATTAAAAATACAGCATAATCAAGTAAAGTTTATGTCAGTAACACCAGGAAATTTTCTTTAAGAAAATCTATTAATATAACTTACCATATTAATAAAGGAAAAAAAGCCTTCAACTTTATCTGTAACATTTTATTTCTTTTTTAAAAAAGGAAGGAATTTGTACCGTTCCTTCATGGTGGAATGCTTTCATTTGTTGGATCTGAGTGATGGGTATTGGTTATATTGTTCTCTCTGCTTTCCTGTATGTTCGAGATTTTATTAAGTTGTAAAAATTAAGGCCGTATTAATAAACATAGTCTAGGAGTAACCCAGGAGTCAGCTTGGATTTCTTCTTTTCCCTCATGCCCCACCAAAAAGTGAGAGAATGTCCTAATGAATTAGATCACCAAAATCTCTCTGCGCTCCACCCACTTCTGTCCCTGTCCACTGCCCCCACCCGAGTCCAGGCCACCATCATCTCATGCCTGGACTGCCCCTCTAGCCTCCTGATTAGTTCCTTGCTTCCACTCTTGGCCCCTCATCCCCAGCAGTAAGCAACCTTACATCAGGCACCAGACTACACTGCTCTCCTGCCTACAACTTGCCATGGCTTTCGTCACTCCTAGAATAAAATGCAGAGTTCTATCAAACTTTGCAGTCCAGCTGCAGCCTAGCTCACCAGCTTCTCACGCACCATCAGTGGTGTGCTGGTAAATGCTTAACAGCTGGCTCAGCTGACTTGAAAACGTGACTTTGTCAAGAGCCATACCAGGAGGGAGAAAATGAGAGAAAACCACCCCCAATCTCTCATGCCCAACAGCAAACTCTTGATCTTTCCCAACAAATCTGGGTACCACCACCCATTTGGAGCCCCAAGTCAGCAACCCAGGAGTCTTTTTGGTCCCTTCTTTCTTCCTTTCCCACCTGTATCTATTCCATCACCAAGCTTTGCTGATTCTATCTCCTGAACGTCTCTCGAATCCATCTGCTGCTTCTCCTCTGCTCTACCGTCACCGCCCTCCTTGTCTAAGCTGCCAGCCTTGCTAGTCTCTACCCCGGTACTAGCTTCCCAGCCTGTTTTCTCTCTGCAGCTACTCTCAGTCCCCTCCCGGTATTTCTCCTGACTGCAGCCAAAGTGGTCTTTTCCAAAGCAGGTATGCTCTCCTGCTGCACCCTCACTCTGGGTAACATCTTAACCTCTCTTCCACCCCGGCTCCACCGGGGGAGCCCTCCCTCCCCTCCCTCCTTGATGCCCTCACAGCATGACACACATCCCCTTTGCTGCACGCAACCGAGTTGGAATTTTACATCTATTTGTGTGACTTAAAATGAATGAATTCCCACTAGGCTATAAAGTCCGCTGCACAGGACCAAGGATTTCTTTTTAATTACCATTTTGTCCTTAGCACTTAGTGTCTGGCAGTTGTAGAGATTTTAAAAACAGTTGTTGATTGAATGAATAAATGAATGAATTAAAATGCTTAAACCACATAGTCTCTGTGCTGTAGTATGTGCAGTTAACAAATGACCACCGCTCTTGTTATTATTATTCATCAGACCTCTACCATACAACCATCATTTGGGGATTCTTAGAACCTAATTGTATGTCCATAAAAAGAGACTGGGCCAGAGTTGCTGCAACCTATCCGTTGTCCTTAGTTCAGTTTAATCTAGCAGGAATTTATTTAATAGTCAAGATGGGAATGAGAACAGTTGTGGGCCAGGGCATACACAAGCATTCCCAGCAGCCCTGAGTCCAAAAAGGGCAGAAATGACATTTTTCGTCCGTAGTCAGAAAGGGACTGTCTGACAGATGGTTGTCTGGTCTGTGTGTCGAAGATTCGAGAAAGAGAGCACTTGATAGATAACCTAGTATCAACCCCAGCCCTGCCTTCTGCCATCTCCCACTTCAGTTCTTTTTAGGTGCAGCCAGGAGGGGGGCTTTTGCTGTGCTCTTTTCAGGACAGCCTTTAAATATTTTAGTGCCAGATAAAAACATTAGAGTAATTCAATGAAAAAAGTCCTTGAATCTTCCATTTACAAATAAAGGACCATAATAGACCCGTACGAGGGAAATCTCTCCCAAGTTTCGCAGGGATCTAAAAGGTCATGTAGATCACCTAATCTCCTTTTACAGTTGAAGAATACCAGCCAAGGGAGTTGAGGGGACCTTTTTCAAGGTCATCCGTTTGGTGAGCTGACAGCCCCGTGATAAGTGCTCCGTCTTGTTGGAAACAGGCCAAAGACTAGAGATAAATACTTTAGACATACCAGATTGCTGTGAAATAAAGTTATTCACTAATAGAGTGAAGTAAATATCACATCTGCCTCATAATAGGTAGGGAGAACATAATGTTCATAAAATACATTTAGAGAAGTGTTCCTTAATCAAATGGGTTACAGACCCATTTGAGAATTTGATGATGGGTGAATATCTTATCTTCTCCTGGGAAAAATGCTCACATAAAAGTTCCAGGAGTCTAAGGATCTCCAGCTCCCTGCCCCCACAAAGCCCATCTATGGACTCCCGGAGAGCCCAGAGGCAGAGTGACAGGTGTGATGCCACCATGCTCTGAACCCGAACCTGATGGAATAAAAGTCATTGAAAATATCAAATGGTGACATTTGCAATTTTCCTGTTCAGGTGAAAGGTTACTAGTGTGGCACCCAGTAATCCCTTGATACCTGGGACTTCAGGCGTGGCCAGGAGGATTCTGACAGCCCTACTGAGTTTGAATGTGTTCTATAAGTTTCCACAACACCAGGCTAAGGACTGATACCTCAAGCTAAGGAATTGGCAAGAGAGTCAAAGAATTAAAATCTCCTAAAAGAGTGGTAAAGTCATTTGCACATTTGATTGTAGCTGAGGGGCCCAGAATGGTTTCTGTGAAGTTTGAAAGTTTTAAGATGAGCACTGGGATCTGGAACGAAGCTAGAACAAAGCTAAAATGAAGTGGATGCCTGCAGCGCTTGGCCTCCGACCCAGTTTGTTTCCCTGTAAGCCATCACTCAGTCGTATGAGATGATACAGATGCGTCGGCCCAGGGCAGCTTGCAGCCTGTGCTTTATTTGTGAACCCAGAGGGGGAAATCTAATCGGCAGCAATTTAGAAAAAGACATCATTTGCAAGTGAAAATTGCACACCTGTGATCTCCTTAGGTAAAGCATGAGGCTGTTGCATGTTAGAGCTTAAATTTTCAACAGTATTCTCTGAAAGCTTGAGGTTTACATATCAAATTATGCAAAACCTATCTTTTTTTTTTTTTTTTTTTTTTTTTTTGCGGTGCGCGGGCCTCTCACTGTTGTGGCCTCTCCCATTGCGGAGCACAGGCTCCGGACGCGCAGGCTCAGTGGCCATGGCTCACGGGCCCAGCCGCTCCGCGGCACGTGGGATCTTCCCGGACCGGGGCATGAACCCGTGTCCCCTGCATCGGCAGGCGGACTCTCAACCACTGCACCACCAGGGAAGCCCGAAACCTATCTTTTAAACTAATGGAAAAGGGGCTTCCCTGGTGGCACAGTGGTTAAGAATCCGCCTGCCAGTGCACGGGACATGGGTTCGAGCCCCGGTCCGGGAAGATCCACATGCCGCGGAGCAGCTAAGCCCGTGAGCCACAAATACTGAGCCTGCGCTCTAGAGCCCGCGATCCGCAACTACTGAAGCCCGTGTGCCTACAGCCTGTGCTCTGCAACAAGAGAAGCCACCGCAGTGAGAAGCCCGCACATCGCAACAAAGAGTAGACCCCGCTCGCCGCAACTAGAGAAAGCCCGCGTGCAGCAATGAAGACCCAACGCAGCTAAAAATAAGTAAATAAAATAAATCTATTAAAAAGTAAATAATAAATAAATAATGGAAAAAAGAAGGGTTACTCACACAACCAGTAGTCTCAATTACAGATGCAGTCATTTTAAAACCAATGCTGCTGTCATTCCCACTTTAAAAAACCTCTCCCAAGTCCAAGGCATTGCCCTTCCCCATCTCCTTTAACATTTCAAACAGTTGCTAGAACAAAATTCCCATACAACAAATGAATTTAACCAGTTTTCGGAGTTTTTGTAATAGAAATTCTCACATTCTATTTTTTGCTTTACCAGCACAGGGGCGGTAGGGAACAGGGGGCTGGGGGAGTAATCATGTATTTTCAACATTTATCTTAGTTTCTTTTGGGCATTGCATTTGAATAATTGAACAGTATATTCCTCCCTTGGAACTGAGCAAGTTGGTGGGATGCACTAAGCGATTTTAATCCAAAGGAAAGAGGTCTAAGGGTAGGAGTTAGCCAGAGGCCTCTGACCTCTGTCCCTTGGAGCATAGGAAAAGGAGCTTCAGGAAGGCTTCATGGAGAAGGGAGCATGTGAAGGAGAGGCGTTTGCTGGAGAGCATTACAGGCGGGGAGAAGAGTGTGTGCACAGGCCCAGAAGTGCGAGAGCAGAGCATGTGCAGGAAATACTAATTGGGGTTTTCTGGGGAGCTAAGGAGGGAGCGACGGGTGATGAGGCGGGATGTGAGAGGAAGAGCCAGCACATGATGAGCCTTGTATGGCTACCCAAGGGACTTCGGTTCTATCTTGTAGGGTCGGAGAATTCTGAGCAGGGCAGTGAAGGCTTGAGATTCTAGGTCTTTCAGTGACCTCCCTTTGTGGAGGATGGATTGGAAGGAAAGCAGTACTAGAGGTAGAGAGATCAGTAAGGAGCTATTCCGATTTTCTTTTGGGACGGAGGGAGGGGAAGAAGGAATCTATCCTCTCTGTGCCGTTTTTGGTGGGTAGATGACAGCATCCATCTGTGTGCCCTCCAGGTAGAAACTGAACTGCAAAATGTTAAATTAAGTAGTTTGGTGCTACCATCTAGCTTATGTATTTTACCTTAATATTGCCTCAATCTTAGATTTCTTTAATAGCATCAAATGTTTTTACGGTATCTAGTTCACTGTGGCCAGTTAATAGGCATTTGTAGTTGTATCTGTCAGGATTCTTTCAGATGTAACTGACACAAACCCACCTCAAATGGCCTTTAAGCACAAAAGAGAATTTATTGCTCAAATAACTGAAAATCCCAAGCGACTGGGCTAGGTTCAGGCATGGCTGGATTTAGGAGCTCAAATGACCAAGTATATCTCTTTGTATTACTTGGCCCTGTTTGACTCAGAGTGGGCTTTATTCTCTGGCAGGCTCATCTCAGGTGGTGGCAGAAGTGGTCCCTTGGCAGCTCCAGGTTATAGTCTTTCAGATTGGTGCCCTCTGTAGAAAGCAAGCTTTTCCTATAGTGCCCCTAGAGAAAGTCCTGACTGTGCATGGCTCTCAGTTGGTCCAGCTTGGGTCGTGTGCACATCCCTGAACTGTGCCTAGATTGGCCAGGCTGGGTCACACGTCCTTCCCTGCAGCTGGGGTTGTGGCCAGGGGTCAGGCAGTTATGGGATCAACCCTGCCTCCCCTCCCCAGAACCACTACTGAATCAGAGCAGGGGAAATTATAGGCCATTACCAGAAAAGGGGGGAACAGTTACTGGATAGGCAGAGGCAACAGTGGTTTCCATTAGAATGGGGATGAAGTAAAGGGCCCGAGGGGTCCCGACCCATGGTCTCCAGTCTGCTTCGAACCCTCCTTTTTATACAAAAGGAAACCAAGGGCCAGAGAAGTTAAGTAATTCGCTCAAGATCACATAGCTGATAAGTGGCAGAGCAGATTTGAACCCAGGTGTATCTTACACAGTGTGGGGGCTGTGGCCTTAAACACTGCATTATGTTCCATGCCTCCCTTGAGGAACGGCCTTCAGGGACCTTCTGCACAAATAATACCAGAGACTGAGCTCACATTACCTACAACCCTGTCCATTCTATTTGGAAAATTCTAAATATTAGGAAGCTCTTACGTTGAGTTGAAATCTGACTTGAGTTGAATAGCCAAAAAAATCAAATCCCTCTTTCAGAGGACAACCTTTCAGCAATTTGAAGATGCTAACTTGCTCTCCCTTAAACCTTCTCTAAACACCCTATTCTCCCTTCATGAGCTGTGGCTCTCAGCCTCTTCATAGCCCTGACCAACCTCTGGGTATGTTCCAGGTAGGGAATATCCCTTTTCAAACATGGTGTTTGGCAGTGACAGTATGCCAGGTGTGCTCTGCCAGGCTGGCAGTTCAGTGAGACGCTCATTTCCCTTGTTCTGAAAACTCTACTTCCATTAACATAGCCTTGATTTTTTGGTATCCACTCACATGCTGTTCGTAGGTCGTTCGTTGTTAAAACTTGCAGGCAGTGTTGTATAGTTGAAATTTCTTGTACCTAAATACTGGGGCAAGATGTGGCTGGGTCAAAGGGTAGCTGCTGGGATGGGGGAGTGGGGGGGTGATTTGGAAAAAAGAGAAGAGGTTCTGTTTAAAGAGTTGTTGGGGCCCTGGGAGTGGGAGTGTATGTGTAAAGGGAGCTGAGTCATCTCAAATGTGTGGGAATGATTGCTACTAAAATTAGTTAAGCAGACATTTATTGAACACGTAAGCCCAATAAATAAATTCTTGTTGAATTGTATCTAGTTTTGTTTCCACCTGTTTTCTAAGTCCTTAAGTGTTCTGCTGTTCTGGGTCAGCATCCACTTTGCAGCCCTTACCTGCCCCTCCTCTCACATGCACACGCCTTCTTAGGAGCAGTGGATGCCACCTTTTCAACATCGCTGCTCTCTTCTGTTGTTAATCCTCCCCATCCCCTGATTGCTCTCAGTATCATCTTGGTATTGCCACCAACCAAGAAGATTGTATAAGTGTTGTTTCTTGAGCGTATATGACGAAGACCTGAGCTTTTATTATCTTTATTTTTCAGGTTGATAATTTTAACATTGAATATATGTTTTTAAACTACATACCCACCACCCTAGGGAGCCATGTACACTGTCTTCTTCGGTCATCTTGTACCACTGTACCGTTACCCTCAGTGAAATTCACTGCCCTAACTTCTGCCTCCTTAAACTTCACCTCTGTCCTTTGAGTTTACTATTCTCCGTTTCACCCATCTCATCTCTGAATCTAGGGATAAGCCATTTCCTATGCTTGAAGCAGCTCCCCTGTTTTACCCACTTTTCTACTTATAAAGCAAAAATGAGGATTTACCACCTGTTTGAATCATTCCCAAGATTCATGCTTCTTCAGAGTTTCCTAAAGAAAGACTACAGTTCTATGAATTTTAAAACATGTATAGAGTCACGTAACCACCACCATAATCAAAATACAAAGCAGTTCCTTCGACTAAAAAATCTCCCTCCTGCTACCTCTTTATAGTCACACATTCCACCCAACCCTAATCTCTAGAAACCGCTGATTTGTTCTGTGTCACTATAGTTTTGTCTTTTCAAGATTGTCATGTAAGTGGAATCATATGGTATGTAACCTTTGAGAGTGGCTTCTTTCACTTAGTATAATGCCCCCGAGATTCATCCAAGCTGTCGTGTGTATCAGTAGTTTGTTCTTTTTCATTGCCGAGTAGTATTCATTATATGGACATATCACAGTGTGTTTATCCATTCACCCGTTGAAGGAAATTTGAGTTATTTACAGTTTCTGGCAGTTATGGATCGAGCTGCTTTAAACATGCATGTAGAGGTTTGCATTTCTCTAGGGTAAATACTTAGGAGCAGGTTTGCTGGGTCATAGGGTAAGTGTCTGTTTAACTTCATTAGAAATCGCCAAACTCTTTTCTAGAATGGCAGCACTATTTTGCATTCCCACCAACAGTGTATGAGGATTCAAGTGGCTCTATGCCCCTGTTAACGCTTAGTATTGACATTAGTTTTTCTATACTTTAAATTTTCATTTATTTACTTATTTATTGAAGTATACTTGATTTACAATGTTGTGTTTCTGGTGTACAGCAAAGTGACTCAGTTATATATATACATATTCTTTTTCATATTCTTTTCCATTATGGTTTATTACAGGATATTGAATATAGTTCCCTGTGCTATACAGTAGGACCTTGTTGTTTATCTATTATATATATAGTAGTTTGTATCTGCTCATTCCAAACTCCTAATTTATCCCTCCCCACCTCCTTTTCCCTCTGGTAACCATAAGTTTATTTTCTATGTCTGTGAGTCTGTTTCTCTTTTGTAAATAAGTTCATTTGTATCATATTTTAGATTCCACATGCAAGTGATATATGGTATTTGTCTTTCTCTTCTGACTTACTTAGTATGATAATCTCTAAGTCCATCCATGTTGCTGCATATGGCATTATTTCATTATTTTTTATGGGAGAGTAGTATTCCATTGTCTGTGTATACACACACACACACACACACACACACACACACACACACACAAACACACACACATATATATATCACCCATCTTCTTTATCCATTCATCTGTTGATGGACATTTAGGTTGCTTCCATGTCTTGGCTATTGTAAGTAGTGCTGCTGTGAACATTGGGGTGAATGTATCTTTTCAAATTACAGTTTTCTCCAGATATCTGCCCAGGAGTGGGATTGCTGGATCACACGGTAGCTGTCTTTCTAGTTTTTTAAGGAACCTCCATACTGTTTTCCATAGTGGCTGTACCAGTTTACATTCCCACCAACAGTGTAGGACGGTTCCCTTTTCTCCGTACCCTCTCTGGCATTTGTTATTTGTAGACTTTGATGATGGCCATTCTGACTGGTATGAGGTGATACCTCATTGTAGTTTTGATTTTTTTTTAATTAATTTATTTTTGGCTGTGTTGGGTCTTCATTGCTGTGCTCAGGCGTTCTCTAGCTGCACTGAGTAGGAGCTACTCTTCGTGACAGTGTGTGAGCTTCTTGTTGCAGTGGGTTCTCTTGTTGCGAGCACAGGCTCTAGGAACGCAGGCTTCAGTAGTTGTGGCTCGTGGGCTGTAGAGCGCAGGCTCAGTTGTTGTGGCACACGGGCTTAGTTGCTCTGCGTCATGTGGGGTCTTCCCAGACCAGGGCTCAAACCTGTGTCCCCTGCATTGGCAGGCGGATTCTTAACCACTGTGCCACCAGGGAAGTCCCTAGTTTTGATTTTAATAATTAGCAATGTTGAGTATCTTTTCATGTGTCTGTTGGCTATCTGTATGTCTTCTTTGGAGAAATGCCTCTTTAGGTCTTCTGCCCATTTTTTGATTGGGTTGTTTGTTTTTTTGTTATTGAGTTGTATGAGCTGTTTGTATATTTTAGAAATTAAGCCCTTGTCAGTTGCATCATTTGCAAATATTTTCTCCCATTCCGTAGGTTGTCTTTTCATTTTGTTTATGGTTTCCTTTGCTGTGCAAAAGCTTGTAAGTTTGATTTGGTTCCATTTGTTATATTTGCTTTTATTTCTCTTGTCTTGGGAGACTGATCTAAGAAAACATTCTTACATTTATGTCAGAGAATGTTTTGCCTGTGTTCTTTTCTAGGATTTTTATGGTGTCATGTTTTATATTTAAGTCTTTAAGCCATTTTGAGTTTATTTTTGTGTATGGTGTGAGGGAGTGTTCTAACTTCATTGATTTATATGTGACTGTCCAGCTTGCCCAGCACCACTCGCTGACGAGATTGTCTTTTCTCCATTGTATATTCTTCCCTCCTTTGCTGAAGATTAATTGATCATAGGTGTGTGGATTTATTTCTGGGCTCTCTATTCTGTTTCATTGATCCATATGTCTGTTTTTGTGCCAAGTACCATGTTGTTTTGATTACTGTAGCTTTGTAGTATAGTCTGAAATCAGGGTGGGTTATACCTCCAGCTTTGTTCTTTTTCCTCAGGCTTATTTTGGCAATTCTAGGTCTTTTGTAGTTCCACATAAATTTTAGGATTATTTGTTCTAGTTCTGTGAAAAAGGTCATGGATAATTTGATAGTGATCGCATTTAATCTGTAGATTGCTTTGGGGAGTATGGCCATTTTAACAATATTCTTCCAATCCAGGAGCATGGGATATCTTTCCATTTCTTTGAATCATCTGTAATTTCCTTAATCAATGTTTTATAGTTCTCAGCACATAAGTCTTTCACCTCCTTGGTCAGGTTTATTCCTAGATATTTTTTATTTTTATTATTATTTTGCGGTACGCGGGCCTCTCACTGCTGTGGCCTCTCCCGCTGCGGAGCACAGGCTCCGGATGCGCAGGCTCAGCGGCCATGGCCCACAGGCCCAGCCGCTCCACGGCATGTGGGATCCTCCTGGACCAGGGCACGAACCTGCGTCTTCTGCATCAGCAGGCGGACTCTAAACCACTGCGCCACCAGGGAAGCCCCCTAGATATTTTTTTTATGTGATTTTAAAAGGGGTTGTTTTTTACTTTGCCTTTCTGATATTTCATTGTTTGTGTAAAGAAATGCAAAAGATTTCTGTTTGTTAATCTTGTATCCTGCTACCTTGCTGAATTCGTTTATTAGTTCTACTAGTTTTTGTGTGGAGTCTTAAGGGTTTTCTGTATATAGTATCATGTTATCTGCATATAATGACAGTTTTACCTCTTCCCTTCCAATTTGGATACCTTTTATTTCTTTTTCTTGTCTGACTGCTGTGGCTAGGACTTCCAATACTATGTTGAAGAGAAGTGAGAGTGGGCATCCTTCTCTTGTTCCAGATTTTAGTGGGAAGGCTTTCAGGTTTTCACCATTGAGTCTTATGTTGGCTGTGGATTTGTCATAAATAGCTTTTATTATGTTGAGATATGTTCCCTCTATACCCACTTCGGTAAGAGTTTTTAACATGAATAGATGTTGAATTTTATCAAATGCTTTTTTTGCATCTGTTGAAATGATCATGTGGTTTGGCACTATTTTTTTATTTTAGCCATTTCAATAGGTAGGTAGTGCTATCTCACAGTGGTTTTAATTTGCATTTCCTTAATAGCTAATGATGTTGGCCTTTTAAAAAAATTTTTATTTATCTATTTTTGGCTGCGTTGGGTCTTCATTGCTGCACACGGGCTTTCTCTGTGGCGAGCAGGGGCTGCTCTTCATTGCAGTGCACGTGCTTCTTGTTGCAGTGGCTTCTCTTGTTGTGGAGCACGGGCTCTAGGCACGCGGGCTTCAGTAGTTGTGGTTCACAGGCCCTAGAGTGCGGGCTCAGTAGTTGTGGCGCACTGGCTTAGTTGCTCCATGGCATGTGGGATCTTCCTGGACTAGGGCTCGAACTCGTGTCCCCTGCATTGGCAGACAGATTCTTAACCAATGTGCCAACAGGGAAGCCCTTTTCAAGTTTTTTTTCAACCAATTTTTAAATAAGTTGTTTTCTTACTGTTGAGTTTTGAGAGTTCTTTCCATATGCTGGATACAATTCCCTTGTTGAACATGTGACTTGCAAATAGTTTCTCCCAGTCTATAGCTTGTCTTTTTATCTCTTAAGTGTCTTTCACAGAGAAAAAGGTTTTAATTTTGATAAAGTCCAGTTTATCGATTTTTCTTCTATGGATGGTGCTTTTGGTGTCATGGCTAATTTTGCCTAATTTTAAGTCATGAAGATTTTTCTTCTATGTTTTCTTTCTTTTTAAAATTATTTTATTTATCTATATTTGGCTGCCTTGGGTCGTCGTTGCTGTGTGCAGGCTTTCTCTAGTTGTGGCGAGCGGGGGCTGCTCATTGTTGTGATGTGCGGGCTTCTCATTGCGGTGGCTTCTCTTTGTTGCAGAGCACAGGCTCTAGGCACGTGGCCTGCAGTAGTTGTGGCACGTGGGCTCAGTAGTTGTGGCTCGCGGGCCCTAGAGCACGGGCTCAGTAGTTGTGCCGCATGGGCTTAGTTGCTCTGTGGCATGTGGGATCTTCCCAGACCAGGGCTCAAACCTGTATCCCCTGCGTTGGCAGGCAGATTCTTAACAACTGCGCCACCAGGGAAGTCCCATCTTCTATGTTTTCTTACAGAAGTTTTATAGGTTTACATTTTACATTTAGATCTCTGATCCATTTTGAGTTAACGTTGTGTAAGATGTGGGATTTAGATTCAGATTCATTTTCTTGCATATGGATGTTCATTTGTTCCAATACCATTTATTAAAAAGACTGTTCTTTCTCCCTTTGTGTTTAGACCTTTGTCAAAGGTCAATTTGTCATATGTGTGTGGATCTACTTCTGGTCTCTATTCTTTTCTAGGCCCTATGTCTGTATCCCTTTTCCTCTTGTTAGGTGCACACACATTTAGGATTATTATATCTTCATAGGAACTGACCCTTTCATTATTATGTAACATCTCTCTGTATCCCTGGTCGTTTTCTTTGCTGTGAAGTCTACTTTGTCTGATGTTAATATCTCAATTCGTTTCCCCTCTTCTCCCTATGCTGAAGAGTAGGATTTCAGTTTATTACTTTAACAATTTTTTTATAAGCCCCAAAGCAAAAGGCAAGTAATTCATCACCATTTTAATCTCTGAGCACTTTAGATTCAGTAATGATTCGGCTGTGGAGGCGGCAGGTGGGGGTGTTTCCCAGCCCATCACAGCTAGCAGGTGACGTCACCATGACAGCATAGTTGTTCACAATTATTCATATAATAATTGTTCACATAGAGGGCAGACAGCAGAAGCAAGAAGAACTACAATTCTGCAGCCTGTGGAAGGAAAACCACATTCACGGAAAGAGAGACAAAATGAAAAGGCAGAGGACTTTGTACCAGATGAGGGAACAAGATAAACCCCAGAAAAACAACTAAATGAAGTGGTGATAGGCAACCTTCCAGAAAAAGAATTCAGAATAATGATAGTGAAGATGACCCAGGACCTTGGAAAAAGAATGGAGGCAAAGATGGAGAAGATGCAAGAAATGTTTAACAGAGACCTAGAAGAATTAAAGAACAAACACCTGGAAGAATTAAAGAACAAACAAACAGAGATGAACAGTACAGTAACTGAAATGAAAAATACACTAGAAGGAATCAATACCAGAATAACTGAGGCAGAAGAACGGATAAGTGACCTGGAAGACAAAATGGTGGAGTTCACTGCTGCGGAACAGAATAAAGAAAAAAGAATGAAAAGAAATGAAGACAGCCTAAGAGACATCTGGGACAACATTAAATGCAACAACATTCGCATTAAAGGGGTCCCAGAAGGAGAAGAGACAGAGGAAGGACCCGAGAAAATATTTGAAGAGATTGCAGTCAAAAACTTCCCTAATATGGGAAAGGAAATAGCCACCCAAGTCCAGGAAGCACAGAGAGTCCCAGGCAGGATAAACCCAAGGGAAACACACCAAGACATATAGTAATCAAATAGACAAAAATTAAAGACAAAGAAAAATCATTGAAATCATAAGGGGAACACGACATAACATATAAGGGAACTCCTATAAGGTTAACAGCTGATTTCTCAGCAGAAACTCTACAAGCCAGAAGGGAGTAGCATTATATATTTAAAGTGATGAAAGGGAAGAACCTACAACCAAGATTACTCTACCCGGCAAGGACCTCATTCAGATTCGACAGAGAAATCAAAAGCTTTACGGACAAGCAAAAGCGAAGAGAATTCAGCACCACCAAACAAGCTCTACAACAAATGCTAAAGGAACTTCACTAAGTGGGAAACACAAGAGAATAATAGGGCCTACAAAAAGAAACCCATAACAATTAAGAAAATGGTTATAGGAACATACATATCGATAATTACCTTAAACGTGAATGGATTAAATGCTCCAACCAAAAGACACATGCTCGCTGAATGGATACAAAAACAATATATATATTATATATATATATAGTGTATATATATATATATAAAATATATATATATACATATATATGTATATACGTATATACAATATATATATGGTATATATATATTGTATATACATATATGTGTATATATATATATACCATATATATGTTGTCTACAAGAGACCCACTTCAGACCTAGGGACACACACAGACTGAAAGTGAGGGGATGGAAACAGATATTCCATGCAAATGGAAATCAAAAGAAAGCTGGAGTAGCTATACTCATATCAGACAAAATAGACTTTAAAATAAAGAATGCTACAAGAGACAAGGAAGGACACTACATCATGATCAAGGGATCAATCCAAGAAGAAGATATAACAATTATATATGCACCCAACATAGGAGCACCTCAATACATAAGGCAACTGCTAACACCTGTAAAACAGGAAATCGACAGTAACACAATAATGGTGGGGGACTTTAACACCTCACTTACACCAATGGACAGATCATCCAGACAGAAAATTAATAAGGAAACAGAAGCTTTTAATGACACAAGAGACCAGATAGATTTAATTGATATTTATAGGACATTCCATCCCAAAACAGCACGTTACACTTTCTTCTCAAGTGTGCACAGAACATTCTCCAGGATAGATCACATCTTGGGTCACAAATCAAGCCTCAGTAAATTTAAGAAAATTGAAATCATATCAAGTACCTTTTCTGACCACAATGCTATGAGATTAGAAATCAATTACAAGGAAAAAAGCATAAATAACACAAACACATGGAGGCTAAACAATACATTACTAAACAAGCAAGAGATCACTGAAGAAATCAGAGGAAATCAAAAAATACCTACAGACAGATTACAACGAAAACACGACGATCCAAAACCTATGGCATGCAGCAAAAGCAGTTCTACGAGGGAAGTTTATAGCAATACCAGCCTACCTCAAGAAACAAGAAAAGTCTCAAATAAACAATCTAACCTTCCACCTAAAGGAACTAGAGAAAGAAGAAGAAACAAAACCCAAAATTAGTAGAAGGAAAGATATCATAAAGATCAGAGCAGAAATAAATGAAATAGAAACAAAGGAAACAATAGCAAGGATCAATAAAACTAAAACCTGGTTCTTTGAGAAGATAAACAAAATTGATAAACCTTTAGCCAGACTCATCAAGACAAAGAAGGAGAGGACTCAACTCAATAAAATTAGAAAAGAAAAAGGAGAAGTTGCAGCGGACACCACAGAAACACAAAGCATCATAAGAGACTACTACAAGCAACTCTATGCCAATAAAACGGACAACCTGGAAGAAATGGACAAATTCTTAGAAAGGTATAACCTTCCAAGGCTGAACCAGGAAGAAATAGAAAATATGAACAGACCAATCACAAGTAATGAAATTGAAACTGTGATTAAAAATCTTCCAACAAACAAAAGTCCAGGCCCAGATGGCTTCACAGGTGAATTCTATCAAACATTTAGAGAAGAGCTAACACCTGTCCTTCTCAAACTCTTCCAAAAAATTGCGAAGGAAGGAACACTCCCAGACTCCTTCTATGAGGCCACCGTCACCCTGATACCAAAACGAGACAAAGATACAACAAAAAAAGGAAATTATACACCAATATCACTGATGATTGTAGATGCAAAAATCCTCAACAAAATACTAGCAAACAGAATCCAACAACACATTAAAAGGATCATACACCATGGTCAAGTGGGATTTATCCCAGGGATACACAGATTCTTCAGTATATGCAAATCAATACATGTGATACACCATATTAACAAATTTATGAATAAAAACCATATGACCATCTCAATACATGCAGAAAAAGCTTTTGAAAAAATTCAACACCCATGTATGATAGAAACTCTCCAGAAAGTGGACATAGATAGAAACTACCTCAACATAAAAAGGGCATATACAACAAACGCACAGCAAACATCATTCTCAATGGTGAAAAACTGAAAGCATTTCCTCTAAGATCAGGAAGAAGACAAGGATGTCCACTCTCGCCACTCTTATTTAACATAGTTTTGGAAGTCCTAGCCATGGCAATCAGAGAAGAAAAAGAAATAAAAGGAATACAAATTGGAAAAGAAGAAGTAAAACTGTCACTGTTTGCAGATGACATGACACTATACATAGAGAATCCTAAAACTACCACCAGAAAACTACTAGAGCTAATCAATGAATTTGGTAAAGTTGCAGAATACAAAATTTATTTATTTATTTATTATTATTTTTAAAAATTTATTTTTGGCCGCATTGGGTCTTCATTGCTGCACGTGGGCTTTCTCTAGCTGTGGCAAGAGGGGGCTACTCTTCATTGCGGTGTGTGGGCTTCTCATTATGGTGGCTTCTCTTGTTGTGGAGCATGGGCTCTAGGCACGCGGGCTTCAGTAGTTGTGGCTTGTGGGCTTTAGGGCACAGGCTCAGTAGTTGTAGTGCACGGGCTTAGCTGCTCCGTGGCATGTGGGATCTTACCAGACCAGGGTTCGAATCTGTGTCCCCTGCATTGGCAGGCGGATTCTTAACCACTGCGCCACCAGGGAAGCCCTGCAGGATACAAAGTTAATGCACAGAAATCTCTTGCATTCCTATACACTAACAACGAAAGATCAGAAAGAGAAATTAAGGAAACAGTCCCATTCACCATTGCAACAAAAAGAATAAAATACCTAGGAATACACCTACTTAAGGAGGTAAAAGACCTGTACACAGAAAATTGTAAGACACTGATGAAAGAAATCAAAGATGACACAAACAGATGGAGAACTATACCATGTTCTCGGATTGGAAGAATCAATATTGTGAAAATGACTATACTATCCAAAGCAGTCTACAGATTCAATGCAATCCCTATCAAATTACCAGTGGCATTTTTTACAGAACTAGAACAAAAAAGTTTTAAAATTTGTATGGAGACACAAAAGATCCTGAATAGCCAAAGCAGTCTTGAGGGAAAAAAACGGAGCTGGAGGAATCAGACTCCACGACTTCACACTGTACTACAAAGCTACAGTAATCAAGACAGGATGGGACTGGCACAAAAACAGAAATATAGATCAATGCAACAGGATAGAAAGCCCAGAGATAAACCCACGCACCTATGGTCAACTCATCTACGACAAAGGAGGCAAGGATACACAATGGAGAAAAGACTGTCTCTTCAACAAGTGGTGCTGGGAAAACTGGACAGCTACATGTAAAAGAATGAAATTAGAACACTCTCTAACACCATACACAAAAAATAGACTCAAAGTAGATTAGAGACCTAAATGTAAGACCAGACACTTTAAAAGTCTTAGTTGAAAACATAGTAAGAACACTCTGTGAC
Organism: Aethalodelphis obliquidens; assembly: GCF_003676395.1. Classification (NCBI taxonomy): domain Eukaryota; kingdom Metazoa; phylum Chordata; class Mammalia; order Artiodactyla; family Delphinidae; genus Aethalodelphis; species Aethalodelphis obliquidens. The sequence continues at coordinate 661,275 of NW_020838081.1, read as the reverse complement.
ATAAATCATAGCAAGATCTTTTTTGATCCACCTCCTAGAGTAATGGAAATAAAAACAAAAATTAACAAATGGGACCTAATGAAACTTAAAAGCTTTTGAAAAGAAACCTACAAACGACAAAAAGACAACCCTCAGAATGGGAGAAAATATTTGCAAACAAGTCAACAGACAAAGGATTAATCTCCAAAATATATAAACAGCTCATGCAGCTCAATATTAAAAAAACAAACAACCCAATCAAGAAATGGGCAGAAGGCCTAAATAGACATTTCTCCAAAGAAGACATACAGATGGCCAAGAAGCACGTGAAAAGCTGCTCAACATCACTAATTATTAGAGAAATGCCAATCAAAACTACAATGAGGTATCACCTCACACCAGTCAGAATGGCCATCATCAGAAAATCTACAAACGACAAATGCTGGAGAGGGTGTGGAGAAAGGGAACCCTCTTGCACTGTTGGTGGGAATGTAAATTGATACAGCCACTCTGGAGAACAGTATGGAGGTTCCTTAAAGAACTAAAAATAGAATTACCATATGATCCAACAGTCCCACTACTGGGCATGTACCCAGAGAAAACCATAATTCAAAAAGATACATGCACCGCACTGTTCATTGCAGCACTGTTTACAGTAGCCAGGTCATGGAAGCAACCTAAGTGTCCATGTACAGGTGAATGGGTAAAGAAGATGTGGCACATATGTACAGTGGAATATTACTCAGCCATAAAAAGAAACAAAATTGAGTTATTTGTAGTGAGGTGGATGGACCTAGAGTCTGTCATACAGAGTGAAGTCAGTCAGAAAGAAAAACAAATACCGTATGCTATCACATATATATGAAATCAAAAAAATGGTTATGAAGAACCTAGGGGCAGGACAAGAATAAAGATGCAGACGTAGCAAACGGACTTGAGGACACGGGGAGGGGGAAGGGTAAGCTGGGATGAAGTGAGAGAGTGGCATGGACATATATACACTACCAAATGTAGAATAGATAGCTAGTGGGAAGCAGCTGCATAGCACAGGGAGATCAGCTCGGTGCTTGGTGACCACCTAGAGGGGTGGGATAGGGAAGGTCGGAGGGAGGGAGACGCAAAGGAGAGGAGATATGGGGATGTATGTATATGTGTAGCTGATTCATTTTGTTATACAGCAGAAACTAACACACCATTGTAAAGCAATTATACTCCAATAAAGATGTTAAAAAAAAGTACATATATACAATGGAATATTACTCAGCCATAAAATGGAATGAAATTAGGTCATTTGTAGAGAAATGGATGGATCTAGAGACTGGCATACAGAGTGAAGTAAGTCAGAAAGAGAAAAACAAATATTGTATATTAACGCATATATGTGGAACCTAGAAAAATGGTACAGATGAACCCGTTTGCAGGGCAGAAATAGAGACACAGATGTAGAGAAAAAATGTATGGACACCAAGGGGGGAAAATGGCGGGGGTGGTGGTGGTGGTGGGATGAATTGGGAGATTGGCATTGACACGGATACACTAATATGTATAAAATAAACTGTATAAAAAAGTAAATAAAATAAAATTCAGCAATTCAAAAATAAAAAGTATTACTGAAGTGTCTAAGGCAGGTACAGATTTTGTGATGTTGGTCAGCTTTTAATATTCATAACTTGTGATTTCTTTCCTTGGTTTAAATAAATATAATTTTCCTACCTGAAAAGTAATAGTAATAATAATTATTCACATAATGGTTGTTCACAGTTATTTGCTTCTCACTCCTGGGAGAGGCTTCCACATCCTTACCCTGTGGAACTTAGGAATGGCCATGTGACTTGCTTTCAACAATGAGACGTGAGAGGAAGTGATATGTGTCAGTTCTAACCAGCAGCTGTAAGAGGCAGCTCATCGTTCACTGTCTGTCTTCTCCTCTGCCATGAGATGGGCAGTGTTGTGGGCATAAGGCTGTCCCAGTAGCCTGGTTCCTAGATGGAAGGTAACACAGAGCAGAACCACAGCTGAAAAGGGATGGACACAAGACATGGGCGAGAAATATAAGCCACCAAGATTTTAGTGTTGTTATGACAGTATAGGGGCCAAGCCCTGGGCCCAGTCCATTCTAAGCCTTAGGGTCCTACCCTTTTTTCCCATAAACAGGAGCCAGGAAAGGCACTTCCCCTAAATTAGAAATGAACAAATGTTGGAGAGGGGCTGACAAATGACTGGATTTAAAAGAGAAACTGCCCAGCTGTTGGCCCCTTGCCCTTGATGAAGCACGGTTTATGTTAGGCTCATCTGTTCTGGACCTCTTCTTCTACAGTTTAAGGATGTCATTGTCAGTTCCCCTACAGCAGGAGTGCTGAGTCCCAGTGCAGGTCTGTGCTACCTCCTCTAATACTGCATTGGGACACTACCGTTGACTCTTTGTAGCTCTCCTCGTAGCTGCCCCCTCCTCTTCCTATAAGGGCGCTAATCCCCTTCATGAGAGCTCTGCCCACATGACCTGATTATCTCCCAAAGGCCCCACTTTCAAATACTGTCACATTGGGAATTAGATTTCAACGTATGAATTTTGGGGAGACACAGGCTTTCAGTTCATAATAGTAGGTATTCCTTTTGCTGAGTGCAGCAGCACTCTAATTTAACATGGCTTGTGTATGCAGTTTTGAATATGGGAATCCCCTGAAACACCCAGACTGCTTCTCTGTAGTGGAATGAGGCTGAGACAGTTTAGCTCTGGGTGGGGATGAACTAATCCACTTATAGTTAAACCCAAACTAAAGAACCAAAGAGGTGACTTTCAGTTAACAGTGACATTTCATAATCCAAACCACACTTGGCGCTGTGTAAGCAGTCACTGCTGTGTCATTGGAAGGCTGTTTGTCTCAGTGGACTCACGGTTGATGGGTACGCCAGGAAGGGGCTGAGTTCTTTCTGTGCACCTCCTGATGGTTTCCTGCCCTGAGTTTATCCAACAGGACCCAGAACAGATAAAGATGCTTATGCTATACCTTGTTGGTGCATAGTGATTTTTTAAAAAAGAACTCCAATAGTCCACTATTGGAATGACTCACACCGTCCCTCAGCCATTCCTAGACTTCACTTCTGGTTGACTTTAATATCATTGATCTGTAGTTGTTGGCTGTAGAACAGTGTCAATACACTGAATGCTGCTGCCCCTGAAGGCCCATCAGTTGCGTTTTAGATGTTTTTGAAGAGGGCATAGATTAAAGAGGAAGTTAAATATTTAATTCCTTAGGTGGGATCATCTGAAACTATGCCAATATTTTTTTTACCCAGTAACCTTGGCAGTATCACTTTGAAAGTACCCAGCAGCGTTTTTTAATGAGCCCTCTTGTAAATAATTTGGTACCCTTTTGAATAATAATTTAAGCTGGCAGGGTTCTGATTGCTATGATGTATTTTATTAGATACATATTTCTTTGCATAATTTCAGGAAAGTCAACAGAGGCTTTATCTTTATGTGACTCTTTTCCTATCTTATCCATTTTATTTCTAGGCACAGAGTTTATTAAGACTAGATTCTTAAAAAAGTAATAGCTTTATTGAGATATAATTTACTCACCATACAATTCATCTAGCATGTACAATTTAATGGGTTTTAGCATATTCACAGAGTTGTACATCATAACCACAGTCAAGTTTAGAACGTTTTCATCACCCCCAGAAAGGAAAAAACCTGTTAGCAGTCACTCACTCACTCACTCACTCACTCCCTCCCCATTTCCTCCCATCCCACTCCTACCCACAGCCCTAGACAACTACTAATCTACTTTCTATCTCTATAGATTTCCTATTCTGGACATTCTGTACAATTGGAATCATACAGTATGTAGACTTTTGTGACTGACTTCTTAGTGTAATGTTTTCAAGGTTCATCCATGCTGTAGCATGTATTAGTACTTCATTCCTTTTTATTGCTGAATAATATTTCATTGTTCGTATGGATCACATTTTGTTTATCCATTTATCAGTTGATGGACACTTGGGTTGTTTCCTCTTTTGGGCTACTATGAATAATGCTGTGATGAACATTTGTGTACACTTTTTGTGAAGGTCTGGCTTTTTAGTGACTCAGCTGCCCTTTTAAATACTGGTGATACCATAGCTACATAGGAACCCTGATGGCCACCCCCTTTTAAAAATAATTAATTAATTAATTTTTGGCTGCGTTGGGTCTTTGTTGCTTTGCTTGGGCTTTTCTCTAGTTGCGGCGAGCGGGGGCTACTCTTCGTTGCGGTGTGCAGGCTTCTCATTGCGGTGGCTTCTCTTGTTGTGGAGCACGGGCTCTAGGCGCGCAGCCTCAGTAGTTGTGGCTCGCGGGCTCTAGAGCGCATGCTCAGTATTTGTGGCGCACGGGCTTAGTTGCTCCGCAGCACGTGGGATCCTCCCGGACCAGGGATCGAACCCATGCCCCCTGCACTGGCAGGCGGATTCCCAACCACTGTGCCACCAGGGAAGCCCCTGATGGCCCCTTGCTCGGCACCTCCTTTTTAAGGTCGGTGGCTTCCCCGGTCACACAGAGCTAGAGTGGTAGAGTGGGGCCTCTTGCTCCCATGTTCAGTGCTTTACTAAATGGTGTGGAAACACAAAGGGAGAGGAAGATCTAATTGTGTAATGCACATTTGTAAAAGCCTTGAAGGCTTTTTCTGTTTGCTGTTTCTTCTGTTCGTTACTTACAACAGTATGGTCTGGTCTGAAAGCCAAAGAACAAGTACTCACAAGTTAGAAGATCCCTCAGAGATTTTTTTAGTCTAATATCCTCATTATACAGATGAGAAAACCAAAGCCTAGAAAAAGTGATGTCATTTCTCACCCAAGATCACACTGTTGGTGGCAGGGTCTCTTCACTTCTCATCCCGGCCCTCGTGCCCCGATTAGGGTGAGCGTTCATTGCCCAGGAGCTAGGTGAAAGGCCGTGCTGAATCGTTTTGTCTTCTCTGATAGAATCCCGTCACGGGGCTGCTGTCAGCCAGTCACGAGCAGAAGGACGCCTGGGTGCGGGATAACATCTACAGCATCCTGGCTGTGTGGGGCCTGGGCATGGCCTACCGCAAGAATGCTGACCGCGATGAGGACAAAGCCAAGGCCTACGAGTTGGAGCAGGTAAGGCTGACTGGCAGCCGTGGCTTGGCCGCTCAGCACCTTTTCCTTGAACTGAAAAGCCTACAAGGAGGTAGCTGTGTGTGCAAAACAGTCTGGTACAGGCTTCTCCTCCATTTCTGCTATAGTATATTTTGGGGAGGCACTTTGGTGGTCTCAGCCTCTCATGTGTCTCTCCTTTTGCGATTTTTCCCTCCATAAAAAAACAACAAAAAATCGCACTGAATAGACATCCAAATTTCTAACTAGCTACATTTCTCTCACACGTGCTCTGTCAATTTTATACATACTTATATACAAGATGTCATTGTAAACTAATATGATAGTTTTTAAAGAGTCAGCACACCAGAACTACACATTCCAAAGTGTATACTCTTTGGAGTAATCATGTTGAAAGGATATTTATCCAAACATTATTGCCACTGCTTAAAACATGTTTGGAATTTCCTTTAAAAATGCCTTTCAGTTTGAGTCATTCTAAAGCAGTCTTTTTAATTTATAGTCACCCTTTAATTTTGAACCACATTGGTGGTGTCCAATTTTTGTGCCTGTGTTACCATACAGCACAATGAGGACCTTTTATTGTTTTCCAAAATTAGGAACCAGCATACCCACCAAAGCGAAGACTTGCCCATCACTAAGTATGTAAGAAAATAATCTGCCCCTGAGCACAGGAAGTATTTTCAGAGTGTTTTGAGTAATAGCATTGAAGTAAGGAGCATTGATGTATAGAAGTATAGAGCTCTTGGCATGAGAGCGTTTGGGATTTGTCTTTGATTCATCATTTCTCATTGGCTGGCACAGCCAGTGGATTGTCAGGTCCAGGGAGAGTTCTTACGGCCCAACTGGTGATTGTTTATAGCAACCAAAGTGGGCATGAGTGGCGGCAGCCTTGACAGCAGTAGGGAAGCTAAGAGAGGAAGCCTGTCTGTGTGAGCAAGGAAAGGACAGTCTGGATTTGACTAGGCATGCTGAGTATGAGGTAATGAAATCACCCAGTCTTGGAGGTAAGGCAAGAATGGGTAGTATTGAAAATGCACATAGGGACTTCCCTGGTGGCGCAGTGGTTAGGAATCCTCCTGCCAATGCAGGGGACACGGATTTGAGCCCTAGTCTGGGAAGAACCCACATGCCGCAGAGCAACTAAGCCCGTGTGCCACAACTACTGAGCCTGTGCGCTAGGGCCCGTGAGCCACAACTACTGAGCCTGCGTGCCACAACTACTGCAGCCCACGTGCCTAGAGCCTGTGCTCCGCAACAAGAGAAGCCACTGCATTGAGAAGCCTGCACATCACGACAATGAGTAGCCCCCGCTTGCCACAACTAGAGAAAGCCCACACACAGCAACGAAGACCCAATGCAGCCAACAAATAAAATAATTAATTTATTAATTAATTAATTTTAAAAAAGAAAATGCATACAGCAAGCACTGAATGCTCCTCTAAGAACTTGGCTATTACATAAGTGAATCATTCATTTAACAGTGTAATAATTTGACATTCATGTCCTCCAAACTTCCTATCCTCCTCTGACACAAAATCCAAGTAAACCCATGCCTGTCTATTCACACTCACATGCATGCGTGCGCATACACACACACACACACATACACACACACACACACACACACACACACACACACTACCTCTCCTCTAAGCAATTTCTGATCTGGGTTAGAGTAGACTAGATTTGCCTATCTGTGACTGACAATAGAGAGGCACAAATAGGCCACATTGTTTGATTTGTTGAGTGTGGTTAATAACTAAAGAAGACATCTCCCTTGATTATGGAAAATAACACAGGATCTTCCAATGATCCTCAACAGGGACACTATTGCATTTGGGGCTTAGGCAGTACAGTTGTTATTGTGTGAGACTGTCCCATGAGTTGCAGGACATATAGTGTCCTTAGTCCTTACTCACTAAATGGCTGTAGCTCCCACCCCCATCATGGTGACAATAAAAATGCCTCCACCCCACATTTCCAGATGCTCCCCCATCCCCAGGGATGGTAATGTCACCACCAGTTGGGAACCACTGTGCTTCTTCACAATGGAAAATAACTTTTCTTTATTTGAGGGGAAGTCGATTGGCAAATGTTTACACTGCACACCATAGGAAATGTTAATTATAACTGTTAATTATATCTTTTAATTATGAGGTAATATTTTCTGCATCAAAAGAGTTTATGACATAAAGTGAGATTATACTCTAGACTCCTAGGATTTTAGAGATGGAAGAATCTGAAGGGTGATCCATTTCAGACTTTGGCAATTAACTTTCGTGGCCCTTCACTATGCCTTCCCCTGCAAACCATGTGCATTCTGTAAGAGAGGAGACGCTGAAGGCCCTGGGTGGGAACTTCTTTCAGCCAGGCTACTTTGACCTAAAAATATCCCATTCTCCAGCCACTTGTGAAGTAGTTATATAGAGTTTTTAATAGGACATATTAAGACCAGTCTTTCAGTGGGCCTGAATTGTGGAGCAAGTGGGAGGCAACACAATGTATTGACTAGGAGCTCAAACTCTGGAGTCAGAGGACCTGGGCCCTGTCCTTGCTCCCCATCCTGCCAGCGGAGAGACTTGAGCAATGTTGCTTCATCAGCCTCAGGTTCCTCATCTATAAAGTGGGGAAATAATAACACCCACCTCATAAGGGTGTTGCAAGAATTAGTGGGAATCCAGGTAAAGTGTTTTGTACAATACCAGGACAGAACGTCTGATTATCATAGTGATATTGATATTATCTATAATAATAATACATATTATTAAGAAACGTTGGCGGCTACTTGCATTTTGTAAGAACTTTACTCGGTGGTCCAGTAATGGTGTCACAAATGGCTATTTTGGCAAAGCATCATTATTTTGGGGCAGGCATGGTGGTGGACTTAATTCATCCTTAGTATAACAAAAATAAATTACTAAGAATTGTGATATAAAGCTCCAGGGTACTAGGCTTATAAAAATTGTCTTGCTAAAAGCAGGAGTCACTGGATTTCAGTGCCAGGAGGTACCATCTGGTCCAGCTCCTTTATCTGAGATAAGTCACTTTGTCAAGAATTTCTTTGTGATGCAGTGGATAGAAATAACCCAAACAATCAGAATGCATGTATATGCCTTCTCGGGAAAGGCTCCAGGCAGCACTGGCTTACCAGCCATGTGGTCAGGAGGTTGTTTTCATGGAGCAGGGAAGCTGGCCTTATTACTGATTCCATTTTATGTCCGTAGAACGTGGTGAAACTGATGCGGGGTCTTCTCCAGTGCATGATGAGACAGGTAAGTGGAAAACGACAGATGTATTTTTGGGTCATCTGAGTGCGCACTTCATATTCATGGTGACAACTAACACTCTTAAAGTGTTCTGAACTTTTCTTCTCAAGATGAAGAGAAATTGAAAATATTTTGCTTACTTTCTCCTTTTAAAATTATCTTCAATAATTTTATTATGCTATAGAACCAGAGTCAAAGAATACTTTCTCAGAATCTCTTTTCAAGAGTTAACTTGTGTAAAAGGAGAATGTGCCCTTTTTTTTTTTTAACAGGGAAGAAAACGTTGTTTTTAAAAGCCACTCCTAGAAAGCCATGTACTGTTGTTTATTCTGTTGAGTTTATAAAAGGGTTTCTTTTGAGTTGAAATGCTTGAGTTTTTAAAACTTGACATTGATATTATTGATATTTTCAGTGAGGGGTAAATAAAACAATTTGTTGAGCATGTACTGTATACAGAACATCATACTAGGATCTACACAGATCCCAAGATAAATATGATACAGTCCCGACCCTTAATCGGCACGTGCCTCATTAGTCTTCAAAGACGACATTGCTCTTTCCCTTTCAACATAAGGAAACAAGATTGGAAATTTAAAGAGGAAGAGGAGGTTCCTCTCCCTCCCCTCCTCCCTCCCTCTCATTGAGTTCCTACTGTGTGTCACAGCTCATGCTGGAGATATCAGACAAGGAAACCCTGCGGCTTGACCCCTCAGCCCTGCAGAACTTGTTAAAATGGCGCTGGGTTCAGACATTTCTGGTGATGGGCAGGAAGAGTCCCCCGCACAGCCTCTCTGTGTGGTGCTCACTAGTGAACATCCATCCCCTGCCTTCCATCCCACTGGCTCCCAGAGGTAACAGATAAAAGGTCTAGATCCAAGAGATTGACCTTTGCCAGCCATGAACCCCTTAGCTGCGAGCAGCCGACTTGCTTTCTCAGGTGAATAAAGTGGAGAGGTTCAAGCACACTCAGAGTACCAAGGACAGCCTGCATGCCAAGTACGACACCGCCACCTGCAGCACCGTCGTGGGCGACGACCAGTGGGGCCACCTCCAGGTGGATGCCACCTCCCTCTTTCTCCTGTTTCTGGCCCAGATGACTGCCTCCGGTGAGCCAGGGCTGATTGACCTCATTGTACTGGGAGTGACCATCCAGAAGGGGGCGGGGAGGGGCAGGCATTGATCAGTATTCAAAATAAGCTATTTCTGTAAAGAAAAAGCATGCTTCTTTTTGCGTTGCATTATGTGCGCTACTCTGTGGCTCTGTTGACAGTCAGCCTCCTGAACCCTTGCAGAACGAGGGCTGTTGCACCAGCTCTGTCAGCATCTCACTGGTTGATCCCAAAGCTTCCTTGCTGTCTCTGTCGCCTAATTATTGGACCAACCTAGATCAGATCTACGTTCAGCAGTTCAAATATCTGCAGACGGTGTCATGCTCCGTTTTAGAGTTTTCTTCTCCCGGAGTAGCAGGCCCTTCAGCTCTTCCTCTCACTACCCTGTCACCCTCTTTAGACACACCCTCGTTTATCCAAATTATAAACAAACAAAATAATTTCTAGAAGTCAGCAGTTTGCCCAGAGTTGTCTTTCAGTCCATAGCACCCATGCTGTGAGTGGGCCAAAAACTCCTGGGTGGTGAGCATCGTTCTCGTTGAAGCCCAAGCTGTTGGCTTTCATGGAGGCCTGGACACCAGGCCTCCCGAGCTCCAAGCTGCTGCCCCGCTCTGTGTACCAAATAGCCTCAAGTTAGGTCACTTAGCTGCTGTGTCTCAGAGTTCTTATCTCCAGTCCCCTAAATTCACGCTCCTGAGTTAGAGGCTTCCCATTTATTTCAGGCTGCAAATGTGAAACTCTAAAAGTAGGAGAAGTCAGTAAATAATACTGTTATGGCTTCGTGAATAAACCAGGCACTTTAAAAAATATGTTTTGGTTATGAAAGTTAACGTGAGCTCACTGTAGATATTTTGGAAAATATAATGAAATACATAGAAAAAAATCTCACTGCCAACTTTCATTCGAATGTGTCTCCTCCAAGTTTTTTTTCCTATGCATTTTAAAAACATATTTAAGGTCATACTATATGCATAAATATAGTCTTTTTATTACATAGCATTATAACTTAACCATTTGCCCCTTGATATTACAAGCTGTTTATAAACATAATTTTAATGACTTTATCAGTGGATATTCCATAATTAGTTTGACTATTCCTTTATTCTTTTTTTTTTTGCTATTATAACTATGTTGCAGTACCAACTTTGACCCCCATCTCTATTTGCTTCCTTCCCTTAGTTAGATATCATTCAAAGGCTACTCATACTTATTGCTAAATTGTTTTCAGAGCAGTTTACTAGTTAAACTTCCCCCAGTGATGTTAAGGGTGCATATCTTACCATACCCATACCAGCTTCAAGAATTCATACTTTAAAAATACATGTTGGGGGCTTCCCTGGTGGCGCAGTGGTTAAGGATCCGCCTGCTGATGCAGGGGACACGGGTTCGAGCCCTGGTCCGGGAAGATCCCACATGCCGCAGAGCAACTAAGCCCGTGCGCCACAACTACTGAGCCTGCTCTCTAGGGCCCGCGAGCCACAGCAGCTGAGCCCATGTACCTAGAGCCCATGCTCCGCAGCAAGAGAAGCCACCGCAACGAGAAGCCCGTGCACCGCAACAAAGGGTAGCCCCCGCTCACTGCAACTAGAGAAAGCCCACATGCAGCAACAAAGATCCAGCTCAGCCATAAATAAATAAATTAATTAATTTTAAAAAATAAAAATACATGTTGGAACTCTGCTCAGTATTCTGTAATAACCTAAATGGGAAAAGAATTTGAAAAAGAATAGATAGGTGTATATGTATAACTGAATCACTTTGCTGTATACCTGAAACTAACACAACATTGTTAATCAACTATACTCCAATATAAAATAAAAATTTAAAAAATCCAACAGGAGAACCAAAAAAAAAAATAAAACATGTATTTGTCATAACCAGTTATACATTCAAAGACCCAAGCCAAAAACCAGCTCTCCTGGCCACTGCCTGCTTTAACACGTTGATGCAGCCGCCTGGGCAGATGCATGAGGTGAAAAGCCATCTCCTGTAGTTGAGGGCTCCACTTTCCCCATCTGCCATTGGGGAAAAGTACCCGCCCTTTGGCTCACTCAAAGATAAGACAGTGGTTGCTCTGGGCTAAAATGCTTGCTTTGTGGAATCTTCTCTGCACAAATGCAACACATACCCGAAAGCCCCACATCTTCTCTTTCGATCCTTTCTACTCCTAGGCACACACACAAAAGTGGAGCCATTCTTTCCTTCCTCCCTTCCCTCCCCCCATCCTTCCTTCCTTCCTTCCGAGATTAGACATTAACTGTTACAGTTTACTTCATACTTAATTTTTGATGCCCTAGTAAGAAAAATGAAAATGAGGGTAAAAGGATTTATTTCCTAGTGTAATATTTGTAATTTGTAATTGGCAGCTCTCTCTTCACAACGTAATTCCGTTAACTCCATTGTTTGTTTTTCTTTACTAGGCTTACGTATTATTTTCACTCTTGACGAGGTGGCCTTCATACAGAATCTTGTTTTTTATATAGAAGCTGCATATAAAGTCGCTGTAAGTGTCAAACCCAGTGTTTTTTTTTTTCAGGTGTCCCAGTGTCAAAAATAATAAAAATCATACAGCTCTTTGAGGGCCAGGCTGTTTGGGGCTGACCAGAAGTTAGCAAGATTAGAGCTATAAGATTACGTCACCTCTGCACACAAAGTGCACGTTTCTGTCCAGGAGCTCAGTTGGGGAGCTTCTGTTTTTGGAATGTGCCATATGCTCTCTTTGAATCCATCACGCTTATTTTAAATAAGACTCTAAAATGTCCTGTGGCACGTCCACAGGCCAGCCTGAATCAGGATGAAGGGCAACACCGCAGGAGCTGCGGTGCCGTGGGGATCACCCCAGGCAGCCCACAGGTAGGAGGCTGGAGCCAGATGTGTGCCCTGGGCCAGGTGTGTGCGGGTGTAAATATGTAGAAACTCAGTTTCTCCAGGCTTTTGTCTGCTACAGAGAGGGGAGCCTGACACTTGTAGAGAACAGCTAAACTGCAAAGCTGAGCATAAGAGCAGTAAGGAAGGGGTAGAGTTTGTTTTTTTCCTAAAAAGCCATTAAAGCAAGGATCAGCAAACTTTTTCTGTAAAGGGCCAGAGAGTAAATTTTTTCAGCTCTGCAGTCTCTGTTGCTGCTACTCAACTCTGCCATTGTACCACAAAAGCAGCCATAGGCAACTCGTGAACTCGTGAACGTGGCTGTGTCCCAAATAGACTTTATTTACAAAAAACAGGTGGCAAACTGTTTTGGTCCAAGGGCCGTAGTTTGCTGACCCCAGGTCTAAAGTGGCGATTCTCAACCACGGGCAGTCTTCCCCTCCCAGGGGACATTTGGCAGTGTCTGGAGACGTTTTTGGCTGTCACTCTGGGGAGAGTGCTACTGACATCCAGTGGGTAGAGGCCAGCGATTCTGCTGAACATACTAAGTGCACAGGACAGCTCCACACGGCAGAGAATGATCAAGTTCCAAATGTCAGTGGTGCTGAGGTTGACAAACCCTGGTCTAAAGAAACTTGGGAAGTCTTTGTGGCAAGGGCGGGACTTTAGCTGGACCTTGGTGGATGAGTAGGGTTTGGATTGGCAGAAGGGAGGGAAAAGGGTGTGGGAGTAGCAGGAACAATAACAGGCAGGAACAGGCTGTGAGCATGGGAACAGCTTGGGGAAAGGGGTGCAGAGTGAAGGAGTATTCTTAGGGTGAAAGCTGAGTACTTAAGAATAGTAGAAAGTAAAGTCAGCTTGTGGACGTGCAGGAGGTGGGGCTGGATAATAGAGGTATGGCCATGCAGAGAGAGAGATTTGAACGTGATCCACTAGGGAATAAACAGGTCGTCATTTTAGACTCTTCTGCTGGAGAGTGAGCTGATCAAAGCAGTTTTGAAGGATGAGTCAGTCCCTTGGCTCCAAGGTTGGAGTGAGGACGGGTTGGAGCGGAAAGGCCCAGCTGTGAGGAGTCCTGAAGGGAAGGGGTCCTGGGGCTCAGCAACAAGGCCTGCTTGGCAGGGAAGAGTCTGAAGTCACTCTCGTGTGTCTAAGTCTAAAATTTCTCACTTTGAAAATGTTCATCTTTCTCTGTAATAATAAATGCCAGAATTTTGGCATTGGTCCTGTTCTTCTTGGGTTGCAGCCTTTCAGTAGTGCATATAGCATTATTTCAAAACGGTATCCAGTGCTTGGGTTTCTTCAGTGAAAATATCAACTATAAAAGTTAGGTATGCATGTATCAAGTCCTCTATGTGGACGGGCTGTTCTAAGCCAGTTCCTATTAATTTGTTTCAAAATACCAGGAAAGTCCAGTATTCTGAGCCTCAGTTTTGACTTTGGCTTCTGTTAGTTGCTGAGCACTTTTTTCCCAAGAGGTAATGTTAAAGGCAGGTATTAAATTATTTTAAGTGGTTTGGTTGGCTTCACCTAGTTATAACCCATTTGTTAAAGTTTCTTTATTCCATCTTACAATTTAATACAAGTTCAAACATATTAGATAAGTAAAGGGCAGCCTTTTATTTTAAGATAAAATGTTCTGGTCTCTACAAATCAAGAGTTTCTTACAAATTACTAACTTTAGAAATAAGAAAATTGAGAGTGTCTTTGTATGCATTTTTGTTCCACTTGAGTATTTACTTCCAAAAGTCTACCCAGAGGTCAAATGAACTGAAATCGAGAAAGAACACAGCTCGAATATGTAAAGCCATGAATTTAGTAGCCTTCGAGAAGAGATATTCATGTTTCTTCATGCCTGCAGTGACGTGAACGAATCATTTTTCCATAGCACTTTTCATATACCTCTTTTTCCCTTTTTCTCCCGCAGGATTATGGAATGTGGGAACGTGGAGATAAGACCAATCAGGGCATTCCAGAACTGAATGCAAGCTCTGTAGGAATGGCCAAGGTGACAGTCTCGTCCTGTTTGTTCTTCCTTCTGTGCGTCTGTAACTGCTTTGGTTTGGTTCTCATCGTTAGGGGTTTGGATTTGATCTGATAAGCATATTTTTCAAAAGTCAGCAAGTATGGAATTCAAGTGGCACATGTACCCCAGCCAACTGAAATTATAGGTAAAAAAATGTAGGTTTCTTACACCGAAATCTGCGTGTACCTGAAAATAAGTGCATTCCCTCCTTACTATCCATTGTTATCACCCACACATCTAAGCTCTTGCTGTTGTCGAAGAAGCTGGATGTGTGACGTCCAGTCTTCTTTTCTGGGTCATAAAGGGGCTGAAGAATATGACCACTTTGTAGGACAGGGCTCACAAGTTTAAAAGTCTACAGGGTCAGGTCAGGCGAGTAATATAAACAAGTGAAGCCGGCCAGATAGAAAAATATCAGGGGGTACTGAGGACGCTGCAAACTTTCTCTGTAGGTATTCTAATTCAAAAATCATTTAAAAACTTCCTCAGGCCAAACAAGACATGCCTGTAGGGCAGATTCAGCCCACTGGCCACCAGTTGACATGTCTTGCCCTAGACATTTAGCACGCCTCCTCCCTCCCCTCTGCCTCAAGACTGAAGCATAATTTTAGACAGAATAAAGACTCCAGAACTAGAATTCTTAAAGCAACAATAAATTTGCTCTGTTAAGGTCAACTGACAGAAAACATACTTAATACTAAAAAAAGTTAATATTTTTGAGTGCCAAATATGCTAATGTTAGAAGTCAACCGCTAAAATAGGTGAAAGAAAAGCCGCCCATGAATTTAGCCCTCCACCCCTTACACACACAAAGCTGTGTTGTTAATGTTTCATTATTGGGTAGAATAGTAATTTCATTTTGGGAAATGGTTTTCTGTTTTCTCTTTCTTGTTCCTGCAGTGAGCAGCAAAACACAGGAAAGCTCTTATCCACTGAAAATAAGGATAGAACACGAGTATAAGACACTTTAGTGGATTTTAAAGATTTGTTTTACCACGTTTGGGAAAACATATATGCTAGATTGCTTAATGAAAAAGGGGTGCCAGATGTGGGAGTGTATGTGTACTAGCAAGAAAAAGTAATTCATACCTGTGCTTGTAGGCAGCCCTAGAGGCAATTGACGAACTGGACCTTTTTGGAGCCCATGGAGGTCGCAAGTCCGTGATCCACGTTCTGCCCGATGAGGTCGAACACTGCCAGGTAATGGCTCAAGGCTCTCACGTTCCAGAGAGTAGGGAAGGAGACTCATGAAGTGGAAGACTTGGGCTCCAGTTCAGATCCTCACCTTCCTAGCTTGATGGGACTTGGCTTCTTTGAGTTTCAGTTCCCTCATCCATAAAATGGGCATACTGGGACCTTCTCCTCCTGCTGCACAAGGTGGTCACAAGGATCAAGAGTAAATCAACTTAGTTTGTCAGAGTACTTTGTAAACCAGAAAGTACTGTGCAAACATAAGACACAGTGATGATGTTGTATATGGAGTCAATAATCAAGGCAGCCTTGTTTCGTTGGAGGCAAAATCGGTTTTATGTTTTTTGAGCATGTAGGTGGTTTTCTCTCAGGTTTATTTCATGAGGTCCCCAAATTGGATGACTAGCAGGCAGGAGTTCACTTGGGGAGGGAGTGGGAATGGGCAGAATGGATGGTGGAGGAGAGATGATATGGGAGAAATGGCAAATTAGTAAAATCTCCCTGAAATACCCGTCAGAGAAAGGTGTGATTTGATGCAGATTAGGGGACTCCATTTAGCAGACAGTAGGTCACCAGTTGCTGACACATCAGCAAACTCTTATTTAGTGAGGGCTTACCGCATGCCAGGTACTGTGCTAGGGCTGTGGGAGTGAGATATATAAAAACCTGTAAGCAGAGCGCTTCCGGTGGGAGTGTGTGTTTCAGGCAGAGAGCCGAGGGAGAGTGACTAGTTAAAGAACTGGGCTTGGGGGTCATTTGGCTATAGAAAATGAAGCTTTGTTCTGAAGCTGAAGGGCTCCCCCCCATATTTAACTCCTTCTAGCTCTTTCCATTTCCCTCCATGATATAGTCCTTAATGGGGAGTCTGCTATTTCTTTGGGTGTGGTTTAATAAAGTCAAGCTGGTATGCATCTTAATAGATGTGTAGTCCCTAGTAGAGATTGCATGAGCTCTGTAGCCAGCTGGACCTGGGTTAGAATCCTAGCTCTGTCGCAGACTGGCTGCATGCATTTAGGCATGAGTCTCTGTGTCTCAGAGTCCTCACGTGTGAATTGGACATAGTTCTCGAATTCCTTCATATAGAAGATTTAATAAGCTTATGTTTGCAGGGGTCTAGTCCCATGTCTATACATGTTAGATCTCAGTGTTAGCTCTCTTCCCTTCCCAAACTTTTCTTTATAATTTCACCTTCCTTTAGTTTACAGTACCTAATCCAACCACCTTATAATTGAGGCCATATTATAGTGCCACTAAGTAACCCATTCTTTCTAGGACTAAACTAATTCTGTTTTGACTAAACCATTTTGCCTGTTCATGTGGTCTTTTGAATTTGACTCCTTTAAGTAGTTCCTGGGTCACCCAGTCCAACTGGTCACATTCCACAGAAGCCAGACATTTCTTTGGCCTGGTCCCATATGTGTGTTCTTCTCTGTCTCTTATCTTCACAGCCAGGACACGCTAGCCTACTGACAAGGTAGTCCTTAGTCCCTTCCCTGCATGTCCTAAAGGCCCAGCGAAGTCAACAGAAGGCACGAAAGGAAGGGGGACAAACAGTTCTCAGCATGGGCTCCAGGCGTACTACTGCTCTCCCCAGACCCCTTTTCTCCTGCAAGGAGCAGGAAGCATTGGCTGGGTAGGCGAGGTCGCCCAGCAGGGGCCATGTTGGTAGGAAAAAGCTCTGCTCAAAATTGGCAAACTCATTCAAATGTTCCCTTGGGGTAAAGTCGTCGTTTCTAGATATTGTATGTAACTATTAGTGCTTCCGAGGTTAAAGCCACCTGTTTGTTTTTCGTTCAGTCTATTCTGTTCTCCATGCTGCCAAGAGCATCGACATCTAAAGAGATTGATGCTGGACTTCTTTCCATTATTTCTTTCCCGGCCTTTGCAGTGGAAGATGTGAACCTTGTGAATGTGACCAAAAATGAAATTATTTCCAAGCTCCAGGTAAGTATTGGTCACACTGGTGCCCTTCTGCCCTGTGTTAAGTGCCCCTTTCAGACAGTGACGTGGAGCAGCTCACCCAGGCCTCGGTTCTCCATGAGATCAGTTGCTCAGTATCTAAGTCGACTCATGATTGAGGTTTCCAAAGCTGAGTCTGGATAAGTCTTGGAGTGATCAGTGCCTTGGTTCTCTTTCTAAGTAGCAGAGCTTCAATTCAAGCTGGCACCTTTAAACCCCAATTCGTATCACTCCCGTACTTCTAAGGCAGAGCTTCTTAACCCTTTAGAGATCCCAGACAGACTCTTTTAAGAATCTCTTGAAAGGTAAAGTCCCCGCCAGAAAAAAATGTACATGTCCCAATATCCTGAAACTTTACACACAATTTCTGGGGACTTGGAGATCCCAAAGTTAAATTGAGGTTAAAAAAAATCCCCGCTCCAGGGTGAAATGCAGCAACTATGACACATGACACCAAACTGAGAAGGTTACGCAGTACTCCAGCCAACTGAAGTTACCAGTAAAATGATTGAAGAATGTAAGTTCCCTAAACTGAAATCTGCATTTGATGATCCTACTTAGATTCGGTGAAAAATGCTTTTAGCCTTTGGAAACAAAGGGGTAAAGGGTCTCCAACCATATCCCCCAAAGAAGGCACTGTCTCAGTTAGGGGCCAGTGGAGAAAACAGAACCTCTTTAATTTGTGGAGGTAGGCAGGGAATTAATGTAGGGAATGAAGCGTTTCAAGGGGAGCAGTTCAAGACCGGGCCTCCCAGGATGCCCCAAACACTACAGGGCTGGCCACTAGGAGCGTGCCTGCCTCCATGGCCAGTGCTAGAGCAGTGCCACTTACTTAAGAAATTGGGCAGTGGACACCCAAAACTGCGATCCAGGGATTAGGGAGGCAGATTCAGAGAGCACTGCCACTGTCCTTCTTTCCTGACCCCCAAGAAGCTGGAGAGGAACACTGGAGCCTGCAGCAGGAAAACCAGCAGCGATGGCCCGAAGCCACAGGGAGCCCTGCCACCTCCCTCACCTACTTCTTGCCAGGTGCAGGCTTCTTTGCATCCGGAGCCTAACTGCGAGGAGTCTGGAATGTCCTGTGGCTTTCCAGTCTTTCCAGTAGAAGCAGTCCAGTCAATCCACGTATCTGCCTTGGTGGCTTCTCCAAGCAGTAAGGGCCCCTTTGCATCTTTGCACGATACAGCAAATCAGAATGAAAGGATGGTCATTCAGTGAACTACCGGTAATTAATCTCTCAGCCCTGACTGCCACTCTAATGGAAGGTTTTGGCATTCCCTTCCAAGCACTGATCAAACCTGAATTTACTTTGCTTATTACTTAAAAATAAGTTTTTGTACTGATAGCAAAGAGCATTTGGTACCCATTTTGTTACTAAAAGATTCATGGGAAAGGGGGTGAAGGGCTGACTTGAATCAAAGAGGCAAAGAAATTCTGTTTCATCAAATGCATCTTTTTTCTTTATCTTCTTAGGGGCGTTATGGATGCTGTCGCTTCCTTCGAGATGGTTATAAAACCCCAAGAGAGGTTGTATTTAAAGATTGTTTCTTCTGATTCCTTAACTGCTTCATATCTAAGTTGCCACTGTGGTGTTCTCCCTCTGTTGATTATAAAATTTACATGTTGGAATATAAAACTTACATGTTGGAATATTGGAAGCAAGTCTTAATTTTGGAGTCAGCAAGCTGGAGTTAGGCAATAGAATAGTAAGATCATCTGGAGGACAGCAAGCTGGTGGTTTAAAACCAGCTTTTAGACAAGGACAAACAGTTCTGTGGCTCACACGTGTTTTTAAAAGGCTACCTGTGGCCTCCTTGGGTTCCTTTGCCATAGTGACTGATATAATGATATCAATAAAACAGATAGTCTGCCCGGCACTGTGAGAGGCAAATTGCTATTTATTTGTTATAGAGATATAGTAAGCTTTAAATAATAAACTACCCAGGAGTGTCGTGTACATTTGATTTACTTTTCTGAAATGTTACCATGGAAAACTGCCAAAAATAGCATCTCCCCATTATAGCAGAATCCTAATTATGCCAGCCTCAAAGCTGCATTGAATCAGAAAGCAGGGGACACCCATTGAGGTACAATGGTATTATGTATGTAATCTGACATTACCTTTTAGAGGGTTTACCTGTTTGGTTCCAGGACCCAAACCGATTGCATTATGACCCTGCTGAACTCAAGCTCTTTGAAAACATTGAATGTGAATGGCCTGTGTTCTGGACTTATTTCATAATAGATGGGGTCTTCAACGGTGATGCTGTTCAGGTGAGAAAATGCTGGGTGTTGTGTTGGTAATCAGCATTTTCATTCCACTGGTGTGCTGATTATTATTAGAACATAGGGTTATGCAGGAATTCAGGGCACTGTGTCAGTTATCTGTCACTGCTTAACAAACTTTCCTAAAACTTAGTGAATTAAAACAACAGCTATTTTGTTTGCTTATTATTCTGCAATTTGGGCAAGGCTCAGCAGGGACAGGTTTTCTCTGCTTCACCTAGTGTCACCTGGGATGGGTCAGTGGGGCTGGAGGATCTATATCCGAGATGGCCTCCCTCACATGGTTGGCAGCTTGTTGGCCCAGACCTTGGTTCTCCACGTAGCTAGCTTGAGCTTCTTACAGTATTGCAGTCTCTGGACAGTTAAGCTTTTTACATGGTGGTCATCTTCTCCCAGAATGCGAAAGCAGAAGCCGCCAAGCTTTCTTAAGGTTTAGGCCTGGAACTGGCAAAGTGTCACATCTGTTGCATTCTGTTGTTTAAGGGCTGTTGTTGCCAAACCAGGTTTGTTTTGCCAGAGAGCAGCAAGCAAGCCAAAACGCTGAGATGCCGAGGTTTGCAGCAAACAGAGGGTTTATTCGCAAGGCAGCCATGCAAGGAGAAAGTCTCAGGTCTACCTGAGCGAAGGCAAGGGGCTCGGTGTATTTATGGGATAAAGAATAAAGCAGCAGGGCGGTCTGAGGCTGGGGAAAGGTGATTGGGAAAAGGTGCAGTAATTGTCATTCTGCCCAAGTGTAACTAGGCTACAGGGTTCTGCATGTTCCAAAATGGAGGTGCTTAGCATGCTCTGAGGGTGGAGTTTTCAGCCCTCTGATGCCGAAAGGTCAGGGGACACTTGGGCATGCCCAATTGGAGGGTCAGTGGTCCTAACCAGTCTTAACCAGCTCAGTTGGAACCAGACACAGCTGACTCCAAGTTCCTAGACAACAACTCGGGCAAACATCTTATTATTCAGGCAAAGTGCTGCTTGGAGGACTTGCAAGTCTTAAAAGGACTTTGATTAGTGAAGGCAGGTTACAGGTAAAATGGATTTGACTAATGATTACGCTTGGTTTCAGTCCCCCCTATCTTTTTTTTTTTTTTTTTTTTTTGCGGTACGCGGGCCTTTCACTGTCGTGGCCTCTCCCGTTGCGGAGCACAGGCTCCGGACGCGCAGGCCCAGCGGCCGTGGCTCACGGGCCCAGCCGCTCCGCGGCGTGTGGGATCTTTCCGGACCGGGGCACGAACCCGCGTCCCCTGCATCGGCAGGCGGACTCTCAACCACTGCGCCACCAGGGAAGCCCCCCCCCATCTTTTGATCATTCCTCCATCTTAAGGGAAGAAGAGAGATTACCACTCTGGATACTTCCTGCCGATAAGGGGCATAGACCCACCTAGGGCTTGTGAAATGAAACTGTTTAGCCCTCATTTGAAAATATTCGCTTGTTCCCAGTTTCAAGTTAACATTTTGATCCCAATAAACAAATACCACCTATGTGCCAGCTGTCAAGGCATCCATAGGCCCAAGATGGGTAAACCATAGACAGAGATGTAGCCTGAGGGGGCACATAGAATGCCACACATTGTTAAAACTTAGGCTCTTATTTTTAGGGATTTTATATAGGATAAGGCAGGGATAAAGTGTCTTACCTTTTTCCATATTGGAGTGTCTTGATCATTATCAGTTTGGCTGAAACAATTAGATATTAAATATGGAAGGGACACAGGCTGGGAAAAGTAAGTATGGTTTCTATAATATCCTGGCCATGTAGAACCTTGACAAGGGTAGATGCCAGGGTCATTTTTTTTTTTTTTAATCTGAGGACACAAGGAGAGGACCAAATTTCGACTTAGGATAAAACAGGTGACAGGAAATTCTCTGTTGATTAGCCTAACCCAATATGTTACATCTGAGGGCCTTTTATCGTAAGTCATTCAAGGGGAGGGCCCTCCATAAAGGCTGGAGGACTAGGAGGCGGGGGTCGTCGGGGGCCACCAAACAGTCTTCCACACACAGGTTTTGTTGTTGCTGCTGTTCTTTTCAGACCAGCAGTGCTTTTGCCATCCTTAAGGGTACTCTTAGCTAATGTCTCCCAGCCTCGCTTCCTGCTGTTTCTCCACACCATTGCCAGTGATCTTATTAAGAAAGAGACTATGCTACTGCTTTGCTTAGAAGCTTTGAATGGCTTCCTGACTGCTTTTGGGATGAGGTACAAGCTCTTCACACGTTTTGTAGGATCCCATAAGATCGGGCCCTCGTTTTCACCAGTGTACCCCCAATTTCTTGTTAACTTATTTCCTTTCTTGAGTTCTGTAATCCAAGCACATGGAAACTTTTTCAGTCCTTTGAGCAGGCCATGCTGTCTCTCCCCTTCTCTCAAATGCCCTTTCAACCCCCAACTTCCCCTCCCTCCTTCACGTGATTCGTTTTAAGTGTCTCTTCTTTCAGAAAGCCTAAAAGCTGGGTCAGGTGCCCCTTTTATATGCCCCACGGTTCTTATAACAGCTTGGCACCTGTAACAGTATTTCCCACTTAGTTGTCAAAGGACCCTGGTAGAGGTGGTCTCTCTCCAGTTCACTGGTGTATGCCCCACGCCTAGTACATAGTAAGTACTCAGTGAATATTTGTTAATGCAGCATTCATTTGTTCAGACAGATTTCTTTAGCATTTGCTGCCGTGCATACTTTGGTGAGCAGAACAGACCTGTCCTCATGAAGTTTACGGGGCTGACAAACTCAAACACTGCTGTTTTTTTAATCTGTTCAGATCTCATGTTCTGGGGTAGGATATGCAATCTAAGATTCGTTTTAGTTTTTGAAAGCTGCTTCTATTGAGGAATGCAGAGGTGTTTCAGAAGCGGCAGTAAATTTCAAATATTAATGTTCCCTCTTTGTTGATTCTCACTCTTATGCTTCAGTGATTATCTCGGTTCTTAACGTTTTCTGTCTTTTTATCCCAAGACTGAAAGATCTCAAAAAGATTGAGTTGGAATTTCAATTATGAACAAGCTTGAAAATTATCAGAAACAACAACAACAACAAAAAAGCTAAGGAGACAGAAAAGCCTGTTTAGTACCTTATTTTGTAGGTCTCACAGAATTTACTTCTCTTAGCCCCCTGTGCTGTCTCTTCCAGTTGCTGCCCAGTCACATTTTAAAGTGATGCACCCTGTCGTGCTTTGCTGTCCATAAATTTCAAACGAAGAGAAAATGAGATCTGGAAGGCATTTGACTGGGCTCTCCAAAGATGAAATGTGTCAAATAGCTGGGTGGCTGTTAAGGGTTTTTTTCTCTCTATTTCCCTTTTCATGTGTAGGGTTTTATTGGTGCCTTTTTAATTTAATAGAAATGTTTACATCAACAGCTTTTACTGAGTAGCACATCCTAAAAATTGGGGTACATGGATCATAGTACCTACACTTCCTTTTCTTCACATCTTATTCGTTCAGCAAATATTTCGTGAGCAATAAATGTTTGAACGGAGGGCTTCTTCAGTGGAAAACTACCAACAGGTGGAAATGAATGCACTGCTTAAGATCTGGCCTCCACTCCATAAAGCTTATAGTCTAGCTGGTGAGACAAAGTTTAAATATGTGAGAAGTTAAGAGTGAAGTATTTAAATCACGAATTAAAGACAACACATAAAAGGCTAGTCGCATTTAGTTCCTCCTAACATTTGCTGTCAGCAAGAGTCCAGGTTCCTCCTGCAGTCCTTGAGCTGAAGGTATTTGTGCATTTCTTAGCCTTGTGTCCTACTTCTGATCTGTTTGTTGCCAAGAGAGCTGTTTTTCTGTGTTGCACTGCTGTTTCCTACCGTGGGGGATGGGGCTATTTTCCAGGTCCAAGAATACCGAGAGGCCCTGGAGGGAATATTAATCAGAGGCAAGAACGGGATCCACCTGATGCCTGAACTCTACGCCGTGCCGCCTAACAAGGTAAGCAGGTGCTGCTTATCTAATACAGAGTGAGATGGTGCTTGGCATTTGGGTATTTTTCATTCCCCCTTCAGACCTAACCCTTTTTCTCCAGGAGAAGTGGTTTCTAAAGCCTTCAGTAGTGCTCCTGTTTATCACAGGAGTTACGGCTTTGGAGCCATGCTTGACCTGGCTGGTGCCCAAGGGAGGCGTTAGTTGAGGACCTTCAGAGGATACTTGTCCTTCTCCGAGCCCAAGGCCACACAGGCCCTAAAAAGCACAAAACACTATTAGGCACCATGTTCTCACACATTTCCACGGAAGAAGAAACCAGACAGAATCTCCCTGGGAGAGGGGGAGGTGCACAGGCATACCTGGCTTTACTGCAACTTCGCAGATAACTGCGGTTTTTTTTTAAACAAATTGAAGTTTGTGGCAACCTTTAATTGAGTTCTTCCAATAGCATTTGCTCACTTCGTGTCTCTGTCACGTTTTGGTAATTCTTACAACGTTTCAGACTTTTTCATTATTACTATATTTGTTATGCTGACGTGTGATCAGTAATCTTTAATGTTACTACTGCTGAACTTGATGAAGGTTCAGATGATGGTTAGTATTTTTTAGCAACAAAATATGTTTAAATTAAGATACATACAGTTCTTTTAGACAAAATGCTATTTCACACTTAGTAGATTACAGTATAGTGTGAACATAACTTTTATATGCAATGGGAAACCAAAAAATTTGCGTGACTCCCTTTATATTCATTTTATTGCAGTGGTCTGGACCCAAGGTGTGCCTGTGTAGGGTAGCTGAGAATCTCTTCCTTTGAGTCAAGCAGTTCCTGAGCTAGAGCTTGAGTAATCACTTAGAAACCATTCTATATCATGAAGAGGGAAACTGGCCAGTTCCAAGAAGATGCCCAAAGATCGTTTTTTCTATCCACTTTGCTAGCTTGGGTCATGATGGACCTATATATCTTAATGGGAAGATTTCCCCATACATATCTCATGTTTAGCAGAAAAGAATTCTCGATTCAAGGCTATTTCTCTTTTGAATGTTCCTGTTGCTTCAAAGCTTCATTATTGCACTTTGGGGAGGAAGAGACTTCAGAGAGCAGTGTCCTTCCCCTGGTTGACAGGGCCTGCACTAGAGCGTAACCCTGCTGTCACACAGCAGCTTGGGTCTACGAGTTTGTGGTTGAATCAGGCCCATGAGCACATGGTCAGGGGACTGGCAAAGGCCTTTGAAATTATCTGCCTCAGTTCAGAGAGGCAGAGCTCAGACAGCACTGGGCTCTGCCTGGAACCAGACCCCAGGTTCAGGGCCTCCTCACAACCCCACGCTGCCTCCTAATGGGTGGTGCATTTCCAGGGGATGGACAGTCCCTCACTGTAGAGATCAGGCCATGGAGCCTGCAGGGGCTGTTTTCTTTCTAACTGTTAGAAACCTAGGTTTCCTGCAAATGTATTCATTTTACTATGTGTGATGTGTATGTGGTGGTGGTGGGGGGGGCTGACAGTGGGGGCTGGGTACTTCCTAGCAACTGCGTGTTCAGGTTGCCCCTTTTCCAGTATTGAGGCACTTGACAAAACAAAGTTGGTAATGGGCCGTAATTTGGAACCTGAAAGCATAGCAAGGGAAAATAAATAGCTTCAGGGGTATTTTGCCTATTTTATGATAGAGAATAACCATCTATCCATGTTCTACTAAAAGGCATATTTCCTGACTGTAGTAACTGCTAGGTGTTATAAGCTCTCCTTTTCTTCCTGGTGAACAGTTCTGGCTACGTGTTGTAAAGGGTTACTCTGCAACTTTTCTCTTCTGATCTCTACACTGACCTTTGGGCTTGTACTTGTCATTTCAGTATCCTCCTTTATCTAGTGTGTTTACACATCAGCTAGGCACCGATTTTGAACATTCTTTTATTTTGAGCACAGTTTGTATCTGTGCCGGTTCTGGATGACAGCTGGGAAGGTTCACCCGTCACATCTTAGTAACATGCAGAGACCACCACAGACAGGGCTGCCCCGACCCATATGGCACCTTTGTGCAAATTAGAAAAAGAGCCTCACCCTTGGAGTGGCCACAGCTCTGGGCCAAGGCGCCATCCAGCCTGACTTTCAGCGTCACTCACTTCCTCAGGTGGACAGGCTTTTGCAGGGCGCCACCACCCACGGGGCCTCCATTGGACAGCTCGAGACTAACGCAAGCGTACCCAGCAGACTTGCTTGGAGCAGCTGCTCCGGGCTGGGCAGCAGGCTAGGTACTGGGGTACAGAGGGGTCATGACGCTGGCTC
This sequence comes from Aethalodelphis obliquidens, assembly GCF_003676395.1. NCBI lineage: Eukaryota > Metazoa > Chordata > Mammalia > Artiodactyla > Delphinidae > Aethalodelphis > Aethalodelphis obliquidens. The sequence continues at coordinate 635,279 of NW_020838081.1, read as the reverse complement.
TGCCTCTGCGAACTTGCAGGCTAGGGGGGTCGCAGGAGCGAATCCATGGGATGGAGGGCAGACAGAGGACCGCCGGCGGCAAAGGCTTGGTGCATTGGAGGACCTGCAAGCAGATTGGAAGGACTGAGGTGGAGAGGGGGAGACACATACCTCCACGGGGAGGCAGGAGCCAGCAATGGGTGGGAGGAGGGCAGAGCCAAGCTGTCTTTTGACCCAGATATCTTGTCTACCTTCTGTTCTTTGCATCGACTATTTCCCATTCCAGATCTATGTAATCTTTCTTAACAGTACTTACATTTCAAAAAGTTTTAATGTACAATCTGACTGTAAAAGTAATTCTGCATACTGCAAAACATACAAGATTCTATAGAAAGAAAATATTTCTCCCGAATCTTACTTCCCAAATATAACCACAGTGATGTTTTGGAGAATCTCCCTCCACGTATTATCCTATTTGATTATTTGATTACTGGTAACATTTAATTCTGTTCCGTTTATGAGCTTAAGTTTTTCTCAGTTTACTACAGAAAAATTTTTTAAATTTACTGCATGTATTAACAACATCACTGATTAATTCACAAGCAGAGAATGGCTCGTCTCATGATGTGATTTTCCCCTTTGGAGAAAGATGTGTTTCCTATTTCCTTCAATTGGCTTATGTTTTCTGGAGAAGAAAGTGGTCACTAACATTCCCCCAACCAACGAACGTTGTAATGACCCAAAACCCAAAGGTCAGCATGGAGTTTACAACAGAAAATTGCAGCCTTTTACAACACGTAGCCAGCACTGTCCATCAGAAAGAGAACTGTAGCTTATTTTGATGAGTCAAAAGCCCCCAATGGATTCAGCTTTTTGAGTCCCTGATGGAAAATTAGTGATCTAATAATACAGTTGTTTTTCCTCAATAAATAGCGCCACCTTCTGGTAATTTTCTTGCATCTGCACACTGAGTTTATGAACCCCTGAGGAGAGCAAGATAGAAACCTGACTCAGCATCCAGGACTACACTGCCATGGCTGTTGGCTGATGTTTTAGATCATTGTACCCATAATGCAACCAAATATAAGTATGAGCTGTGACATTTCTTGTTGCCCAGAGCTGTGCTCAAAGACAGCAGGCCCAGTTTCCAGTGCCTATCTCTCAGCCTTTTGCCATCAGTGTGCTTGCGGGAAGAGCACTGGCTGGAACCAGGCCTGGGTTTGAGTTCCACCTCTGCTGCTTTTAGCCACGTGGCCCCCCGCGCAAGGGCCTCAGCCTCCATGGCCTCCTTATCCCAGCTCTCGCATAGAATTGGTTTGGAGGATCAAATGAGTGGCATTTTGTAAATCCTCCGTGCGCTCCCCATGTAGTGACGTTGGCCATTTTCTCCTCTGACATTCTGACTTCGGGTTTTCCTCTCTGCCAGGTAGATGAAGAGTATAAGAATCCTCACACGGTGGACAGAGTTCCTCTGGGGAAGCTGCCCCATCTGTGGGGTCAGTCCTTGTACATCCTCAGCTCCCTGTTGGCAGAGGTAAGGGACTTGGGGGCTTCACAGACTGGAAACCATCTGATTGGAAGTTCAGGGGACCCTGGAAGAACACAGGGGCTCTCTGCTCCATGTGGCTATGAATATCTTTGGCATCTTTTTTTTTTTAAGATTACATTCTTTTTAAATTTTTTTTAAGATTTTTTTTAATGTGGACCATTTTTAAAGTCTTTATTGAATTTGTTACAATATTGCTTCTGTTTTTTTGTTTTTTGTTTTTATGTTTTGGTTTTTTGGCCGCGAGGCATGTGGGATCTTAGCTCCCCGACCAGGGATGGAACCCACACCCCCTGCACTGGAAGGTGAAGTCCCAACCACTGGACCGCCAGGGAAGTCACCCGTCTTTGGCATCTTCATGGCTTTCAGGTCAACTGGTTGGGGTTGACTCTGAGGCTTGAGACCTAGGCTTGTGTCCGTATTTATAATAAACCGTTTTGGGCTTAGCTGCAAGCCAAGCACTCTCTGTCCCTCCCCCAGCGCCCCTTCCCACCAGCATTCCTGGTCTGTGGCTAGAACCTGGTTGAGTTGATGGTCGGTAGGAGGGCCGGAAACTTCTCAGCCAGGATCAGCACATGTATGAAAGATGCAGGGTTTGGGGGACTACTCCACACGGTCTTAGGTGCAGGAAGCAGGAGGACTCTGACGCTCCAGTGCTCTCTCCAGGAAGGGGCAGCGGGCTGGTTCTTCTGTAGTGGATTTTGTGTCGGCCGCTCCCTCAGCCAGTAGCACCGCCACACAGAAGGTCTGCTGCCTCTGACTCATTCCTCCTTGTTAAGCATTTTCTTGCCTCCAGGTTTAAGTTTTTAAAATACAAATGCTTTTGTGCCAGCTAAAAATGAATCCCCCTCCCCAGTCCTAAGTGTGAGTGATTTTTATCGGATGGCTCATCTTTCCTGGGAGGATCCTGCCCAGCTGAGTGCTTTGGACCCCTGGGGAGGGGTGGGGGCGGTGGGGGGCGGGGGAGCCAGGGGAGCAATGGGTTGGATGTCACTGGAGTTCCTGGTGGGTGAAAGGAAGACCCAAGTGAAGCTATCACAGTGCAAGTGGCCCTTAGGTGCTGAGATGGAGCAGTTGCTTCATGGATATGATCATCTCCGCAGTTTCATGGACATGTTCTTGCGGGTGGAGACTGTGTCTTATACTTTTGTCTTTATGAGTAGGGAAGCACATATATCTCCTTTGGAAAGCCAGCCCTGCCTCTGACTAGCTCTTTAACCTCGGGCAGGTCTCTTAATCTCCCTGGGCCTCGGTTTCCTTATCTTTATTATTATTTTTTTTTAATGTTGTACAGCTTTATTTAAATATAGGTTTTTTTTTTCACGTTTCCTCATCTTTAAAGTAAAGAGTTTGGGCTTTATCATCTCTGCAATATGGTGCAGCTCTGATTTCTGTATCAGTGACATGGGAAACAAACTTGCTTTTGTTTCCTCCTCCCAATGTAAAGGCCCTCATCTAGGCCCAGCATTAGGTCCAACTTCTCCTCAGAACTCCCAGAACACCTTGATCCCTTCTCTTAAGGTTCCCATCATTTATAGAAAATATGAGGAGATCCACATTCAAAAAGCACTCTGCCAGCAGGCAGGGGAGTTTTGTGTTTCAGGACAGTCAACTCTGGGCCAAGTCCTTACCCTAAGGACATTGCCTCGGTTTCCCCACCTGTAAGATGTGCGAATGGTAGTGCCTCCCTGTTAGGAGGCCTGTGTGACAGTGCATGTACAGGGCTCAGCACGGTACCTGGCGCGGGGTAAGGGCTCAGGAAGCATGAGTTACCCTCGTTCTTTTCACTCACACAAGTTTGGCGTCTCTGACTAGCCCTGGAGAGCTGGGTGCCAAAAACGCAATACATTGATCAGTGCCATCTAAATGGTATACTGTAGTTCAGAGAAAATAAGCATTTGCCTTGAAAAATGATAAAGGAATAAAACACTGAAGATTTTGAGCCCCCAAATATTTTATTTTCAAACTTAGGTTTAAGGTGAAATTTCAGTTAATCAGTATTTCATAGTGTTAATGCTCCTCTTTTCCTAGGGATTCCTTGCCACTGGTGAAATTGATCCCTTAAATAGAAGATTTTCCACTTCCGTCAAACCTGATGTCGTAGTACAAGGTTTGTGAGCATGTTTACTATTCATATTTAACTTTGTAAAACCAATGTTATTTTTAAAGCGAAGTGTTCTATGTAATTTTTAAAAATCTGCATGTGTATATATTTTAGCATGTATTAGTTCTGTGAAATGTGTTCTGTAACTCAGCTGCTTCCAATCACAGTTACTTTCTACAAAGCAGTTGTTTCTTGAATCTAAACCTTGATTGCAACTGGGGCACAAGTGATTCATTGAGCATCATTTTTCATAACTGCTCTTCTTTAAAAAGTAGAACGTGACCTTGTTGAAAACTCAAAACCCAAATGAGGGTTCACTCGTTCCTCCCTTGGAGGTCTGACTTCTTTCCAGAGCTGCAGGCCCATGTTTTCACCTCCCTCCACCCATCTCCCCTCCTCTCCAGCCGGCACCTCTTCCGCAGAAGTGCAAGGCCAGCCTGGGCTACTGCTGCGGCACTGGCTCTGACTAGCCATGTGACTTCACCTCTGTGTGCCTCGGGCTCTCCTGACCGGTGCTCTCTCACAGGGTGGTCTTGAGAGGAATTGAGATCCACAGGGAAAGCCCTCAGTGCAGGGCCAGGCCTAGAATGCTCCCTGCTGGCTGATTCCTCTCCCTACTTCCCCTCCTAGGAAGGACTCCCCAGGAGCTCACAAACCTCATAGAGTGACTTATATACCAGCTAAGTATCATAGCGTGTCGTGACTACGCCTTGTGTCCTCTAGAGGACACTGTACATTTCTTAAGGACGAGGGCCTTATCATTTTTGTAGCTTCTATGTTGATTGATACACACGCATTCAATACATTAAAAACAATTATTGAGCAAATGAAGGGCAACCCTCTCTGTGGCCACGGATGCATTTGGCTATGCCTGTCCGTGATACAGCAGAGGTCGTGCAGGTCATCACCCAGTCGATACTGTGCCCCAGGCCCACCGAGAGACGCACCCAACCATCACAACATTCCGATCAGGTAGAAAGTGTGACGATCATGATTATCATCCCCCTCTTACACATGAGGCTAAGGGGTTAACTTACTCAGGGACCCACGGCTGACAGCTGGAGGTGCAAACCCAGCTCTGACCTCCAGGTGGCGTGATCCAGCCTGACCCCACAGTCTCTGCCCGTCACCAGAGCACATGCTGCTAAGTGATCCCTTAAGTCCACAAGGCCGCTCTTCCAGTTGCGGGCTGGGGTGCATCGATGGATCCTGAGCACCACTTTTTTTTTTTTTTTTTAAATGCAATAGAAGAAAACAGAGTAGAAAATATCAGAGGCTGTGGTCTGGAGGAAGGAGAAGTGCAGTTTCAGAAACTTCTCTGCGTGCATCTCTCTCAGATCACCAGGCTCACAGGTCTTGGTCAAGCCACTCGTCTGAAAGAGTCACCTCTACAGAGTGACCGCCTTGTGGCTCTGATACGTGGAGATCTCTGCACGGTGTTGTAATCTTCCAAGGAGACGGGTGTTAAGGGAAGCTGCTCGCCCAGTCCTGCATGGCTGATGTTCCCATGCTGGGGCCTGGGGGGTTAGCTTCCAGTCCCTGCTCAGCTACAGCTGGCCAGTCGAGCAGCAAGGCTTCCCCTCAGGGCCTTGCTGTGAAGCTCAGATGAGATCATGAATATTAAAATACTTTGAAACAGCATCATGTGCTATGTAAATATAAGGAGGTGACATTCAGGTCTCAGTGGCATTTATATGTATCATACGTTCAGCTGCCACCAGCCTGAGGGTACAGTGGTTGGGCTCAGGGAGCTACCTTAACAGTAACCGAGTCTTTCCTCTGGCCTGAGCACCGCCCCGAGCCCCTGCAGCTCCTGCCAGGCTCAGCTGCAGGTGGACACAGCACCAGCCGCTCTCTCTGTGGCCAGAACTCCCTTTCTCCAGTTCCCTCCCCAGGACTCCTTCCTTTTGCCAAAGCACTGTCCCTTCTCTTTTTTTTTTTTTTTTTTTTTTTGCGGTACGCGGGCCTCTCACTGTTGTGGCTTCTCCGCAACGGGAGCAGAGGCTCCGGACGCGCAGGCTCAGCGGCCATGGCTCACGGGCCCAGCCGCTCCGCGGCATGTGGGATCTTCCCGGACCGGGGCACGAACCCGCGTCCCCTGCATTGGCAGGCGAACTCTCAACCGCTGCGCCACCAGGGAAGCCCTGTCCCTTCTCTTAAAAGCCAGCAGTACTGGTACAGCAGGTATGGGGGGGTCTGAGCCCACCTCCGGCCCCCACATCCCAGGCATCCCAGAGCCTTGCCTGCTAGAGAGCCAGATGCCCAGCCTCATTCACTGGAGATGGGGCTCAGGCCGGCCCACTGGGTGCGTGGCCCAGCTCTGGGGTGGCTCTTCCCTACTAGCGGGGGGCCCTGTGCTGTGTTTCCCAGTGGGCCAGGCTGCCCCACTACCACCAGCCCACTGGTAGGCCCACTTTTCCTTCTCTCCAGAGCATAAAATCTCCTCCTCCCTCCCCCTTGGTCAGAGCATCCCCTGCTGCACACACCACTATATTGCTCTTCTGTCTTTGAGAGCAGAGGCACGGACTTCTTCTGGTATCCCCTTTGCAAAGCTGTTTCCACTCCTGACCCCATGTGAAAAGAACACAAGACAGGTTTCGAATAAATGCAGACCCACAGGGAAGCAAGACGTCATTTGAGATGGGTAATTCAGCTTGGGACCTGTTGAAGACCACTTCTAGAAGTCCCAGACTGCCTTGCACATTGAAGGCACTCGATAAATATGCACTGTGGGTGTTGAGGGGAGGCAAGGCCAGAGCGAACCAGGAAGAGCGACAGGACAAGCGCTCTCCCTTTCAAAAGCACCCAGCACGTGGAGAGCATGCTGTCACAGGCCAGAGAGGAGAGGAGACAGCAGCACACATCCGTGTGAGGGGACGAGGGCCGCCGTCTCATGCAGGTGCTATGTTCTTGTTCACAGTGACTGTTCTGGCAGAAAACAAGCACATTAAGGAGTTGCTGAGGAAACATGGGGTGAGCTTGCAGAGTATTGCCGACATTCATCCAATCCGAGTCCAGCCAGGCCGGATTCTTAGTCACATATATGCCAAGCTTGGTAGGTTTGGGGAAATAGCAGGGCATTTTTGGCGAGGGGGCATCTCGGTTCTAGGTTTGGGGTCTGGGGGAGACTGTGATATGTGTAAATTCAAAGGAATTGGGCAAAGCACTAAAGTAGGTGGTTTGACAGCTTCCACGTGAAGAGGAATGGCCACCAAGCACGTTCCTCTCATGCCTGTTCAGGAGATGTCACCACACGTAGCAGTGTGATTCATCAGCTCTGTTGTAAAAGAAGGAGCCACCTTTGAAATTTCACAATTGGAACAGTCATTTGTGTCTTGGTGATGTTTCTAAATTTTATCTGTGGTCTAAGAAAATGCCCATTTACCCATTAAAATGGGAGATGGGTTCTCTTTACTTTTTCTAAAATCTGACTTTGTTTAGGATCATGGTTCAATACTAAATAAATAAAAAGTGAACATTAATAAAGTCCTTTTAATAATTTTATTCCATATAGATGTGGCACCGGGTGCTGTTCTTCTATATGCATGAAAAGAAGGGGGTGGGATTTGTTTTTAATTCATCCTTGTCCCAAAGAAGGATAACAGTATTAGAAAAACCAAACCTCAAAGTGAGTTGTTTAACATATAAATAAGCCCAGTCTTAGCCAGAATCACGTGGATTAGATGTCACTGTATTTGCTCTAGCTCGAATTGCTCTTTTATTTTCTAAATAGGACGGAATAAGAATATGAAATTGAGTGGGCGACCATATCGGCACATCGGAGTCCTTGGAACATCTAAATTATATGTGATTAGGAACCAAATCTTTACTTTCACACCCCAGGTGAGAAGAGCAGGCCAGTAACAAACCAACAAGCATGTTTATTAAGCTGTCTTTTCTGTCTGGGGAGGTACTTTGAATGTGCGTGCATGTATTCAAACAGAGACATAAGATGACACCCAGTACCTAATACAATTCTTTACTCGTGGTAGGTGCTCAATAAATGCGGCTTGAATCGAATTGAGCGTGCCCTCACTTCCAGTATGAAATTCATACCACTTTACAAATTCGCTAGTGACATGCCACTTGACTCGCAGCCCTTGTGCCCTAATTGCAATAGTCCTTAACCCTTGCTTGGGCTGTTAGCAGGTCCTCTGTCAGCAGAATCCCACATGGGAAGTCTGATTTCTTAGGTCCCAACCCCCTTGACAGGATCCTGAATATACAGATTATGGAACCTTTCTTCAGAGTTTTTGTTTCCAAAGGAAACTAGTCCTGTGGAATGCAAACGAAGCGTTTTTCATCCATTTGGGCAGCTAGAAAGGCCAACTGAGGGATCACTTTGTCAACATGGGGCATAGCCGCCCAGCTGTCTGGGGACGTAGTTGGACTGTAGGGTCATGGGTCAGTAGCCTCAAGTTGCTCTTTTTCACCCAGCCTGTGCTGCTTGCTTAAATCTTGTGAGTTATTTCCCTTCGTAACAAATTTTAGACCAGAACTGAGCGTGCACTGGTCCAGAGGCCAGGACGACAGTGATTTTCATCAACATCAGGCAACAGTGCCTTTAGTTCACATTAACCAGGCCATGAATCAGGTAAACACAGTCTCCACGTCTCACCTGCTCTCAGTGGCCCCACTAGGAAAACATCACCGAGCCCAGCAGCCCTGGACAGTGTAGGAATTGAGGAGTTATTGATTTACCTTCAGGGACAGCGGTATTGGGGCAGGTCCTTAAATCCCCATCCAAGGAGCTGTAAATAGATCTCGTTGTGCAAGTTTCCCTTCTGCGCTAGCACTAACGTAGCTCTGGCTCCTGGGCAGGCGACAGATCGATTTGTCTGATCGCGAGGAGAGCCCCATCATGGGGGCGGATTACAGCCAGGGTTGAGCCTCTTCTCTGGAAACAAAATGCAAGGATTAGTGCTGCCGTGAATGACAGCTGGGGTTATGTCGAGGGAGATGAAGGACAGCCTTGAACCTGGCCTCTTCTGACTTGCAGTTCACTGACCAGCATCACTTCTACCTGGCCCTGGACAATGAGATGATTGTGGAGATGCTGAGGATCGAGCTAGCCTACCTGTGCACCTGCTGGCGGATGACGGGCAGACCCACGCTCACCTTCCCCATCACCCATACCATGCTCAGTAACTCCATGAACTTGATCTGCTTGACTCATGTCCCACTGGTGGTTTGGACCCTTTTCAAAATGTTTAAAATGCGTCCCATGGACAGAGCTAAGTACTGAAGGGGGTTCTTAGCAGTTAGATTTCTTAGGTCGGGAATCTTCGGCGCCATACATATTTTAATTAGATTTTGTTGATGAAAACGTTTCAGTGCATAACGAAACAAAGTATTCCCAGATTAAGTAAACTAATTGATCTTTTTTTTTTTTTTTTAAGCAAACGATGGCTCAGATATTCATTCTGCTGTTCTTTCTACAATTCGAAAACTAGAGGATGGATATTTTGGAGGAGCTAGGTAATTTGTGATTTTTTTAAAAAGCAAAAGTAGCGTTGACCTTTCTTAAAGTCTTTTGCTGCCCTTCGCCCATTTTTCGTATCTTGCCGAACATAGAAGCGTGGAGCTTTAGAGTAAAAAGGGAGTTAAAACATCTAATCCAGTCACCCATGTGAAACTGGAATCATCTCTAAGCATCAGTTGGTGGGTGTTTGTGAAGCTTTTATGGACGCCAGGAGGCCTGGGGCCTAGAGAGATGAACATATCAAGTCTCTCCGAAGTGGCACTCTCGGAATGCATGTATGGGATGCTGTGTCTGTTTCTACTCAAAGGCTAGAAAACACCCAGGGCCTAGGATCTGGCCGGTGCTCAATAATCAAATCACTCCTGGAATTGACTTGAGTGTGCTAACGCCGTAAGAATAATTCACAGAACTTTACAAATTCCTTCGTGGCCCTCAGAGCAGAGCACCTGAATGGGCCTCCCTAGACCACTGTCCCCTCATCCTCCGTGGAACGACGCCCATTCCGATTTGCAGGCCCACAGTCCAACCGGTGCTCCCAGCTATTACAGTGAAGCACCTTGAGGGATAGGGGGCTCACCTCCCATGGAAACCCCTTTTTTTTTTGTACCCCATGACTGTCACAAGGCAGAAGATTTCTCAGTAGCATCTATGCCCTGATCTCTGTGAATCTCCTGGAATATGCCAGAAGGGCCCCAGGATAACCTCACCACGCAGCTGGTCCGAGTAATGTGTGGCCTTTGCCGAGCTTGGGGAGGCTGCCGTTTGGGTCCTGATGGAGTGCCAGTTGCTAAAAGTGTTTGGGAGTTGAAGTCAGCCCTTCTTGTCACATCCTCCCACACCAGGGACCCTGCTGCCACAGTAATTTTTTTAAATTATAAAATACACATAAAAATTGCCATCTTAACCGTTTTCAAGTGTACAGTTCGGTTGCGTTAAGTATATTCACGTAGTTTGCAACCAATCTCTAGAACTCTTTTCATCTTGTAAAACTGAAACTCCCCCCACCCCTGCCCCTGGCAACTACAGTCTGCTTTCTGTCTCCAGGTGTCTCGTCTCAGTGGACTTATCCAGTATTTGTTTTTTTGTGTGACTGGCTTATTTCACTTAGGCTGATGTCCTCAGGGTTGAGTCACTGGATTTCTAAGCACTGGGTTTGGCACCTCTGCTCACCAAGCTCGCTGCGGGTTTTGCTGTAGACTCGAAGTGGCCCTCGCTCCAAGCTTCTCCTGGCCTCTCTCATGAGTGTCAGCGAGGCCATCCCCAGCATTCTGCTATCTAGCTCCCAGGGCTGGCGCCATAACTGCAGTTGGCATCTGCTTTCGTACATTTCATATCCAGCTTGGATAAGTTACCACCTGGCATATGGCGTCATAACCGAGAGACAATACTATACGCCCATAATTAACTGTTTTCCAAAATGAATTCTTTAACTGAAATCTAATCATTGTCAAAAGGATACCGTGTGCAGTTAGTTGAGCACTTGCAGTGTGTTCTTTGTGGCTTTGCACCTGTTGTCTCATGTTGTCTTCACTTTGTCGTGCAGGCTGTATTCCTATTTTATGGGCAAGGATCTGTAGGCTCAGAGAGCCAGGGGCACAAGATGAGTAGGTGCAGAAGCTCTGTGTGAATCCAGAAACGGGGCTGTAACCACCATACTGAGCTGGATGAGGGCTTACAGGAATCAGGAGGGCCTCCTGGTTACAGAGTATGGCAAACAATCCAGAGAACCATGGAAAGAAACAGGAATGCCTAGGCTCCATCAGCTGCCCTTCCTACTTAGTTCTTCATAATTAACGCTGAATGTCATTTTGTCTCTTTTTTAGGTCTGAGGGTATTTAAAAAACTGAACTCGCTCTACATGCCAGACTCCACCCTCTGCACCCACCTGGGGTCGCTTGCCGTCAGAGGGTTTAGCCTTTCCGCCTTTGACCTGATTCCTTTCAACTTCATCAGAGAGGAACTGGTCCCTGGCTCCACCTCATCTCCTACTGTTTCCAACCGCAGGGCAAAACAATCCTTAGAACTGACCCCAGGGCTCTAGGGGGAAAGTTTTACTTGATTTAAGGGAAGGCTTTTCTCTCCCTCAGGCAATGTCTCTTGACAGTGTACTTGCCGGCGGAAGCTCAGGCACCTGTGAGTTCATCTGAGCTGCGTGCTTCTGTTTACTCTCCTCAAACTAAGCCATTTAAACACGTCATAATCTGATGCTGGTAGCTCTGAGGCATCCTACACTTTTCTGCCTCCAGATCTAACACTTTAAGAAGCACATAGTGCCCGCTTTCTTTCTGTACAGTGGACATCCCACTTGCCCCCCGAACCTGGGGGTGAATCAGGTTCAGGGAGCAAGAACTCGGAGGCTGCTGCCTTTGTAGCAGAATCCCATACTGCCAAACCCAGCTCCCAGTTTTCGGTGGAACTTTTCCCAGCCTGATAATAGGGCCCCTCTGGGCCACTGTCTCTATCCGGGGATGGCCCGGCCATCACATTCTTTCTAGAGAGAACTTTGGCTCTGAGACGTGCCTCTCCCAACATTTCCCCTCCCCCTCCCCCGGGCCTTGTGTGGCTGAGTGATAGGGACTCATAAAAGGTAGCACGAGGGCACCCAAAGAATCGTTGCTTGTGGTTTTGTCCTGGTCCAGTTGTTTTAGGGCGAAAAATACCCGAGGGTTGGTTCTGTTTAAAAGTGGTTCGCTCAATATGTTTTGTAAAACTTTGGTTGGTTCAATAAAATAGATTTCTATTTGTGTTGGGTTTGGGGATAGGAAATCAGCATGATGCATTTTGGCTTTCAATATGCTGTGTGCTTCTACTTCATACTTGCTATTGAATTTTCATTTTCATTTCTTGGCTGACTGCTTGTATGGGGCAGTCTGCAGAGTGACGTGCTTACTGATTCTGGCAGAAGTGCCACCTGGTTATTGAAAAGTGTCTCGATGATTCATAGTGGAAGTTTGTCCACATCCACCTATATCTCTAACATAGTGTTTCCTTGGCAGAGTAAAATTAGGGAGCCTTTCGGAATTTCTCACCACCTCTTTCTACACGTATCTGACCTTCCTGGATCCAGACTGTGATGAGAAGTTGTTTGACGATACCAGTGAAGGGAGCTTCAGTCCTGATAGTGATTCAGATTTGGGAGGATATTTCGAAGACAACTATAATCAAGGTACGGCTTGGAATGCCTTTGCAGGTGTCCCTGAATTTATTTAAACCTTGGCATTGTGATAAAATTGCCCTAAAACTCAAGCACAGAAAATGATTTGTAATTAACATGACAAAAGAGTCTTTGGAAACTTTCACGTATTAAAATGCCACTTTAATAAACCTAAACTGTGAAAGTGGGGCTTTTTTAAACCTAGAGGGACAAAGAGTTTCAGGAATGTGGACTTTTCACGAAATATAAAGAAAGAAACACACTGCTTGAATTTTCAAAGAAATGGTAGAATGATCTTGGTTTGACTGGATATAAGTGATGAAGTCCTTTGTGTATAACATTTCTCAAACTGAGGAAGGTTTTGGGTTGGAGTGACCTGTTTTTCACTTTTAGATAGTACTTGGGATTGCGGCTGGGGATTCCATAATGCTTAGCTCACTCATGACAAATTAAAACCAAAAGATCAGATGTTGGCTGCTGGCCCTCTCATTGTCTACATATTCAGCTCATCTTGGGATGATGTGATGTAAACACTATTTGGACCTGTATTTTCTTTTTCTAGGATGAAGTTTTTCCAAACAATAACTCTATGAATACATGCATTATCTATGTAAATCTCTTTACTTTCCAGGGGTAGAGTGGAGGTCAAATATCTATATCAAAATGTTGTCTTTCACTAAATCTACTCAGCACTTCATGCTACACGTAATCACTATTATGCATTTAGGTTATTTCTGCAGCTTGTTTTCACTGGCTCTTTTTCTTACCTGTGTAATTATAGAAAGCCAGGATGAACTTGACCAGTATATCAACCACCTCCTGCAAAGCACATCCTCGAAGTGCTATCTGCCACCTCTTTGTAAGAAGACAGAGGACAGCCATGTTTTCAGTGCCATCTACTCCACTCGGGATATACTTTCCGTGATGGCAAAAGCAAAGGGTTTGGAAATTCCATGTACATTATTAACTCTTTTCTGCCTGTTAAAATAACTTCTTTTATCAAAGTAATGCATGAGCATAATGTAAAAGTCGAAGAATCCTAAACGACAACAAAATGCAGCTGTTTCCTGCCTCACCTCTCCCCTCCTCACTGCCCCCAGTCCTTCTACTTAGAGGCAACCACTTTCAACTCTTAGTTGTTTCTCCTGGTATTTACATATTTCTAAATAATGTGTCTGTAGTGCTGTCTTTGATGCATCGATTTTATTCAGTATCTGTTGACTTTTTCTTGTGCAGGTGAGGAATTCAGCTGTGTTAAATCACCACTCCTCTGCTTCACTTCCCCTAACCTATCCATGCAGTTGTATTAAGGTTTAGTTAAATCAGTACTCACTATTTCTGTCATTGTATGTATGCAAATATTATTCCCAACTCAGTATAATAATATACTACATTATCATTTTTCCTCTTCGTTTTTTCTAAAGTTAACAGTTGCCCTATCTTTTAGTTTGCTTCGCTTCCTTTCTACACCTTCCAATGGCCTCGCAATACAAATTTCCACAAGGTGAATCATGTATGAATCTCACGGTTCCACTGCTTTTCTTAGAGTCCAAAAGTTTCCTCCCATCTGGCTGATTGCACTCTAAGCCTCTTGCATACCTGGCATCCTGGGTCTTTTCTTTACGATAATCCTTGGAATCTCCTTTGCTTGTCTCTGCAGTTGGGTTCCCTGTTTCTTGATTCTGGCATGTTCCCCTTTCTCAATTTATTCCTTTGGTGGAATACATTCTAGAACAGTTTCAGTAGGTTTTAAGAAATGGTGCAATGGAAGAGGGCACAGTAATGACAGCCCTTAACTTGCTTGTTTCTGGAGTTCACTGCCCCTTTTGGCCTGGCCACCCTCCACGTCCAGGATGTAGATCTTATCCTGGGATGTTCCTTCATCATCATCTGGGAGACTTCCTTGTCTCCTTTGTTAGCTCTCCTGTTTTCTGTATCTCAACTTTTCCTCTTTCTTAGCTTACTATCTTATTTTGGTGGAGGACATCCAGTAGTTTCCTAGGAAACAGTTCATGGTGGGTAAAATTGTTGAGACCTTTCAAGTCTGAAAATATCTACAAATTCTCCGTTTGAGAGTTAGGCTGGGTATAGCATTCTAGATTGAAAATAAATTTTCCTTAAGAATTTTGAAAGCATCTCTTCATTGTCTTCTAGCTATCAGTGTTGCTTCTGAGAAATCGGAACCCATCCTGATTTCTTTTTTTTTTTTTTTTGCGGTACACGGGCCTCTCACTGTTGTGGCCTCTCCCGTTGCGGAGCACAGGCTCCGGACGCGCAGGCTCAGCGGCCATGGCTCACAGGCCCAGCCACTCCGCGGCATGTGGGATCTTCCCGGACCGGGGCACGAACCCGTGTTCCCCTGCATCGGCAGGCGGACTCTCAACCACTGTGCCACCAGGGAAGCCCCATTCTGATTTTTGATCCTTGAAATATAAACTGTTATTCTCTTTCCAAGTTTGTAGGATTTTCTCTCAGGTTCTGAAATTTCAATGATGTGCTTTGTTCTGGGTGTATTTTCATCCACTGTGTTGGCTACTCAGTGGGCCTTCTCTATCTTGAAATTTATGGTTTTCAGTCCTGTAAAGTTTTTCTGAAAAATTCCTTGACTCATTTCCTTCCCTACATTTTCTCTGTCCTCTCTTTCTGGTACTTTATGATTCCAGTGTTGACCTCCTGAAGAAGTCTTTATCGTTTCTCTCCTGTCTTCCATTTCTCTGTCTTTTGATCTGTTCTGAGGGCAATTGCTTCAACTTTTTGTTCCACCTGCTCAGTTGAGTTTTTCCACTTTTGCTGTCATGTTTTAAATCTTTGTTCTCTGAATTGTATCTGTTCTTGTTTCATGAATGCAATATAATTCTTATTACTCTAAGAATTAATGGCAGGGCTTTTTGTTTTTGTTTTTACATTTTCTTCTCCCTAAATGGTTTCCATTTCCCCCAAGTCAATTGTTCCTGTTTGTATTGGTTTCTGTCTTCCAGAGTAGAGTCTTTCCTCCAGTGCTGGGTGTTCCTTGGTTAACTGCTCATGCATATAAGAATCTCCAAGCCTGTACCTGTAAATGGGGCCTGTTGGGTTTATGGGTGAAGGCAGGGCAGATTTCCCAGAGATGTTCTGCGATCTCCTTTGCAATCTCCTTTCTAACCTGTAAGGGTCTGATTGCCTCGAGCTATACAGTCATTTATTCCCCCAAGGAATGTACCCACACCTTCAGACATGTGGGTCAGCATCCCCTCCAGAGACACACATACCACCCCTTTTTTACCCTCTTCGGAGAGACCTTCTAGCCTTCTATCAGGGTGAGCAAGGCAGTTGCCAAGCTGTGTGGAGTTGCACAAGGCATCTAGGGAGCTCACTGCCTCTCACACACCTTCTTCTCCATCTTCCTTCTTATGGTTACCCTCTCTGGACGCCCAAGGTCTAGAGGTCCATGGAGCAGCAAGCTCCTTAGACTTCTGAGGATTCTCTGTTAGAAATCTGACTGGTTCTTGGTTTTCCCCACTGCAGTCTTGGGTTTGGTTGCCTTGTGTCCACTAAATGTTTTCATCCTTCAGCTTTCCCACTTCCAAAATGTTACTATTGTCTTCTCTCCTGCTTCCCTATTCTTTAGGATTTGCCTTTTTAAGAATTATTATTTTTTGTAGTGTTAGTGGGGGTTTAAGAGAAACTAAAACTTATGTTTAATCCACTAGTGTTACCTGAAGGTCTATGAATGCCTTCTATTTATTTATTTTAAAATTTATTTATTTTTAATTTTTGGCTGTGTTGGGTCTTTGTTGCTGTGTACGTGCTTTCTCTAGTTGCGGCAAGCAGGGGCTACTCTTCATTGCGGTGCGTGGGCTTCTCATTGTGGTGGCTTCTCTTGTTGCAGAGCATGGGCTCTAGGCACGTGGGCTTCAGTAGTTGCAGCACGCAGGCTCAGTAGTTGTGGCTCGTGGGCCGTAGAGCGCAGGCTCAGTAGTTGTGGTGCACGGGCTTAGCTGCTCCGCGGCATGTGGGATCTTCCCGGAACAGGGCTTGAACCCATGTCCCCTGCATTGGCAGGTGGATTCTTAACCACTGTGCCACCAGGGAAGCCCTATAAATGCCTTTTAAATATACCTCATCTTTACCTGGAAAGCTTCCTATTTTCCCAAGGTGATATGACATACCCTGGCAGACAGAGATGGCTTAATGAATAAATACTGATAACATCTAAAGGTGGTTAAAAGGGGAATTCCCTGATGGTCCAGTGGTTAGGACTCGGTGCTTTCACTGCTGGGGCCCAGGTTCAGTCCCTGGTCAGGGAACTAATAAGATCCTGCAAGCTGCACAGCGCAGCCCCAAAAATTAATTAATTAATTAGGTGGTTAAAAAAACAGAAGCGCTAACACCCAGCAGTGGCAAAGTGAAACACACAGTGGACAGGAAGCTGGTACACCTCGATTATGAGAAGGCCAGTGACCTTGGGCAAATGACAAGGTCATTGGACAAACCTTGGACAAACCCTCTCTGGTTCTCAGTTTCCACATTTGAAAGAAAAAGAAGCTGGACTCAATCATTTCTAAGTCTCCTTCCAGTCCTAGATGCTATGTAGTTTTCCCTGAATTCTAAGAGAGAAAAGTGGAATTCAGCTCCTTAAAGCAAGATCTGTGTGTGTCCTGCTCATTTCTTATTTCCAGAGTTAGCACATGATGTGGCCACATGAAAAATTCTTTTTGAAATCAGTGAAACTAAGTAAGTAATCATTTCTTACTTGGTTTGTACTGAATAGGGAGTAGCCACCGTACCTCTTAAAAGAAGTATTTTATCCTTCCTCCTGCTCCGAAGAGCTTTCTCTTTATTCGTTTGTTTTCTAGTTGTTCCCATGGCTTTGCCGACTAAAGTCCTAAGTGCCCACCGTAAATCGCTGAATCTTGTTGACTGTCCTCAGCCACTCCTAAAAAAGGTAAAGTATTTAGAATCACTTTTTCAAAAAGTGTGATGTTCTTTGGTGCTGGTGTAGCCCCAAGAACTCTTTTAAATGGTTGAACTCAAAGGAGCCCATTTCTTGGTATCCAGAACTTTCAGGATTAGAAGTTCTGGGTTCTGGTTTGTGTCAGTATGCACACTGAATTTGATGCAAACCTTTATATTTTGCGTGTAGGAGATGGCCACTGACATTCTGCCTACTCATCAGAATCTGTGTCACATTAGAGGAAATGAGCTAGCTCGCTACCAGCCCCGTCCTAGCTGTGCCAGCCAGCCAAAGCCGGGCTACTTGTGGAGCAGGGCACAAAACCAGAAAAAGATTCCTCTGCAGAATAAAATCCCAGGGTGTTCCCCACTAGTTCCCATAATTTGTTATTTTATCCAAAGTTCCCTTTGATTTTATCAGAAAGATTCAGCGTCTGTTGGAGACTATTTTAACCTAACCACAATTTTAGGTTGTTTAAAACTCACATATTTTTTGTGTGTGTTTTGCCTTCAAAAAACATTTTATTGAAGTTTAACATATATAGAGAAAAGTATATAAAATATAAGTATAGAGCTCAATGAATTATCACTGAGCCAACAGACCCGTGTGCGTAACAAGCGCCCTTTGTGTCCCTCCCGGTCGCTTCCTCCCCCTCCACTCGAAAGGTAACTGCTGGCATGAATTCTAACACCAGGGGTTGGTTTTGCCTGTTTTTGACCTTTACATAAATAAAATTTACACATATTTTAACCTGTTCAGTTCAGTCCCCTGCAAACATCCACTAACACAATGATTCACCGATCAGAAATATAAACAAAAAGCCCCAAAAGATACAATGAAAACCTGTAGCATAGCACAGCAGCAGAGTTCCAAGACCGGGTTGGTGTGTCACTTCCTGGTCTTCTGGAAGTTGGCATGCTCAGCCCCCCTCCCCTGCTTTCTGGCTTTTGTATGGACAGGCCCCGGAAGATGACTTCCAGTTTCCCAGAGATGACCACGGCAACATAGACTGTGAGAAGCTGGCTGAGCAGCTGAAAGACTGTTCAAACCTACAGGACCAAGCGGACATTCTGTACATTCTGTATGTAATAAAGTAAGTGGGTGGTCTTCACTAGGTTGAGCTTTCTCTCTTCTCCTTGCTCTTTGTCCTAGGCTTCTTGGCCTTCCAACAAGCCACATCATGGTCATAGTCACCCAAGCTACCCAGACTCACCGTGAACAGACTCCCATCCCCTTCTCTACCTACTAGTGTTGCCCTCCCAAGATGAGAAGGCTGGGTGAGGCCAGGATCTCATCATTTCCTGATGTTAGGCTTCTGTTTCAAATAGACAGAAGACGACGCAGCCCTCTCGGTGAGACTCAAAGGCACTGGGAAGCCCCCAGGCACTTGGCAGAATGCGTGGTGATTCATTCCCCTCCCTGCCAAGTGAGCTCTATTGTAAGAGAATCTGGCCTTGAAACGTTCTGGGCCATACTTCTGGGGTTTTCCATGTCTTGACAGGGGTCCCAGCTGGGACACAAATCTCTCTGGACAGCACGGGGTCACTGTTCACAACCTCCTCAGTGAGCTCTATGGAAAAGCCGGCTTGAACCAGGAGTGGGGTCTGATCCGCTACATCTCTGGCCTACTCAAGAAGAAAGTGGAAGTCCTGGCTGAGGTCAGAACCACCATGCACGTGAAGGGTGTCTGTTTGTCTTCTCTAGCCCGGTGCCGTCTTCCTATTAGGAAAGCTGGAGGCAAGCACCTTCATTTGTAAAGGAAACACGTTGTTTATTATACAGACAGAGCTGGGCCTTCTGTCCTGACCTCCCACTGCTCTTGGAAGACAGGCAGAGGAAATGAAATTCAAGTTGATTAGTTTTGTTACTCCTTAGCTGCAGAAAAGGGTTTACCAAGAAATGAAATGAAAATGCTCTGTGGCCCGGCACCCTCTTAAACAGAGCTCTCTTATTTCTGCACATCTGCCATACAATCATCATCAGTATTTTAACCCCAAGGCCCTGCAAAATCCAGAACTGCTTTCTATGACATTCAGGTTCTTTTTTTTCCCCATTCATTCATTCATTTATTTATTTTATGGCTGCATTGGGTCTTCATTGCTGCACATGGGCTCTCTCCAGTTGCGGCGAGCGGGGGCTACTCTTCATTGTGGTGCGCGGGCTTCTCATTGCGGTGGCTTCTCTTGTTGCAGAGCATGGGCTCTAGGCACGCAGGCTTCAGTAGTTATGGCGCGTGGGCTCAGTAGGTGTGGCTCACGAGCTCTAGAGCGCAGGCTCAGTAGTTGTGGCGCATGGGCTTAGTTGCTCCGTGGCATGTGGGATCTTCCCGGCCCAGGGCTCGAACCCGTGTCCCCTGCATTGGCAGGCGGATTCTTAACCACTGCGCCACTAGGGAAGTCCCCAAGTTCACTGTTTTAGTAAGGTGATGGTATTTATTATATGTGAATAATGGGGAAACTGGCAACTTAGGACTATAATATGGTCATTAACTCTTAACATCAGTATTTTAGGACTCATAGCAACTCATCCTCCTTATGGAATATCAGGGAATCCAGTGTGTTTGCTACAGGGGGTGAGCATAAAATACCCACTAATAGGCCCTGCAGAGCCAGGCCTGGGACCACATTTTGGGGACAAAAAGATCACGGGGACCCAACTCTGGCTGGGTTGCTCAGTCTGGGGTCTGTGTATGAATTTTCAAATAAATAGCAGCATGGGTCATAAAGTTTGTAAAGGTAAATTTATGATCTTATTGGCAGTGATCCTTCCCCACCGGCTTTGCTAATCTTCCTCCCCCTCCCCCTTTTCCTAAATGTGTAGGCCTGCACGGACCTGCTGTCACACCAGAAGCAGCTCACGGTGGGCCTGCCGCCAGAACCCCGGGAGAAGACCATCTCTGCGTAAGTTTTCAACCTGGGGCCTCAGGTTTGGGGGCGGTACCTGGGGGGAAAACATCAGTGCTGTCCACCATTCAGGAAGAGAGTCTTTTTATAGACACTGTCACTCGAGCACTTCCAGCAGGAAAATGAGGATATTCCATAGAGGACTAGGAGGCATCTTTCGTGGTGTTTGTGTCCTGATGCTCCTTCCTAGGCCTCTTCCCCCCGAGGAGCTCACAGAACTCATCTACGAAGCCAGCGGGCAGGACATCAGCATCGCCGTGCTCACACAGGTCAGCTGGCCACGGAGGGGCAGGGCTGTCTCGGGGCAGCAGGGGCTTCTCCGCCACCAGCCAGTCTCTGAAGCCCTGTCTCCACGTCTGTCTGTGTCAGGAGATTGTGGTTTACCTGGCGATGTATGTCAGGGCACAGCCCAGCCTCTTCGTGGAGATGCTCAGACTCCGGATTGGACTCATCATTCAGGTGATGGCCACGGAGCTGGCGCGGAGCCTGAACTGTTCAGGTGCGATTCTCACGCGCGGCTCCAACAGCTCCTGCACCCACCCGCCCCTGGGGAGCCCTGCTCAAGTATTCTGGAACCAGGGCTTCTGAGCCTTTGGGTGGGCTCACGGCTTCACCAGATTCTCTCGTTTAGATGTAACTTCCGCCAAACCAACCAGCACAGGGTGTTGAATTTCATAGGTTAGGGAAAATGAGGTACTAGAATCTTCTGCTCTGCTCCTGACATCTGAGTTCCTCACTGTTTCTCCTTGTGGTAAGATGTCACCCCCCATTTCATAAAACCTCTGCTGGGAGAAATCCTACCAATTTAAATATGTAAATCAACTGCAAGGTGCATTCCAACATTGGGGGTTATTACAGTGAGAAAAATTATGCGTCTGAGTTAAGAAAATATACAACTTAAATAGCAGCATTTAGAATCACCAAGGATCGGTACCTTTCAGTCCTGAAGCAGTAGAGAGGTGATCCTGAGCAGGGAGACCTCCCACAGTACCCTTTGTCTCCACCACCACCCCACGCCCACGCCACTCTACCTTCCCCTGCCACCAGGCCTGTGTCGGGACACTTACACGATGTTTGTTTTTAGGAGAAGAAGCTTCTGAAAGTTTGATGAACCTCAGCCCTTTCGATATGAAAAATCTCCTACACCATATTTTAAGTGGAAAGGAGTTTGGTGTTGAAAGAAGCGGTAAGTAAATGCCCATCTTACTGAGGGGAGGGGGTCAGAGAGGGCTGGACTGACGTGTCCAGCGTGGCCTGGAACTGCTTCATTTCTATACAGATCAACACCAGTAATCGCGATTCGGGACATAATGTTTGGGTAGCAGGTTCCTACTTCACTGAGATGGACAGAGTTCTAGGTTTAAGGTTGTGACTTGTAGGGCTTTGTGACCCCTCGTCGGCTGGCTGGGAGAGCTGCGGTCCCATGTGGGCGTGGTGCACACCCTGGCCTGCGGCCTCCCTCCTTCTGCAGTTGGTCCAGGCACTGTCACTTGTGCACAGGGGTTAGGAGCAGGTGAGGTGACCAAGGTGTCAGCATGCAAGGGCTGTCTTTTCCCAGCACCTGAGGGCCCCACCTTTAGTGTGGGTTGGTTTTCAGTTAGACCCCCATCACCCTTCATGGGCCCAGATAAAAGCCCTCTGCAGCCTCACAGCACCTTCTTGCTGAGTGAGTTTGCCTCGTCCCCTTCTTGCTCTCTCTCACTTTTTATCTGTACCGGAACCCTGTTTACAGTGCTAGGAAATATAATCGCCCAAGTCCTGGTGGAATTCTGTTCTCAAATGCTCCCTAATTATAATTGAAGCAATTATCATTTACCCTCCTCATAATAAGGTGAAATGATTTGCAGACACATTTGTGAATTTGTTTCATCAAGCCAAAGAAATGCAGTGTGGGCTGTCATTCTTTTTATTTAATAAGGACATTGGGTACTTCGGATCTTTTCTTTAGAGTGGGCACCAGCAGGCAACCAAACTGGCATCGTGCGATCAGGTGTGTTTTGGTGGGTTTTCTCCTTTCCTGAGGAATGGTCAAGATCCTTTTCCAAAAGTAATTTTCAGTTCTTTCAAATGCACAGTCCTTGAAATGTAAATATGTAAGATTAATATTTAATGTGTTCTGCTCATCAAAATAATATATGTGGTTTGACACAGATAATTACTAAAAATTGTTATTAAACAGAGTAATGTCACTTGAAACCATAAATATGTCTAATTGCAAGCAAGGCCAGAAGAGGTCCTGTCTTTTTGCGTACAGCATCATTTGTTAATTGTCCTTTGTAATTGTTCAATTTTTATAAATCAGGAAACTCAAATAGTCTTAGAATTTTTATTACATCCTGAGATGTCGGAGATGAGTATTTTCAGCTAATGCCCACTCTATACAGGCCCCACTGTAGCTTCCCAGACCCCTTTGGGTTCCGTTTTCCACTCTCCCAGTGTCCCTCCTCCCTCTCTGGCTAATCGTCGTGTCTCCTTTGTGGGTCCTCCCTCTGTGCTGTCCTTTGGCTCCTTATTTGTCTCTACTCCTCTGGGCAGTGCCCTACTCCCATGGCTTCGGGGGTGGGGTGGGTGGGAAGGCAGGGCACGCAGAGGATGCTGCCCGAGGAAATGACCTTAGAGTCGGGCCTTCAGAAGGAGAGGACGCACCTGGCAGAGGGGAGCAGGCAGGCCAGGAGGGAGCCGCCTGTGCAATGCCCAGTGCTGAGTGGCTGGCCTGGAGGGGACAGCTAAGAGCGGCGGGTGGGCTCAAGTCGGTAGGGCTTTGTGTGCCCCTGTGAGGCTTTAACCTGAAGAAGGATTCGAGGTGGACAGTGACATGGTCACACGTGCCTTTAAGAATGATCGTTGTGAGCACACCGTGGAGAACCGGTTAGTGGGGGCAGGGCGGGCAGCAGAGTGGAGCCAGGTGACGGATCCTCCCTGCCCCTTCTGTGTGTCTTCGCCACCTCCAGCCTTTGGTCGGCTTGTTCTCCCAGGACTTCCCTCTCCGGCCCCAAGGCTGGACCTTAATTAGGTGGTCTCAGTTTTCTGCAAGGAAGGGGGTGCATTTGGAGAAGTAAAAAATTATTTTAAAAAACATATCCAAATCATTGAAGGGTTTCCTGGCCACTCAGTGTTTTCTGC
This sequence comes from Aethalodelphis obliquidens, assembly GCF_003676395.1. Classification (NCBI taxonomy): domain Eukaryota; kingdom Metazoa; phylum Chordata; class Mammalia; order Artiodactyla; family Delphinidae; genus Aethalodelphis; species Aethalodelphis obliquidens. The sequence continues at coordinate 612,055 of NW_020838081.1, read as the reverse complement.
ATGCTGCTTAAGTGATGTTCACTCTGTCACTCATCCACACAAACACATATTGAGCCTGTGCTGTGTAGCAGGCGCTGCCCCAGGTGCTGGAAACAGAGCGCTGGCCAGGGCAGACACGGCCACCTCTAATGGAGTGCATGGTCGAGTGGGAGAGAGAGACGCGGATAAAAATAAGCACATGCGGGCTTCCCTGGTGGCGCAGTGGTTAAGAATCCACCTGCCAATGCAGGGGACACGGGTTCGAGCCCTGGCCCGGGAAGATCCCACATGCCGCAGAGAAACTAAGCCCGTGCGCCACAACTACTGAGCCTGCGCTCTAGACCCCGTGAGCCACAGCTTCTGAAGGCTGCGCGCCTAGAGCCCGTGCTCTGCAACAAGAGAAGCCACTGCAATGAGAAGCCTGTGCACCGCAACGAAGAGTAGAGTAGCCCCCGCTCACCACAACCAGAGAAAAGCCCACGCGCAACAACAAAGACCCACCGCAGCCAAAAACAAAATAAATAAAATAAAATAATTAATTAAAAAAATAAGCACATGCATGCATTCCTCTCAGGGTGGACAAAATATCGTTTCTAAGAACGATGTGTGTGTTTCCTCTCCAGTGCGGCCTATCCATTCCTCCACATCCAGCCCTGCCATCTCCATCCATGAGGTGGGACATACTGGAGTCACCAAAACCGAGAGGAGTGGCATCAACAGGCTGAGGAGTGAGATGAAACAGGTAAGAAGAGCTCTCGGTGCCAGGAAAGAAGTGGTTTTCCTATCTGGGCTCAAGTCAGAAAGTGATAGAAACCCAAGGCATGCAGGGTACAGCCTGCTTTGTAAAGGACGTGCCATCCCTTCTGTCCTGGAATCTGAACACACCCTGTGCCCAGACATCCCAGAGCCACTCACGTGCACCCACCACATGCTCATCCTTAACGTTAAGGTGTTATGCGAGCATTCTGGAAAATACCCTTCCCCTTGTTTGCCTGTTGCCCGAGAACTAGTCATTCAAATGGATCACAGCCATTTAAAAAGTAGAGTCGCGCAAAAGGTAACTGAATCATCTCTCCATCAAATGTGTCCTTCAGGTGAAACAGAGACACCTTTATTTTCCACCATCCACAGGTGTCTCTTTTGTGCTCACCTTTATTTAATTCACAGTAAGTTCCTTCTCAACTGATCCCACAGGACCGCAAGTCAACAGCCTTTCAGTCCTAATGTGCCGGTTACTGTGGTAGGACTTGACAGTGATCTACAGTAGGAAATAGTTTCTTTCCTTCTGACTGTGACCTGCAGTGAGAGACACACTCGGATTTTCTTCTCCATTTCAAATGATGACTCAGTAGATTGAGTCTGTGAGGCACTGAGGGTCACACCCTGCAGCTGGAGCAACACTTCCTTGGACAATCTAGAGGGTGATAGAAGTAGTAAGGCATCCTTGATTTGAAACTGGTTTTTGTTTATCTTCTGATGTATTTTTACTTTCAGATGACTAGGCGATTTAGTGCTGATGAACAGGTGAAACATCTTTGTCTTGTTTCCTCCTTTACTGTGCTTCATGTTCTTTCTGGCTTGAATGGGGAAAGCAAGGCTGTGAGTACAGAGAGTCTGAGTGGGTGGAGAACGGTTCTGCCCGTCCAACATGCTTGGGTGGAGGGGACTCTGCAGGCTGTGGGAGGCAGCCCTGGGGACAGGCAGAGCACTGGACTTGAAAGCAGGAGAAATGACCTTGCCCTGCGCCTTTAAACAAATCCATGTATCAAACTTGGATTTTACAGGAGGCTATGTGAAAGGGATGGTCCCGGGTTCTGCCTCCGCAGGAGTTTCTGTTCAAAAAAAGGGAAGAAATAGGGACAAATAGATTGTGGTCATTGATTATAGCAGTAGAAAGAATACTGCTACTTCCTGTCCCTAGATTGCCTGGGGGAATTTAACCCTGGAAGGAAAAGAAAATGTAAGGACACTGTTCTTTTATGTCACCCTTGTGACATACTTCCTTTGCCTCCTCCATCCAGAAGATCAGAGCCCCTTTCCTAATGATTTAATGTCTCTGTGAGAGAGCTCAGAGGAGTCACATACTGACACGCGGATTCTCTGTGTTGTCCCAGGGAAAAACGTCCATGCTGTCTCATTCGAATTTATGCTCTTTCCAAGTAAGGAACAGATTTTCCAAACATCTTCCTTTGCCCACCACTAGGTGGCACTGTCCCTCTTGTTACCTACATCCCGATGGCCGCTGACTGTGGCTGAATATGGGTGGTTCCTTCCGTCTCCATTTAGTGCCGTCCTTACATATTACGGGGACAAAATGATCACCTTTTTTCTTTGCTGGGTTTAGATTCCGTTAGCCAGCACAAGTTTTGTATCTGGCCACTTATATCAAAGAAGTATATTATCCTCTTTCCAAAATTAACATAAAAGATTAGCATTTCATGGCTGGGAGTTTGGAAAATAAGTCGTGTGCTAACCTGATGGGGCACCCTCCACACCTGACTAGATATGGGAACACTCCGCACTCAGAGAAGGCATCTCCCGGGACCTCTATTGCGCGAGCCCAGAGCTCTGCCCGCTGCTCTGCAGGCCATCTGCCTGGGGGGGTGAGTGAGAACTTGTGGCCACCCGCATCCTCTGCCTCTTCCTTCCTTGGCTGTTTCTGAGGCTGTTCTATGTTCCTTCTCTCTGCGTGCATCCTTTGGTGTCATTGCACATGACTGAGTGGACTCTCTTTGTTTTGTAGCTCTTTTCTGTGAGCCAGGCCCCATCCGGCAGCGCACACTCCTCCAAGTCTGTGGTAAACAGTGTGTCCCAGCCATTGTCCCCTTCGCCACCTCCTTCTCGTTTATGGTGTCTGAATCCTCTCGTTGCCCTTCTCGTGCTCCCACCACCTCCCTCACTTCCGAAGATGTGAACAGGTTTAAGTGTTTCCACTTGACTATGATTATGAGTAGAGGCTAGAAAGAAAGCCGAGAACCTGTGGAACTGAGCTCTGTTTTTCCATCTTGAGCTCTCTGCTTATGCTCCTCGGTGGGGTATGACTGAGGAGCACTTTTCTCACCAATTCCCAGGAGCTTCTGGAACTTTCGAGGCAGTGGTTATGTGCCTTTCCGTTGAGTCACGGGAGTGAACCACTGCCAGCACGTGCTGATTGGCACTTTGTACGCAGAATGCCCCCCCGCTTGGCTTGAGGCCGCAGCTGAGATGGAAGGCTAGGAAGTGTTCTCATTGCAGAGGCGAGTCTGAATCCTCCTTGCGAAACTAGAGGCAGAAAACCAGCTGAGTCATTGATGAGCGTGGCTGTAATTACTTTTATTTGTATCTAATTGTTGCCGTATTTAAATGGCAGTAATGAGCCCAATGGAATAACCCAGCCTAACAGCCTTTTCAAAATAACATCCGATGAAGTCTCAATGCGCTCCAAGAAGACCCCTGCCCTGCTGGCCTGCTTGACATTGGGATTGCATTTTAAACCTTTAAATTTGACGTTGCACACTGAGAAACGAAAGTGCCAGGTAGTCCAGAACAGAGATAATGTGTAAGGATGAAGGTTATCCCTTCCCCGACCCAGAGGCCAAGGGGTGAGAATCCATCCACGGGAAGAAAGCAGGTGTGAGCTTTGCCGCAGGGAGGCCACCGCTGAGGGAACCGCTTTCAGGCCTGGTCTCAGGCCCCACTGGGAGCCTCTCAGAGCTGCCTCCGCAGTCGTGGGCGGGCCTGTGGCTCCCGAGGCAGAAGCAAAACTGCTGGCCCTGCCCCAGCGCTTCCCTCGTGGAGGCCGGAATAAATCCAGCCTCGGGGAGGAGGTGGGAAGGAGGTGATACCCCTCCTGCCTCAGCAAAGGCTCCTGGCTCGGAGGTGGTCATCGCCCCAAATTAGGATAAAGTGCCGTGCTGAGAACAGGCAAAGTAGGAAGCGATTGAAAAGGAAGGTGGAAATACCATAGCCCCTGAGGCCCCGCCACAAACGTGGGTTCCAGCCTTCCCTCCTTCCAGGGCTCCAGAGCCTTGCCCTGCGCTGTGTTGTGTTCTCGTGGCAGCTGCACTGCAGGGGAGTGACCACCGCTCTCCGCGGCACCACAGGAGGAAAGTGGTCACTGTGGCGTTGGTCTCGGTGGGCTGCGGCGCCCGAGGAGTCACCTCCTCCAGGTCCGAGACCTCCCCAAGCCCTCCAGCAGCAGTGCCTGCCGACCCCACGGCCGGGCGTGCTCCCAGGGTTTCCCGCATCTGCACTCGGGGTGCGCACCTGTGCCCCACTGCTCAGATGAGGCTGAGCGTGCTCGCGGCAAGTCAGAGACTGGAGCAGCCGATGTGGAGTCGGGATTCGCAGCCCCCCCAGAGCCCACCCCCTGACCTGCTCGGCCTCTCCGCTGGGTCAGGGGCTTCTTATGCTGTACTTCCTCTTGGGGGCTGGGAAGAGTGCACGGAAGGAGCTTAGTAAACGAACCGGGGCAGGAAGGAGTGAATCCAGCTGGTGGTGTTGACTGGTTTACGGAGCCGCCCTCTCGGTGACCAGCACTGCCAGGGGGTGCCGGCTGTGAGGCTTCTGAAGGCCGCACCTTTTCTGTCTTGCAGAGGTCCAGCACCCCATCCTCACCCACGGGCACGTCATCGTCAGACTCAGGTGGGCATCACATCGGCTGGGGGGAGCAGCAGGGCCAGTGGCTGCGCAGGAGAAGGCTGGACGGGGCCATCAACAGAGTCCCCGTGGGATTTTACCAGAAGGTGTGGCAGATCCTTCAGAAGGTGAGCTTGGCCACTGTGCTGCATTCCATAGGCACTGGTGCTGAGGCGTGCTGGCACCTACAGGTAGCAGGCGGCTGCAGAACAGGCGCATAAGCCCCAACCTTAGGTAGCTCACGGCCTAGAGCAGGGTTTCTCCCCCCTCGGCACCATTGACATTCGGGGCTGGGTAATTCTCACTTCCGGGGCTGCCCTGTGCATTGTGGGATGTTAAGCGACATCCCTGGTCTCTACCCGCTAGATGCTGGTAGCACCCCCCCCCCCAGTGTGACAACCAAAATGTCCCCAGACATTGCCGAGTGTCCTCCGGGAGGCAAATTGCCACTGGTTGAGAAACACTGGCTGGAAACCCAACAAGATAGATAAGGTGGCAGCCCAGGTTGTGGGGGGCCACCTTTGACGTAATTTAGGAACGCAGAAAAGTCGGAAGGTAGGCAAGAACCAGAGAAGGCAGGGAAAGCTCTGGATGAAACGCCGTAACCCGGCTGACCCAGAACAGCCGCAGGAGCCACGCCCCTTGGTCCCTGCCCCCGCCTCCTGTCTCGCTCCCTCATCAGCCTCAGAGCGTCCCGGTGTCTCCCTGGGCCCCACCAGAGGGACTGTCTGCCTCCATTAGAAGCTTCTGTGCAAACCAAGAACCACAGGCAGGACCGAGTTTTTCCCTAAACTACTTTTGTTAGCTCATTTCACAGTAGAAGAGGCGAGGAGAGAAGAGGCATCCCTAAGACCCCGTACTGCAGCCCCTTTCGGCTGCGTTATGTCCCCTGTGAGGTCCTCCTCGTGGAGCTGGGCATGGAGAGGTCAGAGGGGTCCCTGTCCTCACAGCTGAACTCCGGTCCCCACGTGGGGGCAGGGCCCGAAGAGGCCTCTTGTCAGGAGGAAGGAGCGTTTGCTGCCGCTGCATCCTCAGCCCACCTGGGACGGAGGCGGTGCAGCTGCTGTCTCCAGGGCACAGGGAGTCAGGAGGCAGCCTGTGAGCCCAGAACTGTTCCTGGGGCCGGGCTTCCACCGGCTTCATACCAAGATGCTTTTATTATGAAAAAGCAGCATTTTGTATTGAGCCAGCGCTGGTTATTTATATACACGGGTGTGCGTGTGCGTGCATGTGCTCTAGTCTTTTGTGATTGGTGCTTATTATAGAAATCTCAAAAATAGATGCCTGCAAAGGCATAGAAGTATCACTTCGCCAGCAGGAAACATGCACATCTCCCTTTATCTGGCACCAAAGGGGGCCTCTCAGCCGCCAGGGCCGGGTTGCCAAGTGAAACTCGGAGCTCCCACAGAGGAGGACCCGGCAGCTCCCTGGGGCGTTGTTCGGGTGAGATCTGAACGATGCCTGCTGGTTCCATCGAAAAACACAGCCTGTGGGCAGTGAGAACAAGCCCTCTAAAAATAACTCCGACAGTCTGGCGTGTGCCAGTCCTCGTGCTGGCTTCCAGGGCAGAGCGACTTGAGCGTGTGCGCGCCGTTTTTAATCACGTTCTGGAATCTGACTGAAATGTGAAATGCGTGTTCTGCCTCCAGTGTCACGGTCTGTCCATCGACGGTTATGTGCTCCCATCCTCGACGACGCGAGAGGTAGGATGGGAAAAACCCAAACGCCGTGAGTTTTCACTAAGTGCTTTATTTCTTGGACTCTGACCACTCGCCCTTCTTTCAAGCTTGTTACATACAGGGCATTTGTAGATCCGATCTTTCTAGACACTTAACCCTCAAGTTTTGCAAAGTTTTTTTCCCCACATTTGTTGCATCATCTTTTCTCTTTCCCCTCAGAAAGAGTATGTCTGGACTGTCGACATCTTTAGATTTGTTTCTGAAAACTCTCTTAAGAGAAGAGCAAAGTTGCTCGCCATGCTTATGGGACCCACGGCAGGGAACAGTCGTCTTCCCTGGTTTCATTCTTTTAAAAAATTGACCTTTTAGTTTTTACACCACCCAAGGCACCATGCTGTGCACCACAAGGAATAATGAAGAAAGAGAAATAAGAAACGGCCCTGCCCCTGGAAGTCGCAGTCCAGCGGGATAGGTGACTAATGCTAGGACCAGGCTGACTGATGCCCAGGGCAGAGCTCTCAGCTTCCTGCCCCAGAGGATTCCTGTGGGCAGAAGTAGCAAAGTGGCCGGAGAGGAGGCAGCGTTTACGCTGAGCCACTGGGTGCTGTGGGCAGCGTGGGTGACAGGACTGTGTCTGTGCTCGCTTCACTCGTGACCCCCTGCTGGTCCCTTTGGCAGATGACCCCACAGGAGATCAAGTTTGCTGTCCACGTTGAGTCGGTGCTGAACCGAGTGCCGCAGCCTGAGTACCGGCAGCTGCTGGTGGAGGCCATCATGGTGCTGACGCTGCTCTCGGACACGGAGATGAACAGCATTGGGGGCATCATCCATGTGGACCAGATCGTGCACACGGCCAACCAGCTGTTCCTGCAGGACCAGGTGGGTGTGCCCAGAGCCAAGGTGGGGACGCGGCAGTGCAGCCGGCTTGGCTGGCATTTATCTCTGTCGAGGCTGGAGATCCTGTGACCAACAGGAAATATTCTTGAACAAAGATAATGTCATCACAGATGGTGGGAAAATGTCAACCATTTGGTTTGAAAATGGCACAGTGGCCACTGGGAGATCTAAAGACCTTTGGAGATGGACAGGCCCATTTCAGCATAGGTTCTAGTGCCAGCACCAGCCTCGCGACATGTCTGGCCCCAAGTAAACCAGCCACTTAGCCTGCACCAAAGTCGAGCTAGAAGAAGCCGTCCTCCCATCCTAGAATCAGTGATGTGCTGCCAACTCGGGCGGGTGGGGACACGGTGCCCAGAGCAGAGGCCATCTGTCCCCCCGTTGGGCCGGTAGCGCCAGCTCTGCTCACGTGTTGCCTCTGCCCTTTCCTGCTGCAGATGTCGATCGGTGCCACGGACACGCTGGAGAAGGACCAAGCCACGGGCATTTGCCACTTCTTTTACGACAGTGCTCCCAGCGGGGCTTACGGGACAATGACCTACCTAACGAAGGCGGTGGCTTCTCACCTGCAGGAATTGCTGCCCAATTCAGGCTGCCACATGCAGTAGGGCCTCGGCGCTCTGAGCCCAAGATCCCCTGTGCTGTCACAAAAGCATTTCCCATCAGCAGCCCTGGCAGGGAGGAGGTGGCAGTAACACACCTGAAAGCAGTATACGTCCAAGCCGCAGAATCCTGTGCCCGCCCCCGAGGAGCGCCCTGGGATCATCTTCTTACATTCATTTTGCTGGGAAGTTTGTCACAGCATCTGGTCTCCTGGAGTCTGAGGAGGTATCGGAAGTTGGTCTCCTCTTGTGAGTGCAGAGTGAAGTGAGAAGGCAGCTTAAACTGGCTTTCGCAGAGTTGCCGAACAGGCTCAGTGAGCTGGTGATACATCTTCCAGATGAAAAGATCCTTCCAGCAGCTGCGGACCTTGACCAGGGGCACATCTTAACGGTACAGTCTGTCTGTGGGTCAAAATGTGTAGCAAATAGAACAACTCATTGTGCAGAGGTTTGGTTGTCTCGTGCCTTGCTTTCCTCCTTGGCTTGTTGCTGTCTTACTGGCAGCTACCTTTGCGTGACGGTTCTCCTTCACCAACATTTAGAAAATTGCTCCCACTTGACTTTGGCTCATGGTCTTCAAGGATTTTATCTTGGCCACCTGTGAGTTAGGGATTTCTCCTGCCTTATGAAAATATCCCACATCATCTTCCAGAATCTAACCAAAAAGAAGCAAGGCAGAGGAGAAGCCAGCCCTTCTTCTAGCTGGGCCAACTGTTGTTTTGGGGCTGGCATGGGCAGGGAGTCCCTCTGGAAGGCCTGTGCCCCCGCCCCCTCGTGGGGTGGCGGCCGGCAGGGAGCGGCACGCCCACCGTGTTCTGGGGGAGCCACGTGCTGAGTCTGCAGCACCAGACGCCACAGAAGTGCGTGCCGTGCTCCCTCTTCAATGCTTCCCTCTGCGGCAGGGCCAGGCTGGGGCCTCAAGCCTTTCTCACAGCAGCACTTTTGCCTTAAGGCTCTCAGGTGGGGTGTAGCTGGAGGCCTTGCTTGCAGAGGCGTGAGGACAAATCCTGATGGGGCAAGGCCTCGCCAGTCTTTCCTTGCCAAGGTCCTGATGGATGGAGTTTCTCTCCAGGTGTCTTACGGGGATGGGGGGGTGGGCATGACACACAACAGGGAAAACCGTTTCTGTGGATAATGGACTCTGAAGGACAGTCACCTGGTGGCCTCGTGGTGCGCTCTGGCTGGTTGAGGGTGACGGCTTAGATTGGTGATGACTCTGCCTCTGAAATGGAAACTTGGCCATTGGATCTTTGCGTGGAAGTTTGCGTGAAGGTGGAGAAAGCCGATGCTCAGGCTGCTTTGAGAGGACAGCAAGGTGCCCAGTGCCCCCCAGAGTCAGGATGCGGCACTGACCAGTATTCTTGAAGCAGAGGAAAGGCAGGGAGGGTTCCTGCTAAAGAGCCTCGCTTCAGTCCAAGCCAAACACTTTGTAGTTGCCCCTGGGGGAGAGAGTCTGGAACACGAGTCTTGGCTCACTTACCCGCTCGGTGGTGCACAGGCGCTGTCTACACGGGACATCAGTGCCTTGGCTTCATATTTGTTTGAAACCATAATATTTTCCTTGCTGAGGTACAGAGTAGTTACATAAAGAAAAGTGCCCAGGGGCTTCCCTGGTGGCGCAGTGGTTGAGAGTCCGCCTGCCGATGCAGGGGACACGGGTTTGTGCCCCGGTCCGGGAAGATCCCACGTGCCGCGGAGCGGCTGGGCCCGTGAGCCATGGCCGCTGAGCCTGCGGGTCCGGAGCCGGTGCTCCGCAACGGGAGAGGCCACAGCAGTGAGAGGCCCGTGTACCGCTAAAGAAAAAAAAAAGAACAGTGCCCAAAATCTCTCTCAATTTCTGCTCCAGTGGACTCCCACATCCCCTCCCCTTCCTATTACTGTCGGTATGTCAAACCTTTCTCCTCAGATTACTAGATGGTTCCTTCTGTCATTCATCGGCACGTGTGAGATGCTCTGTCTGTGACTCGGTGCTCAAGGCCCTCAGCCTGCGCAGGAAAGCCAGTGTGAACAGATGACCAGGCTTTAGCGTGGTGGGGGGGGTGTGAGGGAGCTGGACGAGGGCTGGGCTGGGAAGGTAGGGACGGCCCAGAGCCCTGCCATCAGCATGGCAGATCCCGGAGACAGTGTGGGTGGCCTGGCGCCGTGCCCCGAGCCCCCCGCAGTGCCCGGAGCCTTCCTGTTTGTGCCCCGTCTTCCCTTGGAAGCCAGTTTGCTCTCATTTGCCTCGGCGGGTCCAGGGGGGTCACAGCCACCCACGTTTCATAGTCGCGTTTTCATGGCCTTTATTTCTGGTGTCTTTAAGACATGCTTGACATAAACAAGACTCATGTCATTCACCAGATAGACTCCCTGGTGGATCATTTCAAACACAGATAATGTAAGAAAGGTACAAGCCGCTAAAGGCCCGGTTGCTTCTTGGGCAAAGGCTCGAGAAGAGTTACAGCCCTCCAGAATGAGCCAGGTGCTAATTTAGAACGATCACCTGCCTGTGGATGACGCGCAAAGTCGCAGATGCTGTGTTTGGGCTCAACAACCGAGACGCGGGCGGCCAGGAGAGCCATAATAAGCAATTCAACCGAGCCTTCGATTCACTCTTTTGAAACCTCTTTGAAATGAAATCCTGAAATAGTACCACATTTCCACAGGCACCAAGCTGTCAGCTTCAAAGAAGAACAGCCTTCTGAGGCTTGATCCCTTTCACGAGCAGCTGAGGCCCACACCACCAAGAAGAGGAACAGATGTTCGAGGGGGATGGGAGAGGCGTGTCCTGCCACCATCCTGGCCTCTGTGGATGGGCCCGGGTTTCCATACCAGGAGCCCCTGGCACCTTGGGGCTGGGCAGCAACGAAGACCCCACAGAGCCAAAAATAATAAATAAATACATGCATACATTTTATAGGAAAAAAGAAGAACTTGAATGTTATAGAAAGCAGTTCTGGATTTTGCAGGGCCTTGGGGTTAAAATACTGATGATGATTGTATGGCAGATGTGCAGAAATAAGAGAGCTCTGTTTAAGAGGGTGCCGGGCCACAGAGCATTTTCATTTCATTTCTTGGTAAACCCTTTTCTGCAGCTAAGGAGTAACAAAACTCATCAACTTGAATTCCAGTCACAGGAAGCCAGATATGCCCAGTAGCAACCCAGGCTGGGCTGGGGGAGCCGGGAGGCTGTCCGGTCAAGCCAGCATCTCCCCAGTGGACATCAGTCCGGAGGTCAGAGCCTCTGCAACTCCCCTGAGGTGCGGCGAATAAAAGGAGAGATCGTTACGCAATAGCTGCCTGGATAGAGAGGATATAAATGCTCCTTATGTAAAAAAAGAAAGAAAAAAGACCAGAAGATCAGGAGGCAAGAGAAACAAGTTCATCAGTTGATGGATGCCATTTATTTCTGGACAAGAAGACAGGTGGCTCGGCCTCCCTTGATGTAAATTACAGCAGAGTATCTCTCAGTTCTGTTGACTTGCGCGGGAGTCTGGCAAATCGCTTTTGTCTTCCCTGCTTCCTTGTCAAAAGGTACAAAAGCCTCCCACCCCCTCCCTTGGCGCCATCATCTTTCAAGGTGACTCTTATGCTTTTGAAGTCCCTGCCATCTGTTCTGTACAGCTCTGCACTTCGCATGTTCCCAGAATGCCTTCTGTTCTCCCGGACTTGGCCACTGATAACTCTGCTTGTGAGGGGAAGGTAAAGACACACTGCCACCTTCTTAGAGCCCAGTGTGCCCTTGTTCCCTCAAAGCCATTTAGGAGAAGCCGTATCCTTAAGTTACCAAGAGAACTCTCTGAGGAACAAGACCCCTGAAACCGCAAGAGAGACTAATTCTCAAACCCAATGCACACAGTGTTTGATAGTTTGGGAGAGGGAAAAATTCCATCAGAAAACAACTGTGTATGTTTTTAAGGAACATATGTGCAATTTTGGCAAAAATGCCTTCTTAGAAGGACTGGCATCATCGTAACCATTGAACTCTGAAGTCACGTGATTCCTCCCTCTGTCTTGTTGCAGTATGTCAGCTATTCTGAAAAATGAATTGCTCAAGAAGGCACTTACTGGGGGCCTATTACAGTATTACCCAGGCGTCACTCTGCCCACAGAATACGGACCAGCGTGGCGGGATGAAGAAACGCCTGTCGTTTGAGAACACCTCTAAGGAGGCACGTTGTCCAGCGTCCCATGGAAGCATTCCTAGCACCGCTCCACCAGGACAGCCATGCGTCGGCCCTCAATCCTGAGTGTTTTTGACCTGTCTCAGCGGGGTGGCCGCCAGATGCCTCCAGCTGGTGGGCTAAGGGTGTGGCCCCGAGCTACTTCTGAAATGGGCACGGGGCAATGGTTACGCCTTCCAGTTTTCCTTTTTGAAAGACCTTTCCAGATACAAGCCCAGGATAGACTTGCCAAGGAGAATTCATAGTCACTGGCTCTATTCTCTCACGGCCTCTGTGTCACCCTTCACCACTGTGTTAGTTGCAAATTACAGACAGCAACTCTAGCTGGGTAGGAAACACGTTTCTTAAAGGATATTGGATAAGTCACATGATCACTAGACTTGGTGACTCCCCAGCCAAGAACAAGGCCCCAGGTCACCGGGCTCCCGCCCTGGAGCTTACACCACAGATGCCCCCAACGCTGACCAATGTCACGAGGACCACCGCCTCCTCTCTTTCAGAAACTATTTTAAATGTAGAGGCTGCCACCTGTCAACAGAGTAGGTTTCATACAGTCACTAGCCGTCAAGTCAGACTCCGGCAGGTGTGTTCCATCAGCTGGGGCGGGGCTGTCAGCTGAGAGGGAAGTTGGAAAAGCCAGCATCTGAGACTTCCTCCTCCTCGAGTGGCGGCGGGGCCAGCTTCATAACATGGGGGACCACCCCCCCAGACCCAGGAAGGGCGTTCCGATGCTGAGCATCTAAAACTAAGCGTCCACTACAGCCAGGACCCTTGGCTTGTATTCCTCTGTCCAGAGACGCAGGACATGTGCTCTCCTGGGGTCTGCCCTTTGGCGAGGCTTGGTCAGTGGGAGTGAAGAGGGTGTGCACAGCAGGCGGCCAGTGCCCCCTCTGGGCTCAAGCTGGACCAATCACAGCTTCTCTCTGCCTGTAGAAATGTTTCTAAGTCATAGGGGCTGGGTCGCTGCTGCTACCCGGACTGCACATCAGACCACCTCCTGCCACTCAGCTTCCAAGGAGCTGTTGCAAAGCTACCGGCATACCAGCCCAGCCCTGGTAGCCTTTTCCTGGACCCTCTGAGTGACAGCCCATCTGGGACAAGACGCAAATGATTGTCTCATCTTTCCTTCTAAGTCTTTAGCCAGCTGGGGGATTTAAAAATAAAGAGTTGGAACTGATTCGAAGTGTAAGCCTGTGTCCTGACAGTGTGAATAAATTCCCCCAGCTGTCACCGAGGTTCCATCCCTGAATTCTCACAAGCGTCCGAGCCACTGTCTCCTGAGCTCCAGAGAGCCCAGCCGCGGAGGCGAGTCGGCCTCTGGCGCTCCCCTCCCTCCCTCCCTCCCTCCGTGGCAGCTCCCCCGAAGTGCTCTCCCCCTCATTAACCACAGAGCTCCATCTGGAGTGAAAAACGGCCCAGCAGGCGCCGAGGCGGTCTCTGTGCCGGAGATGAAGCCGGGCTTGGCGGCCCCGGCGGTGCAGAGCACTGGAGCCTGAGTTGACCTTGCAGCCCGAGTCTCCAGAAAGGTCTCTGGGCTTTTCATCCCCTAAAGCAGCGAGCTGACATGTGCTACGGTGATCACACACACACACACGCTTCTGTCCCCAGGTCCCCTGAGACCAGAGATGGCTTTTGTGCCGTCAGCACACATTTCTGCGGCTGGCGCTGTGCTCAGCAGGCTGGGACACAGCAGCGCACGCCTACTAAAGGCAAGGGACAAAATAAGCAGGTCAACCGTGGGAGGGGGATCAAATCAAGAGCCCAGAGCAAAGGGTCCACTCCGAGCACGGGGCCAGTGGGGAATCTGCAGAGTAAACTCACCAGCCCTCCACCAGGACCACTCTGTTTTCTCGACAGTGACGACACAGGAAGAAGAAAGGGCAGCCCCAAACCCTCCCCTGGGTGCGATGGGCCTCCCTCCCCGAGCAGGTCACGGATGAGTAAGATACCCACCTGCAAAACATTCTGGGTGACGGGGCAGGAGCTTCTCAAGAATGTACTGGACCTCGGCCTATAGCTGTCCGAACCCAGCGCGGGGGAGGGGGGTGGGGGGTGGGGTGCAGGGGAGGGCACGGGGCCAAGCCCATCTCCCTGTCTCCATGTAACTCGGCCAAGAGGGCTGAGAAGCCAACCCCCAAGTCCTCCTTCCTCTCCTGGCCCAGATCGTAAACGAATGAGCAATTAGATACATAATGTGTTGGGATGACAAGAGGCTGGACAAGATTAAAGCAGACAAAGAGGGCAGGGAGGCCTGGGGGCAGCAGGGACTGTCATATGGGATGAGTAGACAAGACTCCTGATAAGGCAGGATTTGATCAGAGACCTGGAGGAAGTGAGGGCCTGAACTTAGGGGAAACTAGGGGAAAATGCGCCAGATCGAGGGAACAACCAGTGCAAAGGCCCCGAGGCAGGAATGCACCTAACATGTCTTTGGAACAGGAAGGAGGCCAGAGGGTGCAGACTGCTACCATCAAGGGGAGGAGTGTAGACCTTGGCTTTTGTCCCAAATCACTGGGGGGTTTGGGACAGAGGAATGCCAACCCTTCCAGAGATCGGCTCCACAGGGACGCAGGGGCAGAGGAGAGAAGGGTTCATTTCGCAGCAGGTTTGGAGAGACTGTGTCTCTGGGAGGGTGAGACGAAAGGGGCAAGTGCCCAAGGTGATTTAACTTCCTTCCACCCCACTTGAGAAGCAGACAAGCTCCTCCTGGAGCTGGAAAATGGAGGTGATCGAATGACTGAATGACAGAGGAAAACTATTCCTGTTCCCTTCCTCAACCCTCCTCTCCCTCTCAGGCCTAAAACCCCGTGTCGTCCTTAGATCATTTTCAAGCAAACATACACACGCGTGCGCCCAGCCATCGGCCGGCCACCGCCTGCCACACTTCCTGTGCCGGGGCTACAAGTCCTGTGCAGAGCAAGGGGCCGCAAAGGGAACAGTGGCTGCACTTGGTCCCCAGGGCTCCGCCCAGGCTTGCAGTCTCCTGCTGTCCCCACCCCTGAAGAAGTTTCTCCCCGTCCCCAACCCAGGGGACATCAGACCTCTTCTCTGCCATCCACAAGAGCCCAGCTGCCTTTCAAGTCGGGCCTCAGAAAGCACGAGGAAGAATGGGGTGGCTGAGGCCTTCTAGGCTCTAAAGGCTTCACATTCTGCAAGCCATTCAAAGGCTGCTTCCTCTGCACTTTAAATAGCTGCGCTGTGCTGAGTTTTAAATTTGACACATTTCTTTTTCTGAAGCTAAAAAAGGCACAATGGAGAAAGCAAGCAAGCAAGAAATGTAGTGAGTCATCGGGAGGAAGAGAGCTGCTCCCGCTTGGAGGCCGTGGTCAGGGGAATGGTGGTGGGAATAGGTGAGGCCAACAGGATTGGCTCTGAGTCCTCTCGGGAATAGGCGAGACTCTGGCGGGTCTTAACAGCTGGTAAGCCCCAGGTATGTTGGAAAGATAGAGGAAGGCGGCAGACATTTAAACTGAACATCTGGTCGAGTAGCACATCCCTCAGACATTGGAAAAGAACACACTTTCACCCCCGTACATTTGCTTAGTTAGATGACCATTCTTAGCACCAGGATTTTACAGATGGGGAAACGGAGGCTCAAAAGGCTTGTGAATTTCATAAATTCTCCTGCGTTAGATCAGGACTAAAGCCTGTGTTTCAAGACTCCATGTTTACCTAGATCTGGGCAAAGAATATTGCATTTCATTTACAAATTTACCTCAGAAGACAGCCTCTCATTTTCTTGGATTACACAAGACTTGGACGGCAGATACGGAGACAGCTATTGCAGGGGATGCATTCCAGCCTACTTAAGAACCAGACGCGCCGTACAGGCAGGCGCCAGGCCTCGGGTGGGCACAGAGCTCGGGGCTAGACTAACAGTGCTCCGAGCGTGGCCCTCAGCCGGCCCCTAGGTGGCCCTTAGCTCCCCAGCTAAAGCCGGGAGGCCATGTCCTGCTCCACTTTCTCTAAGGGTCCATTTCAATTTAGAAGAAATGTGGTTAGTGCTTTGGAAACTGCAAAGCTCTTAACCAGAGTGTCTGTTTTAATGTGGGCCCTGCCACCCTAGAGACCTTGACCAGATGGTGAGCCTCTGACAAAATTGGAAGCAAGGCAGAGGCAGCGGCTGCCTTAAGGCATCGAACCTGGCTTTGACCGCTTCCGGGGCCCCCAGCCCTTTCTCCCTCAGGCACTCTGGGGTCAGCCGGGCAAGCAGTCAGATCCCCACATTGCTGCTGGGAGCTGGGCACCCTTGGATTGTACATAGTCTCTAGGTGCCTCAGTTTTCTCCTCTGTGAGATGGGATGGGGATTATATAAACCGTCCTCACTGGAGGTTCCAGAGATTAACAGGATACTGTGTGTAATAATCATCATAATAATGTATATATACTAATGTCACGATAACGCGTGTAAGCCACTGGCACGTGGCAAAGGCTAAGTAGACAGCGGCTGTAGTCACCTTCCCCCACGGCACCGCCCACCTAGGTCTGCAGACTCCAATCCCCATGGGAGGCAGCCCAGGTGCTTTTGAATGTGGGCTGTGGATCTAGACAGGCTGCTTTTTAGCTGCATACCCGTGGACAGCAAGTCCTTCCTCTGAGCCGCGTTTCCTCGTTTGTCAAGAGGGGATAATCAGAACTCTCCATTTAAGGATTTGGAGGACGATTAAAAATTAGATAATGGGAGTAAAAAATTGTTTAAAAGAAGGTCCATCAGTACTGCAACCTGGCAAAGCTTGGGTTAAGCCCAATTCAGGTGCTAGTTACACTCTAGAGAGGCCAAGGTCACTGCCCTCTTCTCTGCCCTGAGCAGGGCTCTCTGCTGTGGACCAAGGACAAAGCAGGGCAGACAGAGGCAGGGGATGGCACTTTGGGGAGAAGGAGCAAAGAGTTTCAAAGCCCTATCTTCATCTTCAACCTCTGAATTCCTTCTTCCTCTTGGAACTTGTCACCAAGGGCCTGGCGTGACAAGAGAGGGCTGGAGCCTCCTCCCTTCCTTGGGAGAAGTATTGCTGCTCTCGGAGAAGAGAGCATCTGGGATGGGCGCAGGCCAGGCAGCAGCTGAGGGGCAGAGCCAGGGAGCCAGCAGGACATGGCGTTGCTTTGCTGAGACCACAAGAGCTGCCTTGCTTGGGAATGGTTCAGAGCACCGCCCCTGAGCTGGTGCCTGCCTGCCTGGGGTCCAACTCCGCTGTGAAGTGGGGCCTGTGATAGCACCTCCATCTCATATGATTGTTACAAGGATTAAATGTATTCATTCTTAAGGTGCTTGGATATCACTTGGTACCACAGTAAGTGCTAAGTAAATGTTTGTTTGAATTTTTTTGAAAAAATTAGATAGAATAAAACTCCTGGAACCTAGCAAACATTCAATGAATTCCTGTTTAAAAACAGCCCCCAAATGCCTTCTCTCCCCGACTGTCCTCACTCCAGCCAGTCTTCTGTTTCCTCTGAGAGACTCATGTTGCTGAAGTATTAGAGGAAAGAAACCTTGATGGTCATTGGCCATTCCCAGCCTTTTCAGGGGTGTTTGCCTTTCATAAGTCATGTTTTAGCCTCAGTGAAAGCAATAACTTGTGGAATCTCAGCCTCTGAGCTAGACAGTATGATGGGGAGCTAAAGGGGAAAGGAGATGGGACAGTAAAAGGCCCTCAACCCCCTCCCGTCATGTTTTTTGCTTAAGTATGGGATGGCACTGCCCGAGGCCATGGCGGGGGGGCACACGTGCTCTGAAGACCTGTCTCTTCCCAGAACTCTAAGAGGCAGGATGATACTAGTGGATAGATTCTTCAGTCATCTCTCAGGATACTTTCAGCTGTACATCACAGGCTACCCAGCTATCAGCGGCTTAAGCAATAAACATAATCATCATCTCATTTAACAAGGAGTCTGGAGCCAGGAGGTTGCAGGGTTGGTTCAGTGGCTCAGTAATGTCATGAATGATCCATACACTTCCCATCTTCCTTCTCTATCATCCTCAGAATGTGTTGTTTCCTTCTCTCATGGTTGCAAGACAGCTGCCACAGCACCAAGCATCACACACTTAAAAGACAACCAGAAAGGGAGGGACTCTTCTTGAGTCTCTCTCTCTCCCTCTTTCTCCCTCAACCCATTCCAGGCAGGGAAATCTTCCCCAGAAACACTCTAATAGATTTTCCCATAATTCTGATTGGCCAGAACTGAGTCACATGCCTGTTTTAGACTAATCATTGGCAAAGACAATAAGGATTAACAGGAGAGCTTTAGAGCTACCATAGTTTTGAATATACAACTATTTGTGGCCCTGGGGGAAGGAGCCACCTTCTGAGACATCACCTGTCAAATACCTGACACAAAGTTGGGGTCCTATTAACAAGGAAGGGGAGGGATGGCTGCTGGATGGGCAACCTGGAGCTTATCCTGAACACTTAACCCCCTGGGTCATTGTCTTGGCCTCTTTCATGTTTCTTGAAATTTCCTGTGCCTTGTCCAGGGCCCTTTGCAGCTGTAG
This sequence comes from Aethalodelphis obliquidens, assembly GCF_003676395.1. Lineage (NCBI taxonomy): Eukaryota > Metazoa > Chordata > Mammalia > Artiodactyla > Delphinidae > Aethalodelphis > Aethalodelphis obliquidens. The sequence goes on along the minus strand of NW_020838081.1, from coordinate 593,630 downwards.
GAAAGGTGTTGCTCACTAAATACTTCGGGCGCTTCTACTTGTTGCCATAACTGTAACCACCTCCCCCTGCCTTCCGACCTTCCTACATGGTGGATTAAAGCAGAGAAACATAGACAAGATGAGACAAGCCACAATGTAGGTGAAGGTGTTAGAAAAAAGCTACAAGAGAATCATGATTAAATGTTCCAGACTCACCAGTTAAAAGACAAATGTCAGCAAATTAGGTTAATATGGAGAGATATGTACTGCTTATAAGCATACAGACATGAAAGGTTGAAAGGAAAAGGATGAAAGAGGACATGTCAGGCAAATGTTAACCAAAAGAGAGCTGGTATCACTGTGTTCATGTCAGGTAAAATAGACTTCAGGACAGAAAGCAGTATTAAGGATGAAAAAGGTGACTATGTGATGATAAAAAAGCAAATTCACCAAGAAGAGATTTCCATTTTAAACATATATGTACCCAACAAAATAACTCCAAAATATATGAAGGAACCATTGATAGAACTACAAGAAGAAACCAATGAATCCATCTTCCTAGTGAGAGATTTCAACATATATCTTGACTACTAACAAGTTAGGCAGAACAAAATATCATCAAGGACGTAGAAGACCTGAATGACACAATTAACCTTGATCGAATGGACAGATAGACAAGTCAACGCAACATTTTGAGAATACACTCTGGGTTCTCCATGCACACGTGTAACAGTAAAATTTTGATTATATACTAAGCCATAAAGAAAAAAATTTTTTTACAAAGAGCAAAGCTGGAGGAATCACACTCCCTGACTTAAGACTATACTCAAAACTACAGTCATCAAAACAGTATGATACTGGCACAAAAACGGACACATAGGTCAATGGAACAGAATAGAAAGCCCAGAAATAAACCTATACACCTATAGTCGATTAATCTAGGACAAAGGAGGCAAGAATATACAGTGCAGAAAAGACAGTCTCTTCAAAAAGTGGTGTTGGGAAAACTGGACAGCATCATGTAAAAGAAAGAAATTCGAACATTTTCTCACACCATGTACAAAAATGCACTCAAAGTGTATTAAAGACCTAAATGTAAGACCAGAAACCATAAAACTCCTAGAAGAAAACAGAGAACACTCTGACATAAATTGTTTCAGTATCTTTTTGGATCTGTCTCCTAAGGCAAAAGAAACAAAAGCAAAAACAAATAAATGGGACATAATTAAACTTAAAAGCTTTTGCACAGCAAGTGAAACCATCAACAAAATAAGACAACCTACTGAATGAGAGAAAACATTTGCAAATGATATGACCAGTAAGAGGTTAATATCCAAAATATATAAACAGCTCATACAACTGAATATCAGAAAAACAACCCAATCAAAAAATGGGCAGAAGGTCTGAATAGACATTTTTCCAAGGAAGACATACAGGTGCCAAAAGGCACATGAAAAGATGCTCAGCATCCCTCATCATCAGAGAAATAGAAATCAAAACCACAATGAGATATCACTTCACACCTGTGAGAATGGCCATCATCAAAAAGAACACAAATACAGGGAACTCTACTCAATACTCTGTAATAACCTATATGGGAAAAGAATCTGAAAAAGAATAGATATATGTATATGTATAACTGAATCACTTTGCCATATACCTGAAACTAACACAACATCGTAAATCAACTATACTCCAATATAAAATTAAAAATTAAAAAAAACCACACAAATAACAAATGTTGGTGAGGATATGGAGAAAAGGGACCCCTGGTACACTGTTGATGGACAGGTTAAGTTGGTGCAGCCACTGTGGAAAACAGTATAGATGTTCCTCAAAATAACTAAAAATAGAACCACCCTATGATCCTGGTCATGTGGTCCCCACCCCATCCCATGCCCCATCCCACTCCTAGGTATATATCCAAAGAAAATGAAACATTAATTCAAAAAGATACATGTACCCCAACGTTCACAGAAGCATTATTTACAATTGCCAAGATATGGAAGCAACCTAAGTGTCCGTCAACAGATGAATGGATAAGAAGGTGTGGTATATGTATACACAATGGAATACTTCTCAGCCACAAAAAGAATGAAATTCTGCCGTTTGCAACAACATGGATGGACATAGAGAGCATTATGCTCAGTGAAATAAGTCAGACAGAGACAAATACTCTGTTATCACTTATATATGGAATCTAAAAAATAAAATGTATATTAAAAAAAAACCAAACAGACTCACAACTATAGAGAAGAAATTAGTGGTTACTAGTGGGGAGAGGGAAGGGGGAGGGACAGATGGGGTAAGGAATTAAGAGGCACCAACTACTACATATAAAAATAAATAAGGGCTTCCCTGGTGGCGCAGTGGTTGAGAGTCCGCCTGCCAATGCAGGGGGCGCGGGTTCGTGCCCCGGTCCGGGAAGATCCCACATGCCGCGGAGCGGCTGCGCCTGTGAGCCATGGCCGCTGAGCCTGCGCGTCCGGAGCCTGTGCACCGCGACGGGAGAGGCCACAGCGGTGAGAGGCCCGCGTACCGCACAAAAAAAATAAAAAAATAAAAAAATAAAATAAATAAGCTACAGGGATATACTGTACAGCACAGGAAATATAGCCAATATTTTATAATAACTATAAATGGACTATATTCTATAAAAGTATTGAATCACTATGTTGCACACCTGAAACTAATATTGTAAATCAAGTATACTTCAATAAAGAAAGAAATAAGCAGACCACAATCCTTGACCTTTAAAAATGTAAATAACCCCGAGACATTTACAAATGTTTTAAAAATTGCTAAGTAACTCACAGGCTAAAGAGGAATTCACATGAAACTTTTTAAAATCTCCAGAGGTGAATGAAAATGAAACTGGTGCATATCAAATCTTGTGACATACAGAAAAAACAATGCTTTGAGCGAAATTTATAACCTTCAATACTTGTATTAGAAAAGTTGACAACCTCAAGATTGATGAGCTAGGTTTCCACTTTAAGAAATTAGAGAAGGAACAACAAAGATAATAAAATAAGCACAGATCATTGAAATAGAAAACAATGATACAAAAGAGATCAACAAAGCCTAAGGTGACCTTTTTAGGAAAAGTAACAAAATAGGTAAACCTTCATCAAGTTTGCTCAAGAAAACAGAAGAAACAAAAAGTATTATGAATGAAAAGGGGGACATGACTACAGAAGAACTAGATGTTAATAAAAAGATAATAAAAGAATACTAGCAAATTCAACAATATGGCAGCAATTTTCAAAGTGAGACAAGAAGTGTCAGTGATGCTTGTGGCACACTATTCATGACAGCAAATGCCTGCAAGGGCTTCACCTGTCTGCGGGCGGGAATATCTTCACCTGGCCAGATTTTCTGAGGGATTCAGAAAGAATGAAGCACTGTGAGATGCAACAACATGGATGAATCTTAGCAATATAGCAGGATGATCAAAAAGATTACAAACAGCATAACACCCTTCTTATAAAATTAAACACACACACACATCCTAGGAACATATACAGATGCATATGAAACCACAGAAAAGCAAGGGAGAGAAGAACAAGGCACACAGCCTTCTTTAACAAGGTTCTGTTGGCTGGTGAGACAGGCATGAGATGGGGTAAGGACCATGTGACCAGGCTGAAGTTAGTGTCAGGGTTCTGACTTTTGTTTGGGGTAGTGGGTTTGCATGTGCTTATTGTTAAAAGTAGCAAGCTAAGGATTTCCCTGGTGGCGCAGTGGTTAAGAATGCGCCTGCCAATGCAGGGGACACGGGTTCGAGCCCTCGTCCGGGAAGATCCCACATGCCGTGGAGTACTAAGCCCGTGCGCCACAACTACTGAGCCTGCGTGCCACAACTACTGAATCCTGCGTGCCTAGAGCCCGTGCTCCACAACAAGAGAAGCCACCACAATGAGAGGCCCACACACCGCAACAAAGAGTAGCCCCCGCTCGCCGCAACTAGAGAAAGCCGTGCACAGCAATGAAGACCCAAGGCAGCCAAAAATAAATAAATTTATTTAAAAAATTAAAATAGCGAGCTAAATAACTAAATAAATAGGAGCAGGCCATGCTGGACCAGTGATGAAGAGTAGGTTGAGTGGAGAAGAGAAAGAGGCAGAAAAGCTATTCAGTTGGCAATCGTCATCATTATTCTTCCCCACAATCTAGGGGACAGACAGAGCTAACACAGCTGAGCGGGGGTCTTCGCCTGGGCCACTGCTGTGGGTCTGCTTCTTAGCTTCCCCCAGCTCAGCCCCGGCAGCTGACACCTCTCGTGCCATGTGGAGGAGACAGGGAGACAGGGAAAGTGAGCCGCTGTAGGGTGGAACTTAGAACAGCTGAGGTCAGCTCTTCATTCTGACAGGAACCAGCAACCGTTGAGGATTATGTCTTGACCCTCCCTGATACAAAACTAACCAAAGAGGAGAGGATTGCTGAGATGGCACGGTTAGCCTGAAGGCAAAAGGACCAGGTGATAGGCCACAGAGACCTTGGAAACATCATTCAGGTGTCTCTCAAACTCAAGGGCCACTGGCTGCTGCAGGTGCCTGAGGGTGGCGGGTTATGACCTCCTAGAGAGGGTCTCCATCAACCTAGGGCAATTCAGGGGAAAGTAGTGCAGCTGTGAGTACTTAGTGATGGAGGGGGAGGGCTGCACCGCTGAGTGGGATGTGGGCGGCCACTGCAGCTTGCCTCTGCCTCGTGTGCCAGGCGCTCGGCTGCATTCTCTTTCACCTGTGCCATCGTGGCCGCACTTACTCTCATTCTGCAGGAGAAACAGAAGCTCCAAATACTCAAGTCATTTTTTCCCCCAGCGTTTCAGAGCCCCTTCTGCTCCTGGCAGAAGGACAGACGGGCAGAAGTTGTGTGACTTCAAAGGCCAGGTAGGGTTGCTAAAGTCAGCAAATAAAAGCACAGAATGGCCAGTTAAATTTGAACTCCATGTAAACAGAGTCAATTTTTAGTTCACGCATGTCCCGGCTAATATCTGGGACATGCTTATACTAAAAAACTGTTTGTCATCTGGAATTCAAATTTAACTGGGTGCCCTGTATTTTGTCTGGCAACCCTGAAGCCCGCGGTATCAGGCCGCCCTCTGCCACCATTGGTGACTCAAGAAACAGAGGCCAGGTGGTGTGAATTACGCAGAATGCCAGGCAGTGGAGGCAAATGCACCATGTGCAGCTGAAATGCACACTAATGCTTTCCCGCTTTGCAGGGGAGGGGAGCTACTGGTTTTGTCTGCGATCAAGGATGTAACTGTGGGCTCATCCCCACATGTGTGAAGCGATCCCCTTCCAACGCAGAAGCTCCGGCGCCTGCACGAGCCAGCCGGGAGGCAGCCTCGGTTTCCCTCCACCTCGGCGCGAGGGAGCCCTGACTAAATGCTGTTTCTCCCCCTCCATCCATCACTCCAGACACTCCCGCTCCGATGCTCGTGCATCGCAACTCCAGCCTCTGCACAAAGGGGAAGCCCGAGACGCAGACACCGCACAAAGCTTTGCGGGCTTGGTGGAGGAGGCGCCCTCCTTGCCCACGTCCCCTAGAGAGCCGCCCGCCGCGCCTGATGTAACCAATGGCACCCGCGGCAAACCATTTCCAGTGCCCTCTGCCACTCCCCCCCAGAGGCATTTCAGCTTGTGGAGCACCACGGTAGGGAGGGATGGGGTGTGCTCCGGAGGCTCACCGAGGCAGCCGCGAAGCAAGGCTAAAATTAAATCAGACTGAACATATTGTTCGCGGAAACCTTAGCAGAGCATGAGTCATGGTGGTGAAGTGCATCACACAGCCTCAGAATTCCCATTTTTATTAGGTTTATTTGGGGTCTTTATGCTTTGGCTCAGGATCCCTTGCTCCTCTTCCCTCCCCTGCCCCGCACTGATTCTCCCTCTTTGGGGGAAAGCCTCAAGCCTATGGTGGCTAAGGGTCCAGCTGGGCAGCCAGGAAGCAGAGCAGGGTGGGCGCCTGGCGGGTACCAAGGGAATCAGCTCACCAGCTCCAGAGGTGGATGCCCCGGGGCCACCAGGAAAGAAAAGGTGGGGAAATCTGGCCATTTCGACGAATGCTAGCATCTCAATTTTTTTTTTTTTTAAGTGAAATTCGGTGAGAGGCAAGAGGTTGAAACTCCAGGTTAAAATGAACTTGCCAGGTTCTTGTGCAGTTTTTGGTTAACTCAGCCTCCAGACAGCGCAGCCCAGTGAGCACACACACGCTCACTGCCTCACAGCCGTCTCCACAGACCACTTACCAGCTGCATGACCCGGGGCAACTGGCTTCATCCCTCTGTGTCCATGAAATAGGAGTGATGATAATAATATTTACCTCTAGGGTGGCTGCGACGATTACTGAGTTAATATGCGTGAAGTACTTAGCACTTGGCTCAGAGGAAATGCTAACGTGTGAGCTTTCATCACCATCACCGCCACCACGCCCCCCAGCAGCGGACCCTCGGTGGCACTGCCGGGCGCTGGGGGGGCAGGGCCACACGTGCTTTACACACAGCCACAGGCCAGAGACCTGGCAGAGGCAGGATTCACAGGCTGTGGGAGCCACAGGGCCTTCCCCTGCAACCTGTCCGGTCAAGTTGGTTGCAGGTGGGGAAATGCATGTCACGCACGTTAGCAACCCAGTGCGGCAGAGTCATCTTCTGACTCCCCATCCAGTGCTCTTCCATGTGTTCCCTGAGGGGCCCTGCTGCACTGACACAACTGGAGAGGGAAGCAGGTTTCACACCTTGGGAGACTTGCAGTGCAGGCAGGTGAAGAGGGACCACCTGCCACTTTGAGCCACACCAGGCTGTGTAGGCAGAGTCCCCACAACCACGAGGCAACCACCCTCACCACTCAGCACACGTTCAGGCTACAGCAAGTTCCAACATTGTCACCTCATTTGGACCCTCACACCAAACGCAGGGGGCTAGTGGCGGGGGGAGCGGGTGCCCCGCTCTGACTGTGGATTCCCTGGGAGCTTTTGAATGAAGAGTTATTTCATCTACTCAGACCCAACATGTAAGTGGCCTCAGGGATCCCCAACTTTTTCCAATGGGGGTCTTTTTACTATCACCCCATGTTCCCTATGCTTTGAAAGATTTTATCTACCATGCTGCAAGTAATAAGTTAATTTTTTCTTCTGTAATTTATTAATTGGAGACCAACATAATGGCCAAATGAAGTTTCTGTGCAAGGGATAAATGCTGTGCCCAAGATGAGGAGCTGGGATTCCTGCCAAAAGCAAAGAAACGTGACATTTTTATTGGCCCAAGATGACTTATCAGAGCTCCATGAACAGTCTCTGGAAGGCTTTATAAAATGACAACATCTCATGGACTCCTGTTAAGATGACTGCCCTCCCAAGAGGTCCAGACACCCCAGGAGGAGAGCCGTGTGCTCTGATGCCAGCATGGCAGTCTAAGCCCCCCAGGATAATGGCTGGGTAAGGACCCAAGGAGGCAGCAGTGTGGAAGAGGAAGGGACCTAATTGCTGATGCTGGGAACAGGGCCTCGAGCCTATGCCCAAGGCAGAGACTACCCACTCTGATAACTTGGGGCCCTCTTCCCTTGGTGACAGCCCCCAAAGCCACAGGGGCCCCCAGAATGGCACCTTTCTAGACCTCTAGACACAGAGCCCAAAGCTCTGCCCCTGTCCTAAGATGCTCAGAGTCTAAGGGAGTGCCTCTCTAGTGGTAAAAGACTCATTCTAGAAGGGCAGGAAATCCAGGGCCTTCCTAAGGGTCCTCCTGCAGTACACAGCCAACAGGCCTGCAGTTCTAGCCATACCAAGCCTGTGGAGCCACGCTTCCCACCTGAGATGCTCAGTTCCCGCTCATTAGACATGAACATACCTCACAGATGTACCCCAAGAGAGAGGGACAGACCCTGACCCTAAGCTGACTTGAGCATGAGCCATGTTTATTTAGTTACAAATTCTTGGCTTTGTTCTAAATCTCTGGTATTGTGGAAAGACCACTTGGACTAGAGTCAAAGGGACATCATTTTGATTTTCAATTCCATGAATTTATCTCTGCTCCTTTGTCACTTCAAACTCTGTGAAAGGCTTAAAAATAAAACAAAACCTATACAACTTTAGGTTCCATTAGAAGTCGATTTACTCATAGTAGGTATCAATAAGAAGGAAAATGTTTGTTTGTTTGCTTGTTTTTGCGGTACACGGGCCTCTCACTGTTGTGAGAGGCAGGCAGACTCTCAACCACTGCGCCACCAGGGAAGCCCAATAAGGGGGAAAATGTAATGAATGGCAACTTAAACTAGAAAAAATGAATAAAACAACAATTTAATAAATAAACACAGAGCAAGATGAGTAAAGTTAAATTGAGTCTATCGGTCAATTCAGCAAAGTTGATTAAACTGAATTCACCCAATAAAATACAAAGACTGTCAAAGTTAAAAATAAAAATCCAGGGGCTTCCCTGGTGGCACAGTGGTTGGGGGTCTGCCTGCCGATGCAGGGGACACGGGTTCGTGCCCCGGTCCGGGAGGATCCCACATGCCGTGGAGCGGCTGGGCCCGTGAGCCATGGCCACTGAGCCTGCATGTCCGGAGCCTGTGCTCCGCAACGGGAGAGGCCACAAGAGTGAGAGGCCCACGTACCGCAAAAAATAATAATAATAATAAAAATTTTAAAAAAAATCCAGGTGTATGCTGCTTAGAGGAAAAACAAACTGACAAAGACCGAAAATAAGATGCCAAAAAGATATCAGAAAAAATGCCAACAAGAAGAAAGCAGGCTTTCCACCGTCCTTTTACCTCCCTGCTCACCAGCCCCATGCACTTAAAAAGAAGGTCATTGGAGCACACAGTGGAAAAGTGCCTATCTACAACCCAAGGACCCAAGGCTGCGCCGTGCACTTGAGGGATCTCAGTTCCCCAACCAAGGACTCAATCTGGGTCACAGGACTGAAAGCCCGGAATCCTAACCACTAGGCCACCAGGGAACTCCCACTTAATTTCTTGTCTTGAAAGCTCTTAAATTTTAGTAACAATTTCCATGAGTAAGAGAGTAATAAATCACGAGATTGGTTCAAGATGGCAGAGTAGACGGACATGCTCTCACTCCCTCTTGAGAGAACACCAGAATCACAACTAACTGCTGAACAATCATCGACAGGAAGACACTAGAACTCACTGAAAAAGATACCCCACATCCAAAGACAAAGGAGAAGCCACAATGAGATAGTATGAGGGGTGCTATCACAATAAGATCAAATCCCATAACTGCTGGGTGGGTGACTCACAAACTGGAGAACATTTATACCACAGAAGTCCACCCACTGGAGTGAAGGTTCTGAGCCCCACGTCAGACTTCACAATCAGCAGCTCTGGCAATGGGAGGAGGAATTCCTAGAGAATCAGACTTGGAAGGCTAGCGGGATTTGATTGCAGGACTTCGACAGGACTGGGGGAAACAGAAACCCCATTCTTGGAAGGCACACACAAAGTAGTGTGCGCATCGGGACCCAAGGGAAGGAGCAGTGACCCCATAGGAGACTGAACCAGACCTACCTGCTAGTGTTGGAGGGTCTCCTGCAGAGGTGTGGGGTGGCTGTGTCTCACCCTGAGAACAAGGACACTGGCAGCAGGAGTCCTGGGAAGTACTCCTTGGCGTGAGCCCTCCAAGAGTCCGCCCTTAGCCCCACCAAAGAGCCGGGGTAGGCTCCAGTGTTGGGTCGCCTCAGGCCAAACAACCAACAGGGAGGGAAACCAGCACCATCCATCAGCAGACAGGCGGATTAAAGTTTTACTGAGCTCTGCCCACCAAAGCAACAGCCAGCTCTACCCATCACCAGTCCCTCCCACCAGGAAACCTGCACAAGCCTCTTAGATAGCCTCACCCACCAGAGGGCAGACAGCAGAAGCAAGAAGAACTACAATCCTGCAGCCTGTGGAACAAAAACCATGTTCACAGAAAGATAGACAAGATGAAAAGGCAGAGGGCTATGTACCAGATGAAGCAACAAGACAAAACCCCAGAAAAACAACTAAATGAAGTGGAGATAGGCAACCTTCCAGAAAAAGAATTCAGAATAATGATAGTGAAGATGATCCAGGACCTCGGGAAAAAAATGGAGGCAAAGAGTGAGAAGATGCAAGAAATGTTTAACAAAGACCTAGAAGTATTACAGAACAAACAAACAGAGATGAACGATACAATAACTGAAATGAAAACTACACTAGAAGGAATCAATAGCAGAATAACTGAGGCAGAAGAACGGATAAGTGACTTGGAAGACAGAATGGTGGAATTCACTGCTGAGGAACAGAATAAAGAAAACAGAATGAAAAGAAATGAGGACAGCCTAAGAGACATCTGGGACAACATTAAATGCAACAACATTTGCATTATAGGGGTCCCAGAAGGCGAAGAGAGAGAGAGAAAGGACCAGAAAAAATATTTGAAGAGATTATAGTCAAAAACTTCCCTAACATGGGAAAGGAAATAGCCACCCAAGTCCAGGAAGCGCAGAGAGTCCCATACAGGATAAACCCAAGGAGAAACACGCCGAGACACATAGTAATCAAACTGGCAAAAATTAAAGACAAAGAAAAATGACTGAAAGCAGCAAGGGAAAAACAACAAATAACATACAAGGGAACTCCCATAAGGTTAACAGCTGATCTCTCAGCAGAAACTCTACAAGCCAGAAGGGAGTGGCATGATATACATAAAGTGATGAAAGGGAAGAACCTACAACCAAGATTACTCTACCCAGCAAGGATCTCATTCAGATTTCATGGAGAAATCAAAAGCTTTACAGACAAGCAAAAGCAAGGAGAATTCAGCACCACCAAACCAGCTCTACAACAAATGCTAAAGGAACTTCACTAAGTGGGAAACACAAGAGAAGAAACGGACCTACAAAAACAAACCCCAAACAATTAAGAAAATGGTCATAGGAACACACATATCCATAATTACCTTAAATGTGAATGGATTAAATGCTCCAACCAAAGGACACAGGCTTGCTGAATGGATACAAAAACAAGACCCATATATATGCTGTCTACAAGAGACCCACTTAAGACCTAGGGACACATTCAGACTGAAAGTGAGGGGATGGAAAAAGATATTCCATGCAAATGGAAATCAAAAGAAAGCTGGAGTAGCAATACTCATATCAGATAAAATAGACTTTAAAATAAAGAATGTTACAAGAGACAAGGAAGGACACTATGTAATGATCAAGGGATCAATCCAAGAAAAAGATATAACAATTATAAATATGTATGCGTCCAACATAGGAGCACCTCAATGCATAAGGCAAATGCTAACAGCTGTAAAAGAGGAAATCGACAGTAACACAGTAATAGTGGGGGACTTTAACACCTCACACCAATGGACAGATCAACCAAACAGAAAATTAATAAGGAAACACAAGCTTTAAATGACACAATAGACCAGATGGATTTAATTGATATATATAGGACATTCCATCCAAAAAGAGCAGATTACACTTTCTTCTCAAGTGCGCATGGAACATTCTCCAGGATAGATCACATCTTGAGTCACAAATCAAGCCTCAATAAATTTAAGAAAACTGACATCATATCAAGCATCTTTTCTGACCACAACGTTATGAGATTAGAAATGAATTACCAGGAAAAAACCATAAGAAACACAAACACATGGAGGCTAAAAACAATACGTTACTAAATAATCAAGAGATCACTGAAGAAATCAAAGAGGAAATCAAAAAATACCTAGAGACAAATGACAATGAAAACACGACAATCCAAAACCTATGGGATGCAGCAAAAGCAGTGCTAAGAGGGAAGTTTATAGCTATACAAGCCTACCTCAAGAAACAAGAAAAATCTCAAATAAACAATCTAACCGTACACCTATAGGAACTAGAGAAAGAAGAACAAAACAAACTTAGCAGAAGGAAAGAAATCACAAAGATTAGAGCAGAAATAAATGAAATAGAAACAAAGGAAACAAAAGCAAAGATCAGTAAAACTAAAAGCTGGTTCTTTGAGAAGATAAGCAAAATTGATAAACCATTGGCCAGACTCATCAAGAAAAAGAGGGAGAGGACTCAAATCAATAAAATTACAAATGAAAAAGGAGAAGTTACAACAGACACCACAGAAATACAAAGCACCCTAAGAGACTACTACAAGCAACTCTATGCCAATAAAATGGACAACCTGAAAGAAATGGACAAATTCTTAGAAAGGTATAACCTTCCAAGACTGAACCAGGAAGAAATACAAAATATGACCAGACCAATCACAAGTAATGAAATTGAAACTGTGATTAAAGATCTTCCAAAAAACAGAAGTCCAGGCCCAGAGCGCTTCACATGTGAATCCTATCAAACACTTAGAGAAGCGCTAACACCCATCCTTCTCAAACTCATCCAAAACTGCAGAGGAAGGAACACTCCCAAACTCATTCTATGAGGCCACCCTCACCCTGATACCCAAACCAGACAAAGATACTAAAAAAAAAGAAAATTACAGACCAATATCACTGATGAATATAGATGCAAAAATCCTCAACAAAATACTAGCAAACAGAATCCAACAACACATTAAAAGGATCATACACCATGATCAAGTGGGATTTATCCCAGGGATGCAAGGATTCTTCAATATACGCAAATCAATCAAAGTGATATACCATATTAACAAATTGAAGAATAAAAACCATATGATCATCTCAACAGACGGAGAAAAAGCTTCTGACAAAATTCAACACCCGTTTATGATAAAAACTCTCCAGAAGGTGGGTATAGAGGAAACCTGCCTCAATATAATAGAGGCCATATACGACAAACCCACAGCAAACATCATTCTCAATGGTGAAAAACAGAGCATTTCCTCAATTGGAAAAGAAGAAGTAAAACTGTCACTGTCTGCAGATGACATGATACTATACATAGAGAATCCTAAAAATGCCACCAGAAAACTACTAGAGCTAATCAATGAATTTGGTAAAGTTGCAGGATACAAAATTAATGCACAGAAATCTCTTACATTCCTATACCCTAATGATGAAAAATCTGAAAGAGAAATTAAGCAAACACTCCCATTTACCATTGCAACAAAAAGAATAAAATACCGAGGAATAAACCTGCCTAGGGAGACAAAAGACCTATATGCAGAAAACTATAAGACACTGATGAAAGAAATTAAAGATGATACCAACAGATGGAGAGATATACCATGTTCTTATATTGGAAGAATCAATATTGTGAAAATGACTACACTACCCAAAGCAATCTACAGATTGAATGCAATCCCTATCAAATTACCAATGGCATTTTCTCCAGGAGTAGAACAAAAAATCTTAAAATTTGTATGGAGACACAAAAGACCCAGAGTAGCCAAAGCAGAGTTGAGGGAAAAAAAACAGAGCTGGAGGAATCAGACTCCCTGACTTCAGACTATATGACAAAGCTACAGTAATCAAGACAATATGGTACTGGGACAAAATCAGAAATATAGATCACTGGAACAGGATAGAAAGCCCAGAGATACATACATGCCCATACATCTATGGTTAACTAATCTATGACAAAGGAGGCAAGGATATACAATGGAGAAAAGTCTCTTCAATAAGTGGTGCTGGGAAAACTGGACAGTTATATGTAAAAGGATGAAATTAGAACACTCCCTAACACTATACACAAAAATAAACTCAAAATGGATTTGAGACCTAAATGTAAGACTGGATACTATAAAACTCTTAGAGGAAAACAAAGCAAGAACACTCTTTGACATAAATCACAGCAAGATCTTTTTTGATCCACCTCCTAGAGTAATGGAAATAAAAACAAAAATAAACAAATGGGACCTAATGAAACTTAAAAGCTTTTGCAAAGCAAAGGAAACTAGAAACACGACGAAAAGACAACCCTCAGAATGGGAGAAAATACTTGCAAACAAATAAATGGACAAAGGATTAATCTCCAAAATATATAAACAGCTCATGCAGCTCAAAATTAAAGAAACAAACAACGCAATACGAAAATGGGCAGAAGACCTAAATAGACATTTCTCCAAAGAGGATGGCCAAAAAGCACATGAAAAGCTGCTCAGCATCACTAGTTATTAGAAAAATGGAAATCAAAACTACAATGAGGTATCACCTCACACCAGTTAGAATGGGCATCATCAGAAAATCTACAAACAACAAATGCTGGAGAGGGTGTGGAGAAAAGGGAACCCTCTTGCACTGTTGGTGGGAAGGTAAATTGATACAGCCACTATGGAGAACAGTATGGAGGTTGCTTAAACAACTAAAAATAGAATTACCATATGACCCAGCAATCCCACTACTGGGCATATACCCAGAGAAAACCATAATTCAAAAAGACACATGCACCCCAATGTTCATTGTGGCACTATTTACAATAGCCAAGACATGGAAGAAACCTTAATGCCCACTGACAGACGAATGGATAAAGAAGATGTGGTACATATATACAGTGGAATATTACTCAGCCATAAAAAGGAACGAAATTGAGTCATTTGTAGAGACGTGGATGAATCAAGAGACTGTCATACAGAGTGAAGTAAGTCAGAAAGAGAAAAACAAATATTGCATATTAACACATATACACAGAACCTAGAAAAATGGTACAGATGAACTGGTTTGCAGGGCAGAAATAGAGACACAGATGTAAAGAACAAATGTGTGGACACCAAGGGGGGAAAGTGGCGGGGGGGTGGTGGTGGTGGGATGAATTGGGAGATTGGGATTGACATGGATACACTGATGTGTATAAAATGGATGACTAATAAGAACCCGCTGTATAAAAAAAATAAAATAAAATTCAAAAAAAAAGAAGAAAGGAGGATGAGAATGCCCCCATGCAGCAACAAAGACCCAACCCAGACAAAAAAGAAAGAAAAAAAAAGGAGAAGAAAACAGGAATACCAGAGGTAAGGAGAAAATTAAGGCTCAAACACTAAACAGGATCAAAAAGGAACACTGTGTATGATAAAAATACACAATTAAGAACATATCATCTTTAGGGCTTCCCTGGTCGCACAGTGGTTAAGAATCCACCTGCCAATGCAGGGGACATGGGTGCGAGCCCTGGTCTGGGAAAATCCCACATGCCACGGAGCAACTAAGACCATGCACCACACCTACTGAGCCTGTGCTCTACAGCCCACGAGCCACAACTACTGAGCCTGCATGCCACTGAAGCCCATGCACCTAGAGCCAGTGCTCCGCAACAAGAGAAGCCACCGCAACGAGAAGCCCACACACTGCAACGAGCCCCTGCTCACCACAACTAGAGAAAGCCCACGTGCAGCAACAAACACCCAACGCAGCCAAAAATAAAAAAAAATTTTTTAAAGAACATATTGTCTTTATAAACTTATGTGCATTAAATAACATAGATGCTAAAATCACAAGGCAAAGAAACCAAACTACATAAATGCAAATAGAATAAAAATGCAGTGTTAGTGGGATGCTTCAATTCACCTCTTTCAGAACTATATACATCTAATAAGGAAAAAGTTAGTAGAAGCATAGATGAAATGATTGCTGCAACTACTAAACTGGGGTAACAAATACATAGAGAGCCTGGCATTCTTCAAATGGAAAAATACATTTTGTTTGTATGTACATGAAACATTTACAGAAATAGGTCAGGGACATGGCGATGAAGAAAATCTTACTAAATCTGTAAGAAATAATGAAAGAGTGACATTTAAAACTATGAACTATTTTAAATGTGGAAAGAAACATTCCACTAGAAACCCCTTAAAGAGGAAATTAAAAGGGGAATTACTGCCTAGAAACTAATGAAAAAGGGAACATTTCATACTGAAACTTACAGGACACAGTGAAAGCAGGGCTTAGAGGAAAATTTATTGCCTTAAATATCTTCATTGTTTTATTTAAAATTATTTATTTATTTATTTTTGGCTGCATTAGCTCTTCGTTGCTGTGCACTGGCTTTTTTCTAGTTGTAGCGAGCAGGGGCTGCTCTTCCTTGCGGTGCGCGGGCTCCTCACTGCAGTGGCTTCTCTTGTTGCGGAGCACGGGCTCTAGGCACGCGGGCTTCAGTAGCTGCAGCACGCAGGCTCAGTAGTTGTGGCTCACAGGCTGTAGAGCACAGGCTCAGTAGTTGTGGCACGTGGGCTTAGTTGCTCTACAGCATGTGGGATCTTCCTGGACCAAGGCTCGAATTCCTGTCCCCTGCATTGGCAGGTGGATTCTTAACCACTGCACTACCAGGGAAGCCCCTTCATTTTTTAAAATGTCTAGAAATGAAAGACCTATACGAATCTTAAAAAAATTAGAAAAAGAACAGCAAAATAATGAACAGAAATTAGAAGAGAATATTAGTACAAGTAAAAGCTCTAACAGTGAACAAATACCCCTCCCCCAAAATAGTTCAAAGGAAAAATAAATGCAAAAGCTGGAACTTACAAAAGACAAGCAATAGTGTCTTGCAAGCCCCCTTGCAAGGCAGATCAAGGGAAAAAGAAAGCAGCAGAAGTTCACAAGAGGAGGAATAAGAAAGATAACAAAAACACAGATTTAGTAGAAATTAAAAGAACTATAAGAAACAGTATCTTTCTATTTTATTAATTTTTAATAAATATTTTTTATTTTAATAACTTTATTTTTTCTTTCTTTCTTTCTTTCTCCCTTTTATTCTGAGCCGTGTGGATGACAGGCTCTTGGTGCTCCAGCCGGGCGTCAGGCCTGTGCCTCTGAGGTGGGAGAGTCGAGTTCAGGACACTGGTCCACCAGAGACTTCCCAGCTGCACGCAATATCAAACAGCGAAAATCTCCCAGAGGTCTCCATCCCAATGCCAAGACCCAGCTCCACTAAACGACCAGCAAGCTACAGTGCTGGACACCGTATGCCAAACAACTAGCAAGACAGGAACACAACCCCACCCATTAGCAGAGACGCTACCGAAAATCATAAGGTCAGAGACACCCCAAAACACACCACCGGACGTGGTCCCGCCCACCAAAAACACAAGATCCAGCCTCACCCACCAGAACACAGGCACTAGTCCCCTCCACCAGGAAGCCTACACAACCCACTGAACCAACCTTAGCCACTGGGGACAGACACCAAAAACAACGGGAACTACGAGAGTGGTAGTGTGGACATATATACAGTACCAAATGTAAAACAGATAGCTAGTGGGAAGCAGCCACATAGCACAGGGAGAGCAGCTCAGTGCTTTGTGTCCACCTAGAGGGGTGGGATAAGGAGGGTGGGAGGGAGACGCAAGAGGGAAGAGATATGGGGATATATGTATATGTACAGCTGATTCACTTTGTTATATTTATAAAGCAGAAACTAACAACAACAACAAAAAGATGGTCAGCCATGGAACACAAGTGTCTAGGGGTCCAGACTTCAGAATATGAAAAACCATGTTATGTCTTGCCCATAGCATATTATAACAAAATGGGACCTAGTGGTTTTTTAACTTATCAGCTTCTTTATTTATAAGCTGGGGATGATAAAAACGCCCATGTTATGACATTAGAAACCTTACGAGTCATTGACATAAAAAATACAGTAAGTCATAAAAACAAAAAACAACAGCAACAAGTAAATGTGAACAATATACAGGAAATGGATGATTCCTTCGCAAAACTGAAGCCACCAAAATAGACCAACCTATCAAGATCATTTGCCGTGGACGAGACTGAAAAGGAGAGTAGCTGTCCACCATGAAAAAGGCACCAAGACCACCTAAGCCCACAGCTGAATTTTATCTAACCTTTTGTGGACTAATGAGTCTGATGCTCTTTGCACCTGCTTCTCTCAAACTGAATGTGTACACAAGTGATGTGGGGCTCTTGTCAAAATGCCGATTTGGATCCATCAGGTCTGAGATGGGCCCAAGACTCTGCATTTCTAACCAGTTCCCAGGGGAGGCGGATGCTGTTGGTTCATGGACCCCACTTTGAGTAGCAAGGATTTAACTATTTCAGGCAGTAGGAAGAAAGATATAAGGTTCTCCAGTTCCCCACAAGGCCAGCATAACTTATATACCAAAACCAGACAAAGCTCATTTCAACAATAACAAATTCTCAACCTCAATTTCATTTATAAATATAGAGGCAAAGACTAAAAAAATAGTAGGAAATAGACTCAGATATGAAATTAAAAATTAGAAAGTGCTTCAATATGAAGAAACCTAGCAATATGAGTCTTTTTTTAAATTAAATTTTTTTTAAAATTTATTTTTGGCTGCATTGGGTCTTTGTTGCTGCTCGCGGGCTTTCTCTAGTTGCCGCGAGTGGGAGCTACTCTTTGTTGCGGTGCCCAGGCTTCTCGTCGCAGAGCACGAGCTTTAGGAGCACGGGCTTCAGTAGTTATGGCTTGCGGGCTCTAGAGCGCAGGCTCAGTAGTTGTGGCACACGGGCTTAGTTGCTCCGTGGCATGTGGGATCTTCCCGGACCAGGGCTTGAACCCATGTCCCCTGCATTGGCAGGCAGATTCCTAACCATTGCGCCACCAGGGAAGCCCACAATATGAGTCTTTATATCAAAAAACTAAGAGAAAATATAAGCATATTAATAGATGCTAAAATCAGCCATTCCTAATTAAAACTTTAAGGAAAATAGGAATAGATGGAAACTAAGGATATTCATCAAAAACCAACAAAAATTATTTTAAATGTCAAAACACTAAAAATATTTAATTAAAATCATGGAGGAGACAGGGATGCACACTAACACCATTATTATTTAACACTGCTTTAAGGCCGTAGTAGTTCTCAACCCCGCATGCCTATAAGAATCATCTGGAAAGCTTTCCAAAATATATACCAATTCAATCTCTGACCATAGGGGCCTGGCACTAGAAATTTTTTTAAAAGTTTTCTGGCTGATGTTAATGCAACCTGGGGTAAGAACCACTGTCTTAGAGATGTCATCAAATGCAACATGTAAAGAAAATAAGACAGGTATAATCTTTGGGAAAGAAGTGGAGGGTTGCCAGACAAAATACGGAACACCCAGTTAAATTTGAATTTCAAATGAACAATGAATACATTTTTAGGATAAGTATGTCCCATGCAATATATATTTCCAGACAGTCTTATTCTAAAAATTTATTGTTTATCTGAAATTCATATCTAACTGGGCATTCTGTATTTTTGTTTCCTATCTCTGGTAGCCTTGAAAGAAGATATATAAATTAGATCTGTCTGCTCATACTATAACTGCCTACCCTGAAAACCCAAGAAACACTATTAAAAAACTTTTAAAATTAATAACAATATTTGGTAAGAAGGCTGGATATCAGATATATTACAATAGAATTTTTTACTCTAACAATAACTACCTAGAAATGCAAATGGGGTTAAGTTTTTCATTTATAATAGTGGCCCAAAATGATAAAATATTTAGGAAGAAATTTAATATGAGAAACATAGACCCATAAAAGGAAACTTAAAATATTCTATTAAAAGAGAAAACAGGGACTTCCCCGATGGCCCAGTGGTTAAGACTCTGCCTTCCACTGCAGGGGGCACGGGTTCGATCCCTGGTCAGGGATGCCTCATGGTGTAGCCGGGAAAAAAAAAAACTATTAAAAAAAAAAAGCAGGATGGCTGAATAAAGGGTGATCCTTCATAGCACTAAATTATAATAGCCATTAAAAAGAATTAATGGACAAAAACATTCCTGGCAGCACTGTCCATAATAACCCCAAAGCCTATCAGTAGAATGGATAAATTCTGGTATATTCACACAATAGGATATTATACAGTAACCAGAATGAACAAACTATAACTACATACATTACGAATGTCACAAATATATCATTAAAAAGGAGTATGGGGCTTCCCTGGTGGCGCAGTGGTTGAGAGTCCGCCTGCCAATGCAGGGGACACGGGTTTGTGTCCCGGTCCGGGAGGATCCCACATGCCGCGGAGCGGCTGGGCCCGTGAGCCATGGCCGCTGAGCCTGCGCGTCCGGAGCCTGTGCTCCGCAACGGGAGAGGCCACAACAGTGAGAAGCCCACGTACCGCAAAAAAAAAAAAAAAAAAAAAAAAAAAAAGGAATAAGTACTGAATGGTTTCCATTTGTATAAAGCATAAAACAGGCTTAAAAGAAAATCTATGCTGTTACAAGTCAGGATGATGGTTACCGCCAGGTTGGGGTAGAGGGGGGTGTATGGAAGGAGGCATGAGGGGGATTCTGGGACACTGGTAATGTTGTTTCTTGATCTGGGTGCTGGTTACATAGGTGTATTCATTGTGGAAATTCACCAAGCAGTACACTCATGATTTGTACATTAAAAAAAAGAAAAAGAATTACAGTTTACAGGGATCTCAACTAGGTATTGTTGGTTGAGAAAAGCAGAATGCAGAAAATTATGTATACTAAAATACCATTTTTATAGAGCATATAACAATAAACCACCTTGATTATGTAGTACTGTATATGTAAATATATGTGTATATGAGGACATATTTAGCTCTATATAGGTCTATATGGGACAGATAAAAATATGGAAGAGGCCATATAGGAAGTTAACATGACTTCCCTAGGTGAGGGCCATGCTTATGTTGGGGGAGGAAAGGTAGAAGAAAAAAAAGTGTGCCCCTGGCTTTTAAAGATTGTATAATATGGTCCCATTTATGTTAAAAGAAACAGTAAAGAAGAAAATTATTTAGAAATAAGTTCTAACAAAGTTTAAAAATTGAGACCCAGTAAATGACACATGTTGCATAATTCAAGCCCCATGTCATATTATGAACACTGTCCAGGTAAAAATACGAAGTCTCAAGATTATGAACAAACAGCAGTGGATACAAAAAGTCTATTTCTCAGCTTTTAGCAATATGGTGGACTCAGACAACCTGAACATTCTTTTACTATAATCACCTGTAAGTACTGAGTAAAATGTAACATAATTACATTTAAATGTACAGCTAAGGTCACGAAAAATAAAAGCAAATCCCCAGGTGCCAAAAACAAAGAGGGAAGTGAAAAAGCACAGGGGTAAGTGCTTGAGCTACTAGCGGGTATTTGTCTCTAGAACCTATAGGGGTTTGGTGTTAATTCCCACACAGGGGTAGCAAATGAAGCTTCGGGCTTTGGGAGGTAGGGAATTGGAACTGAGAACTTTATATAAAGCCAAGACCCTCAGAAGACTATTCTGTTTATGAAAGGATTTAAAAACAAGACAGACCACAGGACACAGGGCTTTGGGTGGGAGAAAAAAAAGAAAAGCTCTCCGAGAATTCAAAACCACAGGACCTCAATTCACATCACTTTTACTCTACCCACATAGTGCAGAAACTGCAGACGAAAAAGTAATGCAAGATTTATTCCTCAAGCAGTGATACTCCTGACACACGAAGCAGAAGCAAACAAAAAACTTCTCTGAAGAGATGCTCCCACAACCCAAATACCACGGGATTTTCACAGAAAAAAATATAAGCCCTGCTAATAATGAGTTCACAATAAAAAATGTCAAAGCCCCTGAGTGAACAGTCCAACCTGTTCAAGTCTGCACATACAAGAAACATCCATTTCTACCCCCAGGAGCTCCAAATACAGAGAGAGAAACAGAAAGAGATTATAAAAGAAATACACAGGGCTTCCCTGGTGGCGCAGTGGTTGAGAGTCCGCCTGCCGATGCAGGGGACACGGGTTCGTGCCCCGGTCCGGGAGGATCCCGCATGCCGCGGAGCGGCTGGGCCCGTGAGCCGTGGCCGCTGAGCCTGCGCTCCGCAGCGGGAGAGGCCACAGCAGTGAGAGGCCCGCGTACCGCAAAAAAAAAAAAAAAAAAGAAATACACATAAAATGACTGAAGACTAGAAAGGAAGCAATCAGATCTTATGAATAGAACTAAACCCTATGAAATTACGAACTTTTAGGGAATATACGGAACTTTTAGAGAATATAATTGATTCTCATTATTTGCAGTAGTTATGTTCTATATAATCGCTATATAATGAATTAGTGAATACTGAAGCATCGCTCCTTTGTGAAATACAGGGTTTGGTCCTTGCGAGCCTATGGTCACAACATTTCAATCGGCTGATCAATAACATAACCTTGTTTTATGTGTGCTTCTGTTTAAAGACAACTCATTTAATATATATTGTTGATTCATTAACACTGAACTCACAGCAGCACTGTAACTCAGGCCTGAGTGAACCTTACCTAATACACATATTTTCTTCTTAAGGCACCTCACAGCCTTCTTGCATTTAGGAACACTAGATAGTACTTCAGCACTACACATGGGGCTATTTTAGACACCGAGATCGCCAACAAAAAAGCATAAAAATGCAAAAAACAAGGCACTAAATACACCTCAAAAAGGTCACTTGTTTACAGTATGAGAGCAGACACAAGAAGGCAGAACGTCGCCTTGTCCCACCACAGCTGGGAATGTGTACAACTCAAAATAAACTCACTCCTTTGCACATGACCACCGTAAATATTCATTTTGGGTTACACATAAATTTTAGAGAGTAGGTGAATTTGCAAATACAAAATCCACAAATAAGGATCCACTGTATCTTTACGGTATTTCCAGAGTTGGAAAGGATATTTTTGTTTTTAGACAAGATGCAAAAAGCACAAATTATAAAGGAAAAGACTGATAAATTGAAATAAAATAAATTGAAATTTAAAACTTAGTTGAAAACATATGTCAGAAAGGAAGTGAAAAATCAAGTCACAGAGGGATAAGATACCTGCTTCCCGGGAGATCAGCTCGGTGCTTTGGTGCTTTGTGACCGCCTGGAGGGGTGGGATAGGGAGGGAGACCCAAGAGGGAAGAGATATGGGAACATATGTATATGTATAACTGATTCACTTTGTTATAAAGCAGAAACTAACACACCATTGTAAAGCAATTATACCCCAATAAAGATGTTTAAAAAAAAAAAGATATCTGCTTCCCAAATCAAGAACAGAGAATTCGTACCAAGAAGCGTTTTAAAGTTCCTAGACATCAGTAAGAAAAAGACAAATAGCTATTAGAAAAATGAGCAAAGGATAAGAATAAGCATTTTCTTAGAAAACAGACTGACCAACAAACTAATGAAAAGATGCTCAATCTCATTTGCAATTAAGAAATATAAATTAAAAATGGTATTTCACAACTCTATACATATAAATTTTTAAAATATATACATATACGTATATATACATACTTTGTAAAACTGAAGTGTGGTTAAGTACAACTCGTGTCAGGCATAAGTTTACAACATTAAATGATAATCTTTAGTAAAATCAAAGGACATTTTTAGGTAAAATTTCCAACAAAGGCATATAATTAATTGCAGGGATTAGAAACCCAAGGGAGAAAATGAGAGTTGCAGGAGGAAGCCCGAGAATAAATAACCAAATGACATTCAGGAAGCAACAAAAAAAGACTCATCTGGTTGTGCCAGAGATTGGACGTTTCTTAAAACAACTATTCCGGGATGAGCAGTGGATTTTCACGTGAGATAACGCAGCAGAAGCTCTGCACACATCAGCTTATACACATTCAGAGCACACGTTTTTTAAGATTCTGTTTTTCCAGAACCACTCTCAGTACCAAATTCTGTATCAATCAGGGTTCAACCAGAGGCCAAGCCAGTAGGAGATATATATACGTGTGCGTGTGTGTGTGCGTGTGTGTGTATCAACAGTTGAAGTGGCTTGTGCAAATGTGGGAGCTGGCTAAGCAGGCTCCGTAAGGCTGCTGACACCATACCTGATTCCGGAGCTCGAAGTCCACAGGGCAGGCAGTCGGGGAAGATCCGGAGCAGGCTCAAACCCACAGGCACAAGCTGGCACCCCACAAGAACGGACTAAAGCCTGAGGCCTTGGCGACCTGAAAAAGCCAGGGCCCTTCATCATGGCGGTCAGCACGCACACTGGACCCGAGAAAGCTCATCATGGCGCTAAACACACACACCTGGCCGGAGAATCGCATCATGGCGCTAAACACACACACCTGGCCCGAGAATCGCATCATGGCGCTAAACACACACACCTGGCCCGGGCGGCCATCACGGAGCTAAACACACACAGTGGTCCCGGGAATCGGAGCAGCTAACAGGGGAGCCAGGGGACTGTAGAGCAATTGCAGGCCTAGCTGCTGCTTCACACCCACAAGGTGAATCGGCAGCTCAGCAAGAGCGTGTGGGAGCTACACGATGGTTGCCGCTTCTCTTTGCCTTCCAACTCTCTCAGGAATCTCCACTGTGGCCCACCTTAACCAGAAACATACAAGAAGGGGAATTCTGAGAAATGTAGTTCAGCCTAGCCAAACCGACACATTCTTTAATGGTTATGTGTCTCTTTAGCCCCTCCTATTGTTCTTGAGTTAGCATTAGTAAATTATATTTTTCCCCAGGAAAATTATGCACAATGACCAGAAAATGTAGCATCTTTGTTAACTGATTGCTTAGTATTTGAGATATGTTTTGTGGTCTAATACATGATCAGTTTTTATAAATGTTCCATAAGCGCTTGGAAATGTGTATTCTCTGAAACTGATGCAGAGTATACATATACATGCATGATCAGGTGGATTAACTGGGTTGTCCAATTTTCTATACACAAGTTTTTTATTTACGTGCTCAATTACTGACAGAGGTATATTAAAAATCTCCCTCTATCAATTTCTCCTATTAGTTATGTCAACTTTTGCACTATCAATTGTAAAGCTCTAATTTTTTAGATGCATATCAGTTTATAAACTATTACATCTTCCTGGTGAATCATTCCTTTTAGCATTCAGTAATGACCTTTTTATACCTAATGATATTATTCTTTGCCTTAAAGTCTATACTGTCCAAAGTTAATATTGCTATGATTTTAATTAAGCTCTCTTTTTTCCTAACCTTGGGGTTTCTTTTTTAATTTTATTTATTTTTGGCTGTGTTGGGTCTTCATTGCTGCAGACAGGCTTTCTCTAGTTGTGGTGAGCAGGGGCTACTCTCTGTTGCAGTGCACGGGCTTCTCATTGTGGCGGCTTCTCTTGTGGAGCATGGGCTCTAGGCGCGCAGGCTTCAGTAGTTGCAGCACACAGGCTTCAGTAGTTGTGGCGCACAGGCTCAGTAGTTGTGGCTAGCGGGCTCTAGAGCACAGGCTCAGTAGTTGTGGCACACGGGCTTATGTGCTCCGTGGCACGTGGGATCTTCTTGGACCAGGGATCGAACCTGTGTCCCCTGCACTGGCAGGCAGATTCTTAACCACTGAGCCACCAGGGAAGTCCCCCCTGCCCCTGGGGTTTCTTTTACTTACTTGCCAGCTCAGCTATGCATTTTTAAAAGATATTTGTTATATGTGATCCATTATTTCTGGTGTGTGTAGCAGGATATCTAACCTGGCATATTCATAGATCTTAAAGTTCTCAAACTTCAAGAAGAAAATGAAACATATACTCACCTTCAAACAGAAATCTCTTATTATGTTTGATAGGCCATCAGAATGGCAGAATAAATTGCACAACGTATGCATCACCAAGGCCCCATCTTACCAGTGAAGGTGTCAAACCATATTAACTATAGGGCTCAGTCTGAATGTACTCACTTTCTATCTCCAACAGACAAGAAAAAAATACGCTTTTTCAAACAATACACTCCCACAGCTTCCCCCGCAGATTCTGATATGGCCCCCATCCCTGAAGGTGGTTCCCTCACAGCTGAAAATCACTGGTATATGATATCTCCAAAGAAGATTACAGTTTAAAGATGGAAATATTTTTAATAGTTTGGTATTCCTCCTCCCATCCCTCAACCACTCACAGATGTTGAACTTTCCTCTGGTATTCTATGGGTTCTTTTCAATATGTTTACAAACTGCTCAGGTCTCCTGGTTAGGTGGCATCCAAGAGACCAACACTAGGCTCAAATCCAGTTACTACCTGGCAGTGTGTGAGTCCCGCCACTGGAGCCAAATCCTATCAGCTGACATTTAACCTAGTCTTACCAATAGCAGTTTACTAGGGACTTCCAATACCCACATTATACATCTGCTCATGGTGTGAATTGGGGTCTACTTTTCTCTACTACTCACTATGAACTTCAAGGGTCGTGGCAAAGATTGTGTCAGTGATTTGGGCCAACTGTTTACAAGGAGAGAAAGCCCTAATTCTTGTTAAGCAACCTTGGTGTCTGATTTACTCAACTTGTCAAATTTATGCACTACATAGAAAGCCTTTAAAAACTCATTAAAATCAATGCTTCCATCTTTGTTTAAGTCCATCCTTTCGGTGAGCTCATCTAACTGGGAATCATCAACACAGACACGGTAGTGACTTTTGAAAAGTTTCCATATGCTACGAAATTCTTCCATGGAGATCAGGCCTAAAAGAATATAGGAGAAGGTCATGAGTGTTCATTTTAAGACCCACCTTAGAGAGGGGTGGGGAAAGCCATACTGACTGAATAGTCCCAATTAGCAGCTCACTAACATGCCTGACCATCGAGACACTGAAGGAAATGGAAAAGTAAGATTGTAAATATAAGAAACAATATGTCACTTTCAACTACCAAGTGATCCTGAGATTATTCTTCTAAAGCTGGAATGAGTGAACAGTGAAGGAATGGGGCGGGGGAGATTGTAGATGTGGTACTATATGTAGGATAGAAATTACAAGATCTAAAACCTAAGGGAGAGGGACATGGAAGGAGGGCAGAGGAGAGCTACATCAAAGCAGAGGGAGAATTAACCCTGGGACTCAAAAAGAGGATTGCAGACAGTGGCTCTGCCATTTTCTATAGGCAGTAATTTACTTTTGTGTTTTGATTATTGGTTTTTTGGTATTCAATGGTCTCTGCAGTTGGGGATTATCTGATGATTTTTTTTTAAGTTTGAAAATAAATAACTGCACATCAAAGCTAAGCAGAAAATGAGTTCTTAGTCCCCCAAACAGAATCAGAACTCTAGGAATGATTTTTATTGCCAGGAATAAGTACAATTTTTAAATGGACAGTGAATTATCTTTTCATCTGTGCTGGTGATTTATAAAAGGAGCTATTCTTGTCTGACTAATGGATATATAAGCCTATACTATATGGACTCGAATAGAGAGTCTGTGGCCAAACTAAAAAACACAATAATATTAAACATGAGTTTGTCCCTACCCCCCACCCCTGAGTTAAATCAAGTTTGGATGAAGAATGCAATAGATGAAAACAGAATTCTGGTTTAAAAAAACAGACTAGCCTTTGCTTTCTATTGCTACTGAACCAATCAAAGTGAACCTACCTGAGTGATTAGAGTCAATGACATTAAAGATGATTTGCAGGTCAGATCGGTATCTGTACACTGTTTCAATCAGAGTAGACTGAACCTAAAATAAAGACTGTCTAAGTGTTAAGACATATAGAATTTATAACAGGTTAATTTTAGTAAAAGTAACAAACACACAACATGGTCACCAATTCGAAGTATGTGATTTAGATAGAAATTTGAGAAGGCAGGCCTTCCTTGGAGGCCCAACCCTCTTAAATCAGATAAAAGACCATGCTCTTGCGTTCTGTAGCGCCTGCAGTCTCTGTTCCTTAGGGGACGGGCCAAAGCGAATCTGTGTGCCAGGCTCTGCACTGACAGCTTCTATGGATTATTTAATTCAGTCCTCAATGTAGTGGAATAACTGAGGACATGGAAAAGAGACGTGACCCATGAGCCCCCCCCGCCAGCAAACCGGGGGCATGCGAATAAGCCAGAACTGCAAACAGTCCTGGATGCTTTGAGCCCCCCCCACCCTACCCCCCGGCAAACCGGGGGCCTGCGAAGAAGCATTGAGTGCTTTGGGCACTGATCCATGAGGTGTCCTCAGTCTAATCAGAGTGGTGGGAACACAAGGAAACGTCCTTGTGCTACTTCAGTATAATCAGAATAATGGGAACACAAGGAAATGTCCTTGTGCTGCTTTTGCGCTCAAGGCCGAAGCACGGCATGTCTTCAAGAAAGCCCATTGTTGCTTGTATAATCAATAAAAGCATATGTTTCTGCTTTGGCATTTCTGGAATGTTAAGAAAACAAGTCTTGAAATGAAAACATAGATAATGCTTAAATAAAAGCTACCACCTGAGCGAGCGGCAGCCCTCTACTGCTGTGCCTTGGCACAATTCATCCCGTGTGATGAGCTTACTTTCGGCCCTGTCATAAGAAAACTGCAACACCTCAACAATAGCCCCAAGGAACAGAACTATTATTATGCCCATTTTACAGGCTGGAAGACAGAGAGGTAAAGTAAGTTTCCCAAGGTTCACATAGCTGGTAAGTGGGATTTGAATCTTGGCCTAAAGCCAAGGCCTAGGAGCTTAGCCACCATGGTAAAATGTCTCTCAAGTGAAGCCAAAAGCCTCCTTTCTCTGGATATTTTAGTTTCCCACGTGCAGTTTTACTTCCCTTTTCCTGCTCAACTTCTCAACTCTCCTGCAAACAATCACCCCAGTTCTAGTTCCCATCAACTCACTTTCAGCCCAATATTATAACTAATTGCTGATGAGTTGTTAACTAATAAGTACTGGGGGTCTGACAACTCTCCCTGGGGTATTCCCATTTTAATAAGAAATTCTAAATTTTAAAATTCTTTAAGGTATAAGATGTCATATCAGTAAGTCTATACTTACTGACAGTTAATAGGAGTATGTTGAGTATTTTAAAGAGTATTATATGAAAGAATAGATGTCATATATGCCCTTCTGGTGGACAGCACTTAAGAGAAGAATCACATATGTGACAGATTTGCTTGCAGAAGCCTTTTCTTCTTTTTTCTTTTTGCCTATCCTTAGAACACACAAACTTCCTGAACAGATCACAATGTATCTGGAAGATCCCCCTTAGGTCTTTCCTAAGAGTGCCACGCCCACCCATTAGACGATTCCACTCCCAACTTTTCAAAGAACTAAGGAACTCTTAAAAGTCGTGCAAAGGCTGTTTTGACGCCAGCCAGGTTTTAGCCGGGGGCTGTGTTTCACTTACCTCTTTCACAGGTTTCTGAATGTGGATATCCTGGAAGCTGGACATGTAGTCAATATTTCCATCTTTGTCTGTGGTTACCAGATGTGAACTCAGGGATCTCCATGGCAAGTTCAGCCCCAAAATGTTCTCCATGGAAAAAGCCCACTGGCCCACAGAAAGTTTTCCTAACGACAACAGCAACAAAGCCCATATAATTGGTTGAGAATTTGATAAAAAATGCAACCTCATCAATGGAGCAAGCAGACAGCCTTGGTTTTGAGGCCTGGGTGCCTCTGCTCCCCTTTATGATCTGTCCTACCAGACCCCCCGACTCTGAGGGAAGAATAACCTTTGGGGTGCTGCAAATCTTTCCTTTACTGTTATGGGTAAGCAATCAGAATTTGGGTATACTATATTTTTTCCCTTTTTTTTTTTTTTTTTTTGTGGTACGCGGGCCTCTTACTGCTGTGGCCTCTCTCGTTGCGGAGCACAGCCTCCGGACGCGTAGGCTCAGCGGCCATGGCTCATGGGCCCAGCCGCTCCGCGGCATGTGGGATCTTCCCGGACTGGGTCACGAACCCGTGTCCCCTGCATCGGCAGGCGGACCCTCAACCACTGCGCCACCAGGGAAGCCCTGCTTTTCTTATTAACAAAGTAAGGTATGTTTATAATAGAAGATTTGAAAACACAAAAGGATATAAAGGATAAAAGATTACTTTTATTTTTAACATTTGGGCATATTGTTCATGTCTCATTTTCCCAGGTAATATCCTTTCATCCCCTAAAATTATATGTAGTTTTTTGAAATATAAATACCTTTATTTTTTCTGATTATTAAAGATATGTTCTTCCATGTATATAAACATGTATATATAAATGTATATATATTTTACCTTTCTTAAAGCCAAATATACTTTATACCATGTTTTACATACGTGTATTACATATGGCAACACACACACATAACAAACATATATATTCTAGCCTGATTTTTCACTTACAATAAATCATGGACATGCATCTACGTTAATAAACATAGATCTACATCATTCTTTTAACGGCTGTGAAACTATTCCATTATTTTCTTAGGATCATTCCTAGAAGTGGAATTGCTGGATCAAAGGGTATGTACATTTTTAAGCCTTTTGATATATATCGCCAAACTGCTGTCAAGAAAGAGTAGCCAGGGGGCTTCCCTGGTGGCGCAGTGGTTAAGAATCCGCCTGCCAATGCAGGGGACACGGGTTTGAGCCCTGGTCCGGGAAGATCCCACATGCGGTGGAGCAACTAAGCCCGTGCGCCACAACTACTGAGCCTGCACTCGAGTCCGCATGCCACAACTACTGAGCCCGCGTGCCACAACTACTGAAGCCCGCACACCTAGACCCCGTGCTCCGCAACAAGAGAAGCCACCACAGTGAGAAGCCCGTGCACCACAATGAAGAGTAGCCCCCACTTGAGGCAACTAAAGAAAGCCCACGTGCAGCAACGAAGACCTAATGCAGCCATAAATAAACAAAGAAACAAACAAATAAATAAATTTATTAAAAAGCAAAAAAGAGAAAGGAAGAGTAGCCAGGGACTTCCCT
This sequence comes from Aethalodelphis obliquidens, assembly GCF_003676395.1. Classification (NCBI taxonomy): domain Eukaryota; kingdom Metazoa; phylum Chordata; class Mammalia; order Artiodactyla; family Delphinidae; genus Aethalodelphis; species Aethalodelphis obliquidens. Next base: position 563,154 of record NW_020838081.1, on the reverse strand, counting down.
GGTGGTGCAGTGATTAAGAATCCGCCTGCCAATGCAGGGGACAGGGGTTCGAGCCCTGGTCCAGGAAGATCCCACATGCCGTGGAGCAACTAAGCACGTGTGCCACAACTACTGAGGCTGCACGCCACAACTACTGAAGCCCACGCACTTAAAACCCATGCTCCACAACTTCTGCACAGCAAAAAACCAACACCAAAATGAAAAGGCAACCTACAGAATGGGAAAAACTTTTGCAAACCATATATCTGAAGAATGGTTAGTTTTCAAAATATATAAAGAATGCCTACAACTCAATAGCAAAAAAATTTTTTTAATAAAAAATATTCAGGGACTTCCCTGGTGGCACAGTGGTTAAGAATCTGCCTGCCAATGCAGGGGACATGGGTTCGATCCCTAGTCCAGGAGGATCCCACATGCCGCGGAGCAACTAAGCCCATGCGCCACAACTACTGAGCCTGCGCTCCAAAGCCCACGAGCCACAACTACTGAAGCCCGTGCACCTAGTCCGCACGCTCCACAACAAGAGAAGCCACCACAATGGGAAGCCCACGCACTGCAAGGAAGAGTAGCCCCTGCTTGCCACAACTAGAGAAAGCCTGCATGCAGCAACGAAGACCCAACACAGCCAAAAATAAATTAATTTTTAAAAAAAAGAGTAGCCATTTTACATTCCCACCAAGACGACTCCCCAAACACTTACCTGCTAAGGACATAATTCTTTTTTTTTTTTAATTGAAGTTTAACGCATACAGAAAAGTTCACAAAACAAATACAGAACTCAGTGAATTATCACAAAGGAGTTTCTTATGCAACCACCACCAAGGACAAGAAATACAACATTGCCAATATCCAAAAGCCCCCTCTGTGGACCCTCATAATTACTATCACCTCCCACTTTCCCAAGGAGAGTCACTATATTGATTTCTAACACTATAATTTACTTTTTGCCTTTTTTGATCTATATATAAACAGAATCATAAAGTAAATATTTTGGGAGGAATCTTACTTCCTTTGCTCAACACTAAGTTCATGAGATTCAGCCATGTTCCATTTAGTTGTAGTGTCTTCATTTTCATTGATGTATAGTATTCCACATATTCAAAATTTATATACCCATTCTATTGTTGGTGGACACTGGATTATCTACAGTTTGGTGCTATTACAAACAGTGCTGCTAAGAACATTCTGTACATGTCCCTTTGGTGCATTAAACCTATAGCTCAATTTGGGGAGAATTTATATCTTGACAACTTTGGCCCTTGAACACAGTAATACCCACCCATGTATTTCAGTTCTTTTTTATTTCTTTTAATAATATTTTAGAAATCTCACACATCAATCATTTGGTTTCCTTCTCGGTACTTGATTATCTATTGTGAATGGTATCTTTTAAGATTTTCATTATCTAAAAGTTAATGGCTGCCTATACCAGTTATCAATTTACTTCCACCCACTTAAAAATCTACCTTTCTTCGCCGTGTTTTGTGATATTGGAGCTGAACCCTGTAAATATTTCTCCTTTGGCACCTGGCATAATGCTAGGCTTTGTCAGCAGAGGGTGCAGGAAGAATGCTCTAAGACACAGCAGAAGAAACGGCTCTGGTGTACTTTGCTTCTTGCTTCTACAGCATAGCATGGCTGCTAGGTGTGTGGGAAATGCAGTGGCACCCACTCTCTAGTGAACTTCATGGACACCGCAGTGGGTGGTTCCCTTGCCAGCAGTGTGTGGGAGACACAGTGGTGCATAGCCCAAAGAGAGTTTTGATGGCACCACAGTGGGTGGCTCCATTCTCTTCCTAGCCCACTAGCTACAGGCCAACTCTGACCTGAGACACCTCAGTGAACTTTCACCCCATCCAGCAGGCCAGAGTGACACCCTCTCCAATGAGGTCTGAATCTTAGCCTTGGTTGGAAGTAGGGGCCTCTTCCAAGTTTGTTCCTTCCTTGGATACTCTCTCTCAGCCTTAGAGACAGTAGTTGTTCCCTACACTTTCTGTTCTTGCATTCTTTAGAGTTCTCTTTTATTCCTACTAGTAATTAATCACCTTTTACTAGTTTATAATTCTTTATATTTTTTCCTTGTTCAAATTACTGATGTGGTTTCTTTCTCCTGAATAGACTCTGACTGATACACTAGTATATGGAAGTGCAATCAATTTCTGTTTATTGACCTTGAGGTTCTACAACTTGCTAAATTCACTTATTAATTCTAACAGTTTTTCTGTGGATTTATTTGGCATGTTGTCTATGCACAGTGACATTTTATTTCTTCTTTCTAAGCCTTATCATTTTATTTAACTTGCCTTATTGTACTGGCTAGCATCCCTAGTACAAAGTTGAACAGAGTCTTGAGAGGGGGCCTCTTATTGGTTTCCTACTGCTGCTCTAACAAATTACCATAGAGTTAGTGGCTTAAAATAACACATATTTATTCTCTTACAGTTCTGGAGGTTAGAAGTACAAAATCAGTTTCACTGGGTCAAAGTCAAGTGTCAGCAGGGCTGGTTCCTTCTGGAGGCTCTGAAGGGAGAATCTCTTTCCTTGCCTTTTTCAGCTTCTAATGGCTGCCTATATTCCTTGGCTTGGGGCACCTTCCTCCATTTTCAAAAGGCATTATTTCAATATCTGCTTCCATCATCACATCACATTCTCCTCTGATTCTGACTCTTCCTATGTCCCTCTTATAAAGACCATTGTGATTACACCAGACCCACCTAGATAATGCAGGATAATCTCCTCAGGTCAAGATCTTTAACTTAATCACATCTGCAAAGTCCCTTTTGCCAAATAAGGTAACAGTCACAGATTCTGGGGATTAGAATGTGGATATATTATGGGAAGGGACATTATTCAGCCTGCTACAGCATCCTTCCCTCATTCCCAAACTTTGAAGGAAAGGTTTCAATATGTCTCCATTAAGTATGGTATTTTCTATAGGCTTTGGTAGATATCCTTGATGAGATTAAGGAAGTTTACTTCCATCTTTAGTTTTCTAAATGTTTTCTAAACCCATGAAACCAGGGCGAAATACATGAAACAATTTTTTTCTTGAGAGAATTATATTACCTCTCTAAGTTTTGTTAAGTGGTGAATTACACTGATTGATTTTCAAATGCTAAAACAACCTAGAATTCCTAGTGTTCCTAGAATAAACTAAACTCTGTTCTGATACACTAACCTTTTGCTATTATTTCATTATTTCTTCCAGGATTTTTTTCATCTAAATGTATGAGTGATATTAGCTTTTAATTTTCCTTTTCCATAATGTTCTTGTTAGGTTTTGGTATCAAGGTTATGCTGACCTCCTAAAATCATCTTGAAAGTGTTCCCTTGAGAATTCCCTGGTGGTCCAGTGGTCAGGACTCCGTGCTTTCACTGCCAAGGGCACGGGTTTGATCCCTGGTCTGGGAACCCTCAAACCATGTGGCACAGCCAAAAAAAAAAAGAAAGTGTTCCCTCTATTTCTATTGTCTGGAAGAGTTTCTGTAACACTGGTTTCATTTCTTTCTTAAAATATTAAATATGCATACTGTAATGGCTAATGAAGCTATATGAGCTCAGAGCTTTCTATGTGGAAAGTTTCAAAATTTCAGATCCAATTTCTTTAATAGTTATAGGATTGTTCAGATTTTCTATTTCTTTTTGTGTCAGTTTTTATAAGTGTATGTGTACATATATATTTTAAGAATGTGTCCATTTAATCTAAAGTTTCCATTTATTAGCACAAGAATTTCCATAATATATCTTATGATCTTTTTAATATCTGTAAAGTCTGTAGTAATGTCCCCCCTTTCAATTCTGGCATCAGTTATTTGGTCTCTCTTTCTTTCTCTCCTTATGAGGGTTATATCAACATTTTCTTCAAAGAACCACTTTTTGTTACTTTGTTGATCACAGTTTCATCTTTTAAAATATATACATTGAAGGATATCAATGCCTCTCTAATTTGCATCCCATAAGTTCTGATATGTTGTATTTTCATTACTCAATTTCAGCATTCTAACTTCCACTGTGATTTCTTCTTTGATCCAAGGGTTATTTAGAAGTGTATTTCTCATTTCCAAGCCCAAGGGGATTTTCTAGCTACCTTATGTAATTGAGTTGTAGCTCAATTCACTATGTCGGAGAATTTATTCTATATGTTTCCAATACAAAATTTGTTGAGATTTACTTTATGTTCCATTTAATGGTCAATTTTTGTAAATGTTCCATTTGTGCTTGACAGCAATGTATATTCTGCAATGTTGGATGCAGAGTTCTATATATTAAATATGTCTTTTAGGGAACGTTAGCTAATCTTTTTGTCTGTTTATACTTTCGGTTCCTGTGAGAGAGGAGTGTTAAAATCTCCCACTATGATGGTAGGTTTTTCTACTTCTACTTGTTCGGTGCATTTTTGTTTTACATATATTTGAAGGAGGCTATATTAATAGGTGCATACACATTTAGAATGGATTTAGTTGGGAAACTGAATATTTTATCATAAAGTGTCCCTTTATTTTTCTAGTAATGTATATCTCCTTGAAGTCTACTTTGTCTGATATTAATACAGCTGTTCCCACTTTGTTTTTGTTAGTGTTTTCATGTTGTATCTTTTCGTAAATTTTATTTTCAATGTTTTGTACAGATTTTCCCTGACGTAAAATGCAGTTACATCCCAATAAACCTATCATAAGTTTAAGATATTGTGAGTAAAAAATGCATTTAATATTTACATCTAACCTACTGAACAGCATAGCTTAGCCTAGCCTACCTTAAATGTGCTCAGAACACTTACATTAGCCTATAGTTGGGCAAAATCATCTAACACAAAACCTATTTTATAGTAAAGTGTCGAATATCTCATGTAATTTATTGAATACTGTACTGAAAGTGAAAAACAGAATGGCTGTATGGGTATGGAATGGTTCTAAGTGTATTGGTTGTTTACCCTTGTGATCTTGTGGCTGACTGGGAGCTGTGGCTCAATGCTACTACCCAGCATCATGAGAGAGCATTGTACCACATATTGCTAGCCTGGGAAAAGATCAAAATTCGAAGTATGGTTTCTACTCAATGCATATGGCTTTCACACCATTTTAAAGTTGAAAAATTGTAAGTTGGACCACCATAAATTGGGGACCACCTATATATATGACTCTACTGTCTACTGGCTTCTGTTGCAACTGTTGAGAAGTCTGATGTCACTCTAATTGTTGTCTCTGTAGCACCGTGTGTTTCCTCTGCTTGCTTTTAAGATTTCCTCTTCACTGTTGGTGCTGTGCAGTTTCACCACAAGTGTGTGTAGGCGTGAATTTAATTTTATTTACCCTATTTGAGAATCACTGTTCCTCTTTATCTGTGAATTTGAGTCTTTCAACAGTATTGGAAAAGTCTCAGCCGTCATCATGTCAAATATATTCTCTCTTACATTCTCTCCTCCTGGGACCCTGATTAGATGTATGTTACACATTTGATTCTTAATCTTTCTAATTCTTTTTTTTTTTTGCGGTACACGGCCTCTCACTGCTGTGGCCCCTCCCGCTGCGGAGCACAGGCTCCGGACGCGCAGGCCCAGTGGCCATGGCCCATGGGCCCAGCCGCTCTGCGGCACGTGGGATCCTCACGGACCGGGGCACAAACCCGTGTCCCCTGCATCGGCAGGCGGACTCTCAACCACTGCGCCACCAGGGAAGCCCTCTAATTCTTTTTTAAGCAATGTCTAATCTTCTGTTAAACCCACTTACTATGTTTTCTTAATGAGTTTTTATATCTATATAAAATAAAAATGGTTCTTCTTTAAATCATTTTCAAATGCGTATTTGTGATTCCATCTTTCATTTCTTTAAACATTTTCTTTGTCAGTAATTTTTTATTTTGTATTTGATAATTCCAATATATGATGTCCTTGGGAAACTAATCTGTTGCTTATTGTTTCTGCTGACTCTCCCTCGTGGTAGCTTGTCCCCTTGTTTGTTTGGTGATCTTCGGTTGTGACCTCACATTAGTTGATCTTAATCTCTGGATATACTAGTGGCCCACATTAGGGACACTTCCCATGAAGATGGATTTGCATTTGCTTGCCAGGAGTTGGGGGCACTACAGACCTAGGACTACTTTAGTCACTTTGAGGATCTAGGCTTAATGTTGTCAGTCTCAAATTCAGCTTATCCATCTTTCTACTATCCTATGGTTTAGTCTCAGGATTGACTGCTACACCAATATTAGTATTTGCCCCCAGGACAACGTAGCCTTTTGTGCTTGCTTGCTGCTCCATGTTCCAACATGTGGTTTTAAAAATCCTTTAATGGGGAGAGGAAATGCAGCCTAGAGATTTATCTTAATTACTGTGAGGCTGGTAAATGCATTAAACTAATGTATCCTCTAGAATCTAGCTGTTTCTAAACAGGAGGACCTTCCAGAGTGTCTAGTCAAACATACTACCAGAAGAGGAGTCTAATTCTGGGTTGTTGTTGTTTTTTTTAAGTTGAAAGAAGCTTACTGAAAAGGAGGAATATGCTTTTGTCCAAGCATATAATGGATTATATTTCATTTTTATCTCTATCATTCCTTGCTGGTAAAAGTAGAAAACTGAAATCTTAAGGAAACAATGAAAATGAAAACTAATTTGTATGTAACCTGGTATGTTAAGAAATGGTAAGCATTACGTAATTTTTTTTACCTGATTTACTGCTGTCTTGAAGTTGGAAAACACGAATGAGGTCAGTTTTTTGTGAAATCATTCTCTCTTTTAACATCCTGATGGCTCTACTTTCAACAGCATTCATCCTATGTTAAGAAAATAATTATTAGGTGAAAGTTACATAAGTCATCCTGTTCTGTTTCATTTTAATATGATTTGTTGCCACTCATCAGTTTCTACATTAAATGAACTGTCTAACTTAACAAATAGCATATTACTAGGTGGTGAATGTGTTTATATGTATGTGTGTGTGAAATTTTAAAAGGATTATCACCGGTATTTTCTTTTTGATTTCAAAGATTCACATGAGGGCTTCCCTGGTGGCGCAGTGGTTGAGAGTCCGCCTGCCGATGCAGGGGATACGGGTTCGTGCCCCGGTCCGGGAAGATCCCACATGCCGCAGAGCGGCTGTGCCCGTGAGCCATGGCCGCTGAGCCTGCGCGTCCGGAGCCTGTGCTCCGCAATGGGAGAGGCCGCAACAGTGAGAGGCCCGCATACCGCAAAAAAAAAAAAAACCAAAAATAAAACAAAGATTCACATGAACAATTAGTGTACGAGAATATCCAAGACAAGAAGGAAAACAAAGAGGGACTTGCTATAGCAGATGTTGAAATTTACCTTAAAGTTACTTAAACAAAACAGCAGGTATTGACACAAGAGAAGACAGATACATACATGAATAGAATAGAATTTTCATAAATATAGTGAACTATAATATATATGGGAACAATATATATGACAAAGGAGGTATTAAAATTCAGTAGAAAAGGACGATTTTTAAAAATAGTGCTAGCACAATTAATGTCTGGATGTTAAACTTCTACCTCAGACCATTTACAAAAATCAATTCAAAATAAAGGAGGAACAGAGGAACAAAGTAGTCATGAGTCACCCCCAAAAAGCAAAATGGCAGATGTAAATCCAACCATATCAATAATAACATCGTATTTGAATGGATTAAATAAATAAAAAAGCAGAGATTATGAGACTGAATTTAAAAAATAAGATCCAACTATATGTTGTCTACAGGAGACACACTTTAGTTTCAAAGATACAAAGAGTTTGAAAGGAAAAAGTATACCATGCAAACAGCAATCAGAAGAGAGTTAGAGTGGCCATACTAATAGGAGACAAAATAGACTTTAAGACAAAAGCTATTACTAGAGAAAAAGAGGGATATTTTATAATGATAAAAGAACCAATCAGTCAAGAAGATGAAATAATTATAAAACATATATGAAACTAACAACAGAGCCCAAAGCTACATGAAACAAAAACTGACAGAATTGAGGGGGCAAATAGACAATTCAATAATAACAGTTGGGGACTTCAGTACTCTACTTTCAATAACAGATAGAACAACTGGGCAGAAAATCAAAAAGGATATAAAAGACTTGAACAGCACTATAAACCAATTGGATCTAACAGATTTTTATAAAACACTTCACCCAACATCAGCAGAATATATATTCTTCTAAAGCGTATATGGAATATTCTCCACAATAAGACCCCATGTTAGGCCATAACATAAGTCTCAATAGATTTAAAATTATTAAAACCATACAAAGTATCTTTCCTGACTACAAATAAATAAATAAATTAGAGATTAATAACAAAGAAATTGGGAAAATCACCATGTAAGGAAATTAAGCAATACAATCCTAAATAACCAATGGGTCAAAGAAGAAATCACAACAGAAATAGAAAATACTTTAAGATGAATGAAACTGTAAATACAACATGCAAAAACATATGAGATGCAATTAAAGAACTGCTTAGAGGAAAATATATATCCATAAATACCTATATTAAAAAAGAAAGATATCAAATCAATAGCATAATGTCTATCTTCAAAAGCTAGAAAAAAAAAGATTCAACTAAAATCCAAAGCAAATACATGGATGGAAATAATTAAAAAAAGAGGAGAAATACATGAAATAGAGAAATAAAAAACAATAGAGAAAATCAACAAAACCAAAAATTGGTTCCTCGAAAAGATCAATAAAATTGACAAACTTTTAGCTAGACTGGCTAAGGAAAAAAAAAAGACCCAAATTTCTAAAATCAAATGATTTTAGAAAGAGGGGTCATCACATTTGACCTTATAGAAATAAAAAGTATAAGGGAATACTATGAACAATTGTACACCAACAAATAAGATAACGGACAAATTCCTATAAAGATACAAATTACCAAAACTGGCTAGGAAGAAATAGAAAACTGAACATACCTGGAACAAGGAACAAGACTGAATAAGTAATCAAACAACTTCTCACAAAAAAAAGCTCAGGGCCAGATGGCTTCACTGGTGAATTCTACCAAACATTTAAAGAATTAATACCAATCATTCACAAACTCTTCCAAAAAATAGAAAAGGTGGGAATACTACCCATCTTATTATATAAAGCCAGTATTACCATGATACCAAAACCAAAGATCACAAGAAAACTACAGACCAATAACTCTTATGAATATAGATGGAAAATACTAGCAAACTGCATCTAGCAATATATAAAAAGGACCATATACCATTAATAAGTGGGATGTATCCCAAGAATGCAAGGTTTGTTTAACATCTCAAATTAATCAATGTAACACATCATATTAATAGAATAAAGGACAAAATCCACATGATCATCTCAATACATTCAGAAAAAGTATTTGACAAAATCCAACACTCTTCATGATAAAAACAGTCAACAAACTAGGCATGGAAGGGAACATCCTCAACCTGATAAGGGGCATCTACAAAAAACACATAGCTAATATACATAATGCTGAAAGAGTGAATATGTCCCTCTTAAGATCAGGAAGAAGACAAGGGTATCTGCTCTCACCACTTCTATTCAATATTGGTTTGGAGGTTCTAGCCAGGCAGTTAAGCAAGAAAAGAAAGTAAAAGGCATCCAGATTGGAAAGGAAGAAGTAAAACTATCCGCATTCACAGATAATATGATCTTGTATATAGAAAATCCCATAGATTCCACTAAAAACTATTAGAACTTTGTACAGCAACTATACTTCAATAAAAAAGATAAATTAAAAAAACTATTAGAACTAATAAAGAAGTTCATTAAGATTGCACAACATACAAAAATCAACTGTATTTCTATACATTATAAATGAATAATCCAAAAATGTAATTAAGAAAACAATCCCAGCTCTCACTCCCTCTTGTGAGAACACCAGAATCACAACTAGCTGCTGAACAATCATAGACAGGAAGACACTGGAACTCACCAAAAAAGATACCCCGCATCCAAAGACAAAGGAGAAGCCACAAAGAGACAGTAGGAGGGGCGCAATCACGGTAAAATCAAATCCCATAACTGCCGGGTGGGTGATTCGCAGACTGGAGAACACTTATATCACAGAAGTCCACCCACTGGAGTGAAGGTTCTGAGACCCACGTCAGGCTTCCCAACCTGGGGGTCAGGCAACGGAAGGAGGAATTCCTAGAGAACCAGACTTTGAGGCCTAGTGGGATGTGACTGCAGGACTTTGACAGGACTGGGGGAAACAGAGACCCCATTCTTGGAGGGCACATACTAAGTAGTCTGTGCATCGGGACCCAGGGGAAGGAGCAGTGACCCCAGGGGAGACTGAACCAGACCTACCTGCTAGTGTTGGAGGGTCTCCTGCAGAGGCAGGGGGGTGGCTGTGGCTCACCGTGGGGACAAGGACACTGGCAGCAGAAGTTCTGGGAGGGACTCCTTGGCGTGAGCCCTCCCAGAGTCCGCCATTAGCCCCACCAAAGAGCCCAGGTAGACTCCAGTGTTGGGGTGCCTCAGGCCAAACAACCAACAGGGAGGGAACCCAGCCCCACCCATCAGCAGTCAGGTGGATTAAAGTTTTACTGAGCTCTGCCCACCAGAGCAACAGTCAGCTCTACCCACCACCAGTCCCTCCCATCAGGAAGCTTGCACAGCCTCTTAGATAGCCTCACCCACCAGAGGGCAGACAGCAGAAGCAAGAAGAACTACAGTCCTGCAGCCTGTGAAACAAAAACCACATTCACGGAAAGACAGACAAGATGAAAAGGCAGAGGGCTATGTACCACATGAAGGAACAAGATAAAACCCCAGAAAAACAACTAAATGAAGTGGAGATAGGCAACCTTCCAGAAAAAGAACTCAGAATAATGATAGTGAAGATGATCCAGGACCTCGGAAAAAGAATGGAGGCAAAGATTGAGAAGATGCAAGAAATGTTTAACAAAGACCTAGAAGAATTCAAGAACAAACAAACAGAGATGAACAATACAATAACTGAAATGAAAACTACACTTGAAGGAATCAATAGCAGAATAACTGAGGCAGAAGAACGGATAAGTGACCTGGAAGACAGAATGGTGGAGTTCACTGCTGCGGAACAGACTAAAGAAAAAGAACGAAAAGAAATGAAGACAGCCTAAGAGACCTCTGGGACAACAGTAAAGGCAACAACATTCGCATTATAGGGGTCCCAGAAGGCAAAGAGAGAGAGAAAGGACCACAGAAAATTGTTGAAGAGATTATAGTCGAAAACTTCCCTAACATGGGAAAGGAAATAGCCACCCAAGTCCAGGAAGCACAGCAAGTCCCATACAGGATAAACTCAAGGAGAAACACACCGAGACACATAGTAATCAAATTGGCAAAAATTAAAGAGAAAGAAAAATGATTGAAAGCAGCAAGGGAAAAATGACAAATAACATACAAGGGAACTCCCATAAGGTTAACAGCTGATTTCTCAGCAGAAACTCTACAAGCCAGAAGAGAGTGGCATGATATACTTAAAGTGATGAAAGGGAAGAACCTACAACCAAGATTACTCTACCGGGCAAGGACCTCATTCAGATTTGATGGAGAAATCAAAAGCTTTACAGACAAGCAAAAGCGAAGAGAATTCAGCACCACCAAACCGGCTCTACAACAAATGCTAAAGGAACTTCTCTAAGTGGGAAACACAAGAGAAGAAAAGGACCTACAAAAACAAACCCCAAACAATTAAGAAAATGGTCATAGGAACATACATATCCATAATTACCTTAAACGAGAGTGGATTAAATGCTCCAACCAAAAGACACAGGCTTGCTGAATGGATACAAAAACAAGACCCATATATATGCTGTCTACAAGAGACCCACTTCAGACCTAGGGACACATACAGACTGAAAGTGAGGGGATGGAAAAAGATATTCCATGCAAATGGAAATCAAAAGAAAGCTGGAGTAGCAACACTCATATCAGATAAAATAGACTAACATAAAGAATGTTACAAGAGACAAGGAAGGACACTACATCATGATAAAGGGACCAATCCAAGAAGAAGATATAACAATTATAAATATATATGCACCCAACATAGGAGCACCTCAATACATAAGGCAAATGCTAACAGCTGTAAAAGAGGAAATCAACAGTAACACAATAATAGTGGAGGACTTTAACACCTCACTTACACCAGTGGAAAGACCATCCAAACAGAAAATAAATAAGGAAACACAAGCTCTAAATGACACCGTAGGCCAGATAGATTTAACTGATATTTATTTATAGGACATTCCATCCAAAAACAGCAGATAACACTTTCTTCTCCAGTGCACATGGAACATTCTCCATGATAGATCACACGTCGGGTCACAAATCAAGCCTCAGTAAATTTAAGAAAATTGAAATCATATCAAGCATCTTTTCTGACCACAACACTATGAGACTAGAAATCAATTACAGGGAAAAAAAGTAAAAAACAAAAACACATGGAGGCTAAAAAATACGTTACTAAATAACCAAGAGATCACTGAAGAAATCAAAGAGGAAGTCAGAAAATACCTAGAGACAAATGACAATGAAAACATGACAATGCAAAACCTATGGGATGCAGCAAAACCAGTGCTAAGAGGGAAGTTTATAGATATACAAGCCTACCTCCAGAAACAAGAAAAATCTCAAATAAACAATCTAACCTTACACCTAAAGGAACTAGAGAAAGAAGAACAAACAAAATCAAAGTTAGCAGAAGGAAAGAAATAAAGATCAGACCAGAAATAAATGAAATAGAAACAAAGAAAACAGTAGCAAGCATCAATAAAACTAAAAGCTGGTTCTTTGAGAAGATAAGCAAAATTGATAAACTATTAGCAAGACTCAACAAGAAAAAGAGGGAGAGGGCTCAAATCAATAAAATTAGAAATGAAAAAGGAGAAGCTACAACAGACACCACAGAAATACAAAGCATCCTAAGAGACTACTACAAGCAACTCTATGCCAAAAAAATGGACAACCTGGAAGAAATGGACAAATTCTTAGAAAGGTATAACCTTCCAAGACTGAACCAGGAAGATATACAAAATATGAACAGACCAATCACAAGTAATGAAACTGATTAAAGATCTTCCAAAAAACAAAAGTCCAGGCCCAGATGGCTTCACAGGTGAATCCTATCAAACATTTAGAGAAGCGCTAACACCCATCCTTCTCAAACTCATCCAAAACTGCAGAGGAAGGAACACTCCCAAACTCATTCTATGAGGCCACCATCACCCTGATACCAAAACCAGACAAAGATACTACAAAAAAGGAAAATTACAGACCAATATCACTGATGAATATAGATGCAAAAATTCTCAACAAAATACTAGCAAACAGAATCCAACAACTCATTAAAAGGATCATACACCATGATCAAGTGGCATTTATCCCAGGGATGCAAGGATTCTTCAATATACGCAAATCAATCAAAGTGATATACCATATTAACAAACTGAAGAATAAAAACCATATGATCATCTCAATAGATGCAGAAAAAGCTATTGACAAAATTCAACACCCATTTATGATAAAAACTCTTCAGAAAGTGGGCATAGAGGGAACCTGCCTCAACATAATAGAGGCCATGTATGACAAACCCACAGCAAACATCATTCTCAATGGTGAAAAACTGAAAGCATTTCCTCTAAGATCAGGAACAAGACAAGGATGTCCACTCTCACCACTATTATTCAACATAGTTTTGGAAGTCCTAGCCACGGCAATCAGAGAAGAAAAAGAAATAAAAGGAATACAAATTGGAAAAGAAGAAGTAAAACTGTCACTGTCTGCAGATGACATGATACTATACATAGAGAATCCTAAAGATGCCACCAGAAAACTACTAGAGCTAATCAATGCATTTGGTAAAGTTGCAGGATACAAAATTAATGCACAGAAATCTCTGGCATTCCTATACACTAATGATGAAAAATCTGAAAGAGAAATTCAGGAAACACTCTCATTTACCATTGCAACAGAAAGAATAAAATACCGAGGAATAAACCTACCTAGGGAGACGAAGACCTATATGCAGAAAACTATAAGACACTGATGAAAGAAATTAAAGATGGTACCAACAGATGGAGAGATATACCATGTTCTTATATTGGAAGAATCAACGGACAAAGGATTAATCTCCAAAATATATAAACAGCTCATGCAGCTCAAAATTAAAGAAACAAACAACCCAATCCAAAAATGGGCAGAAGACCTAAATAGACATTTCTCCAAAGAAGACATACAGATGGCCAGGAAGCACATGAAAAGCTTCTCAACATCACTAATTATTAGAGAAATGCAAATTGAAACTACAATGAGGTATCACCTCACACCAGTGAGAATGGGCATCATCAGAAAATCTAAAAACAAATGCTGGAGAGGGTGTGGAGAAAAGGGAACCCTCTTGCACTGTTGGTGGGAATGTAAACTGATACAGCCACTATGGAGAACAGTACGGAGGTTCTTTAAAAAACTAAAAATAGAATTACCATATGACCCAGCAATCCCACTACTAGACATATACCCAGAGAAAACCATAATTCAAAAAGACACATGCGGGCTTCCCTGGTGGCGCAGTGGTTAAGAATCCACCTGCCAATGCAGGGGACATGGGTTCGAGCCCTGGTCCGGGAAGATCCCACATGCCGCGGAGCAACAAGCCCGTGTGCCACAACTGCTGAGCCTGTGCTCTAGAGCCTGTGAGCCACAACTATTGAGCCCATGTGCTACAACTACTGAAGCCTGTGTGCCTGGAACCCACGCCCCACAGCAAGGGAAGCCACCGCAGTGAGAAGCCTGCGCACCACAATGAAGAGTAGCCCCCGCTCGCCTCAACTAGAGAAAGCCCTCACACAGCAATGAAGACCCAACACAGCCAAAAAAAAGAATAAATAAAATAAATTAAAAAAAAAAAAAAGACACATGCACCCCAATGTCTATTGCAGCACTATTTACAATAGCCAGGTCATGGAAGCAACCTAAATGCCCATTGACAGACAAATGGTTAAAGAAGATGTGGTACATATAAACAATGGAATATTACTCAGTCATAAAAAGGAACGAAATTGAGTCATTTGTTGAGACGTGGATGGATCTAGAGACTGTCATACAGAGTGAAGTAAGTCAGAAAGAGAAAAACAAATATCGTATATTAATGCATGTACGTGGAACCTAGAAAAATGGTACAGATGAACTGGTTTGCAGGGCAGAAGTTGAGACACAGATGTAGAGAACAAACGTATGGACACCAAGGGCAGAAAGCCGCTGGCGGGTGGGGATGGTGGTGTGATGAATTGGGCAATTGGGAATGACATGTATACACTGATGTGTATAAAATTGATGACTAACAAGAACCTGCTGTATAAAAAAATAAATAAAATTAAATTTAAAAATTAAAAAAACAATCCCACTTACTACAGCACCAAAAAGAATAAAACACTTAGAAATGAATTTAACAAAGGAAGTCCAAGACTTGCACACTGAGAAGCACAAAATATTTTTCAAGGAAATTAAAGAAGATCAAAATAAATAGAACAATATGGACTGGAATATTTAATATTGTTAAAATGGCAATAGCCCGAAATTGATATTACATATTCAAAATAATCCCTATCAAAATCCCAGTGGGCATTTTTGCATAAGTTGACAAGCTGATTCTAAAATCACATGGAAAACAATCTTAAAAAAGAAGACTCAAATTCAACTCACCTTTCCCAATTTCAAAGTTACCAAAAAGCTACAGTAATCAAGACAGCGTGTTACTCACATTATGATAGTCATATAGGTCAATGGAGTACAATTTAAAGTTCAGAAATAAACCCATACCTTTATGGTCAATTGATTTTTGACAACTGTGCCAAGACAGTCAAATAGAGGAAGGATAGTCTTTCCCACTGATGTTGCTGGGAAAATTGAATATCCACATTTTAAAGAATAAGGTTGGACCCTTATCTCACACTATACACAAAAATTAACTCAAAATGGATCAGATATCCAAATATAAGAACTTAATCTATAAAAATAATCTATAAAATTCTCAGAAGAAAACATAGGAATAAAGCCTCATGACTTTGACTTAGGCAGTTGGTTCTTAGATACCTCATCACAAGCAGAAAACAGAAAAAGCAGAAAAAAAAGATATATTGGATTTCATCAAAATTAAAAACTTTTGTGCTGCAAATAATAACATCAAGAAAGTGAAAAGACATCCCATAGAATGGAAGAGACTATTTGCAAATCATATATCTAATAAGTGACATGAATATAGGATATATGAATAACTCTTACAATGCAATAATAAAAAGAGTAGTAACTCAATTAAAAATGGAAAAAGGATCTGAAAGAGACATTTCACTAAAGAAGATATACAAATGCCCAAAAAGAACATGAAAAGATCCTCAAAGTCATTGGTCATGAGGGAAATGTAAATCAAAACCAAGAGTTCCTACCTCACATCCACTAAGATGGCTATAATCAAAAAGACAGATCATAACAAGGGTTGTCAAGGATGTGGAGAAATTGGAATCTTCATACATTGCTGGTGGGAATGTAAAATTGTGCATCCCCTTGGGAAAAAAGCTTGCAAGTTCCTCAAAATGTTAAACATAACCATTACTATATAAGCCAGCAATTCCACTTTCATGTATATACCCAAGAGAAATGAAAACAAATGTATACACAAAACCCTGTCCACCAACGTTCAAAACAACATTATTCATAGTAGCCAAAAAGTGGAAACAACCCACATTTCTATTAGCTGATAAATGGACAAAGAAAATGAGGTCTATTGATACAATGGAATGTTATTCAGCCATTAAAAGGACTGAAGTACTGATACATGTTACAACATGAATGAACCTCAAAAGCACTGTGCTAAGAAAAAGAAGCTAGTCACAAAAGACCACATATTGTGTAATCCTATTTACATGACATTTCCAGAATAGGCAAATCTATAGGGACAGAAAGTAGATTAGTGGTTAACTAGAGTTGTGATGGGGGGGGCGGTGGCCAGGGATGGGGAGGCGATAATGATGAGTGACTACTAATGGATACAAGTTTTCTTTTTAGGATGGAACAAATGTTCAAAAATTAGTTTATGGTGATGTTACACAACTCTGTAAATATACCAAATATCATTGAATTGTATACTTTAATTTGGTAAACTTTCAACAAAGCTGTTAAAATAAATTAAAAATATATATGTAATATATATATATATGTAATATATATATATGTGTGTGTGTGTATAAAATTTATGTGGAGACATTTTTCTACTGAAGGGGAAAATCCAAAAGTTATAATGAAATTATAAAATGTGATTTCATAGAATAAAGTAAAATCAAGACACCAACAAAATATATGCGTCATGCCCATAAAAATCCTCCATCCCTTCTATGCAAACAATTCCTAAAAATTTATCAGAAAATGACAAACAGCCCAATATAAAATAGGGGAATACTATAAACAGGAAATTCAAAGAAAAGAAAATGCAATGTTCAAAAATATAAGATGGGTAAACTCAGCTGTCTAAAATATGCTAATTAAAACAATGAGATTTATCATTTTTATCCATCAGCTTGGCAAAAATTAAGAAGAGTAATAACTTATGAGACTAATGAGGATGTGGAGAAATTAATATGTTGTTTTCCAGATTGTTAATTGTTACAACTCTTTTGGAGTATCTAGCAAAATTTTAAACATTATAAATCGTATATTTTGAAATCTTATGTAAAAAAAAAGCACTAAAAACTTATGGATATGTGTATACATATATGTACACACAGACAGACACACACACACACACACACACACACAGAGGAATGTTTGTTATAGTATTGCTTTTAAGTACAAAACCCTAGAACCAATCTGGATGGCCATCAGTTGAATACGATTTAGCTATCCATAATTGTTATGGTATACATATACTACAGAATATTATGCATCTATCAAAAAGAATGAGTTAGGTCTATATGTATGAACTTGGAGTAATGTTCACGATATAATCTTTAGGGAAAGAGTCAGTTGCAGAATAGACCGTGCAGTGTGATTCTATCTTTGTTTAAAAAAAAAAAGTATGTATGTTGTTTACTGCCTTTCTCCTCCCACAGGGATATGCTTTGATGAGGGAAAAGACTTTTGCCTATTTTGTTTATTTCAATATCATCTGCGCCTAGAACAGTGTCTGACACATAGTAGGTGCTCAACATTTTTTTAATTCAATGAATGAGTAATTGCTTGTCTATTTTTGTAGTAGCAAGGAGAAGAGGGTGGAAGGATCCTCTCTAGGCTATTAATTTCAGTTGCCTCTGAGGAAAAGAATTACTGAGAAGTACTGGGAGGGAAGATCATTAACATTTGCTTTATACATCTTTGTTTTGTCTCACTTGTTAACAATAAACATATTCATTCTATAATACAAAAAATATTAAAAAGATAATGTCAAAGGGAGGAATGGGAGATAAGCTATGAATGCCATCACACAGAGACACATACTCAACTCAGTCATATACACTTCTGGGTAGAGAAGAGCCAAAGAGGCAAGAACAGACTGGGCTGTCTGGGGGCAGAGAAGGCTGGAGGTTACAGGAGTGGGTGGGTGCAGAGACTTTCTTTTCCTTATGTTCAATTAGGGACTGTTTGTGGATGCTGATGGCTTTATCCATCTAAAGAGATGCATACATTGAAAATTGCTGCTCTTGGTTTCAAATATGAGCGCATTCACCACTTGGCTTCTGGAATTACTTCCATTTTGTTTATACTAATGAGTAATGAGTAAGTCATTTTCTTCACTCCCATGGCTGCTCTTAGTCACTCTGGACTGGTTCTACTTGGTCACTAGTACCAGAGCTCAAAAATCTCCTTAGAGTATACATACCTTTGGTAAAGAGGCCTCAAGCATGTTGCCCTAGTTACTTGGTACTGGAAAAATCGGGGGGGCGTACCAGAACTCACTCTGATGTAAGCTCCTCGATTGCTACCTTCTTCATAATAATTAGATGCAGAAAATACAGTAATAACCTGGTTAAAGAGAGTGTGAGGTTCACATAGAGTTAGTTCTCAAAAGGTCCTTCAATAAAGTCAGAAACAGCTCAATTCTTAAAAAGCAAAAATCAAAGTTCAAAATCCATACAAATCATCCAAGTCTGATGGGATTTCCTGTGATTCCATTGAAGAGAAACAAGGCTTTGAAATCACTGTCTCCAGGAGTACGAACTTCTAGCCACTCATCCCCACAGTGCAATCTTGTGTACAATTTCAGTTCCATATCTTACAATCCTCCTTAATGCTCAGTTCTGTAAATTCTAATTTTCCAAGGGGGTAAAGCCTTTATTTTCTTTCCTTGTGCTATTTGAGCATTCAAAATAAAACTTGTCTAGTATCACAGTCCTTTTCTTTTGTCTGTAGCTGACTGATTTAGAGGGTTCAGGGCCCCCCACAAAACCAGTGCTTTAAGGTCAGAGAAATAGTGGCTAGATAAGGGACCATGGCCACTCTGTTGGGAAGGAACCAACCTTGGGGGCGTGGGGGAGGATGGGGAGCCTTGGGAGGGTAATACTTGTCAGTGACAGGAAAGCTGGTTTAGGCCCAGTCCTGCCCTAATGGGCAGGTCACTTCAGACAAACCACTGCTACTTTCTCCCCGTTTTCTTATTACAAATAAACCCTAAATAATACTTGCCTTACCATTTCGCAATGTCAGTATGAGCCTCCAATGAACTAAAAGAGTTAGGAAAAGTAAAAGTGTTGAAACAGAAGGAAAGGCCATGCAATTTGGTATTCCTTTTTAATTATTGCTGTTCACTAGGAGAAAAGGGGGCATCCCAGGACAACCTGGGACCAGAAACCAGCTCCTCAGGCCTCGCCTCTCTAGCCTATCAGACACCACTGAAGAAGCACAACGCATTCCATTTTAGTGGCTGCAGCGAAACTGCCCACAGAGAGGGACTTGCTAGAGCTCACCTACTCAGTGAATAGAAGAGAAGTATGTTTTGTGGTTCTGCTCTGCACAGGGAAAGTGCAAAAGGTGAAAGAGAGCAAACTGGATTCACTGCTGCCTTTCTGTGCTCAGTGACGATAAGTACATTCTTAACCCCACTACTGGAGATTTGCCTTGCGATTAGCACAGAACAAAGCCTTTCTGTGTGTGTACTTAGTGCCATGTGTCAGAGTTTCTATCTCTGGGATTAGGGAGGATCGGAGAAATAAACCAAATATCTCTTAGGGTGAGGGACAGTGATCTACCAAAGCATGCAGTTCTGTTTTGGGTCTAGGGAAGACATTTTCCCGTGGGCTTCGAGGTCAGACACATCCTGTGAAGAAAGACTAGGCTTAGGGGAAGGATGTCTGTGATGATGTCACCAACACTGTTAGCTTACCTTCCCATCATGGCAAATTTCATACCCTTCGGGCTTACATTCATGAGACCTAATGAGCATCTTCAACTGGTATTTATTAAGAATCTTGGAGGTAATGTCTGGTCCAAAATAGCAGCCCCCTCCTCGACCTGTATTTGGGTAACAGCCTCTTTTGCCTCTCGGATCACTCCACAGAATGTCGATAACCTTGGAACAACAAATCAGATTAGGCTGCCACTTACAACTGAGAGTTTATCTTTCTAGATTCCAACTTCTTTTCCAGAAATATTATCCCAAGTTATCCCAAAGTCTCACTATTTCTCATTCCTCCTTCAAAACTGTTTCACACTCATCTCCTCCATGAATCTTTTCCAGAATAATTTGAATGCCCATAGCCACCACAATCCCTTTCTACCCATCCCCAATAACCAATGTAGCAATACTTAGTAACCATGAAGGATCAGCCCTTGGGCTTTTTCTTTTTTTTTAATTCCATCGCAATTGCTTCACAATTGCTTAACCTACAGGGTCTTTTCTCTTAAAAAGAACTTCACTGCCATGTTCAAAGGAGAAAGTAGCTCCCCACAGTGAACATACAGGCACTTGGTGTTTTTAATATGTTCAAAGAGATAAGGTAAGTCTCCCAGCTATGGTGTTGGCCCTGGTTTTTGTCCTGTTGAGTACATAGCATGATAAAGCCTTTTCCCCATCACAAATATAGGCAACTGTTCACCCAAGAATACCTTGTAAAGCATCTCCTTCACTTTTTGCCCTCCTTGATAAGCACATTCTCAGCTTCAGGAGTACACTTAGCCATTGACTGGTTTTCCACAAGTATGTTATTAGCATAACATTTCCTTGTGGGGATGAAAGAGGCAAGTGCAGCCTGCATGATGCTCACGACTGAAGACCCAAGTTTCTAATAATTTTTTCATAAAAAATTGGGGGCTCCCTGTTTGTAGCTCTGATCTACATATAATGTTTCTTTATTCAAACATCTCCTATGGGAGCTTCAGCAGTAGTGTGAAAAACTAGCTTTGTAGTTAAAGCTATGCAACCTTGAGAAAAGTCTTTGGGTCTTACTTTCTTTAAAATCAGAGATTTGGGCCAGATGGCTTGTGAAGTATCTGAAAGTTCTAACAGACTTCATTTTCTAATTTTTCATAGTCTAATAGACTGTATTTTCCACATGTTTCTTTGAAGGGCATGAAGAAGCATGTATTTTAAGTTGTGCAGTTATTCTAGTGGGTCCAAATCAGATCTTAAAAAGACCAGAAATGGTTGTCCCACTAAACCTGACTGTACACCCATTTATAGGTCTGGTATTGAAGGGGAGCTAGAAATAAGTGAGGGGAAAGACAGTGAGGTGGAGAGAACAGAACTGGTAGGAGAACTTCTCTGGAATGCTAAGCACCTCATCAGAACTGGAGACACTGTGCACCAGGCACATTCCGGACACTTGCAGATGATTGATTTTTTTGATGATTGACTGAAGTGAGAATTAAAACCACCTAAGAAGATGCAGATCAGGATTCTCCTTTCTCCCCCACTGAATTCCAACACTGGCACAACCCTACCCTACAAATAAATATAATGGAACCCATTTACTTTGCTGGTGATTATGATGAAAATAACACTTGCATTTGAAACTGAGCCATATCTGAATCTTACACCATGAATTCATGTCTGGGAGACATGATCTGACCTTTAGTATAATGAAGGAGAAAACATGGAACACGAGGAGGCGTGTTTTATAAGGAGGAGATTAACTTTTAAATTCCTACATAAGATGCAAGTCATTTACAGCCAAAATTACCCCAGGAAAACCTTCTAAATTACTCTTAAAGCATAGTATACATGATTTTGTATATAAAACCCTATACAGACATATGGATGTGTGAATATTTTATATATGTGATAATGTAGAACATATGATAAATTATATGAAACTAAAATTTTATACTTTTTTCTCCTTTTTGCCATATGTATATAGTTGAAATTTACATAAGTTAAATGTACATATGATGGGACCCTGTTAAACTAGAATAAGCACTGGCCATGGAGTTAGCTCTTCAAGTGTCACCTATGTCACCATGGAACCTATTCGGGCCTTAGCTGACTCCTCAGTGAAATGAGGAAGATATAGCTAACATTCATTTTTCTTTGGTTCAAGGTCATAAGGGGTCATAAGGGGTATCAATTTTATAGAAGGGAGCTTCTTCAGAACCATCCATTCAATGAGTTCTGCATTTCTTTTCTCTGCCCAGAATTCATTCATTCATAAACTTTACAGAGACTGTGACGACAATATAGATTTAATTCTGAGGCTCACAAACAAAAAATGCTATAAAAGTCACTTTGTTGGTGAAACAAATTCCTCAGCAGAGACAATCTCTTTCCTCTCAACAACATCCTATCCACTGAAATGCAAGGGCCTTTGGGAGTACATGAAAGAATAAGTATTTACAACATTCCTTCCTGAAAATTTTCAAACCAAAGATTGGAAAGGTTTTTACTGAATGACAACTTTTGTATGACCTGGTCAACAAAAATCTATTTGTGTCTCAGCCTTTACACCTCCTAAATCCAAAATAAATCCTGCAAGTGTCCCATGCTTGCCTACAGTTTTAAGTAATCCAGTTTTCAAAAGTATGCTTTTGGGGAGAGATAATAGCTCTGAAAGATGTATCTAAACGCTTCTCTTCTAAGACACTAACACTGTAGATTCACTTTTGTATTTTCCCTTAGTTATGTGTCCTCCTTCCAGCTTTTGAATATGTCGTCTTAAAAGCTGTGCTCAGTCCAAACCTTCCAGCCAAGTACCTAGATGGCTTTAGATACCTACTCCTTGCCTACCCATCGCCTCATTGGATGAGGGGAGACTAGAGTAGTTCATTACTTTCTTGAGATCTCCCATCACTTTTTTTTTTTTTTTTTTTTTTTTGCGGTACACAGGCTCCTCACTGTTGTGGCCTCTCCCGTTGCGGAGCACAGGCTCCGGACGCGCAGGCTCAGGGGCCATGACTCACGGGCCCAGCCGCTCCGCGGCACGTGGGATCCTCCCGGACCGGGGCACGAACCCGTGTCCCCTGCATCGGCAGGCGGACTCTCAACTACTGCGCCAACAGGGAAGCCCTCTCCTATCACTCTTAAATCATCTTTCCCTTCAGAAAAAGAGCATGGGCATTAAAGTCAGACCTGGGATCAAATCCTGCTCTATCTTTCAGTGACTAGCCAAGTGACTACAAAAAAGCCATTTCACTCTTGGGAGCCTTCTCAATGAAGCTGACTACCCTATTTAAAATTGCACCTCTGTCCCCTACCTCCAGTTCTCTGTTTCCCCTAACCTTGTTCTAGTTTTAATTTTTTCCATAGAACTTCTCACTTAACATAGTTACTTGGTATTGTTATATAATTATATATGTAATATTATATAAATAACTTCATATATACATATTATTTAGCTCCTCCCCCTAAAACATAAACTCCATGAGGGAATATATCTTAGGTCACTTACTTTCTCAAAAGCTTAGAACAGTGCCTGACACATAGTAGATACTCAATAAATTTTACTTGTTAAGTGGATTAAGAGAAGGGAGTCACTCAGGACATAAATAATTAAAATTATTTTTTAAACCTTTCTGGTCTCTTTGTTGTTTCAAGTCTGTCCTGAAAGAAGAGGTCACGCTTGTCTCTATACGATGACTCAGCTATGAATACATACATCCCCCACATCTCAGGGAATATAAGATAAAATTTAAATTACAGCACTCTGCCAAGAATCATGCACTTCCATGAGTATGGAACAAATAGCCTACGATCTTTACTGCAACACAGCTCACAGATATTAAGAAATAAAGTAATTGTGAAATCTGTTTTTATCTGGAAATTTCAACTCTAGCTAACTAAAGTGTGCATGTCCATGATATACCAGGAAATGAGGAAAGAAAATTAAAGGTACAACTGAAATTATTAAAATATTGGGAATGAGATTCTGGTCAATTTTACCCTGTGTCAGCTCCAGTCATGTACACTGAGTCTGTAAGATGCCTCATCTACATTGTTGGGGTGAGGGGAGGTTCTATTACAGAATAATGACCACCAGTTTCCTTCCTCCCACTTCTTAAGGCTCCATCTCTCTACAATTCTAACTCATCCAAGCTTCCAGACTCCCTGATTTTCTTCTTGTGCAACTCCAATCTTTCTGGCATCATCCTTTTTATTCACTATAACCTTTGGTCTTTGGAATTTAGATATCAAAATTTAAGAAGGCATCTTTTCCTACTTGCTATAGGATGCCTCTTATACTTCTTTGATTTCTAAATACTTTGAATGCACAAGCCAGTGATTAATTCTATTTCTCTCTTATTACCTCTTCCTCTCTCTCTCTATCCTCCCGCCTCTCTTTCTCCTCATTGATTAGGGATTATTTTATACCAGAAATCACATTTTAGGGACTTCCCTGGCAGTCCAGTGGTTAAGACTCCATGCTCAGGGTGTAGCTCGGGGTGTAGACTTAACCAAACTAGTCCAGGGAAGCCACTAAACAAATAAATGAGCAAGAAAGCAAATAATAACAAGCCCTAGAGGAGCATGGAAATAATTAGAGTTACTGTATTACCTAAAATATCCAGTTTTCAACAAAAAATTACAAGACATGCAAACACACACACACACACACACACACACACACACACACACGCACACACACAGGGGAAAATAAGCAGACAATTGAAATTGCCTTTGAGGGGATTAGAAGTTGACTTAGCAGACAAGGATTTCAAACCAATTATTATAAATATTCTATTAAAACACAGCTATATATATATAACACTTCACTGAATAAGAACAGAATACATTTTCTTCTCAAGAGCACATGGAGCATTTTCCAAGATAGACCATATGCTAGAGCATTAAAAAAAAAGCCTCAATAAGTTTTAAAAGGATTTTAATCATGCTAAGTATGGTCTCCAACCACAAGTAAATTCAAGCAGAAATAATTAAGAGAAGGAAATATGGGAAATGCACAAATATACAGAAATTAAACAACATATTCCTAAAAAACATATAGGTTAAAGAAGAAATCACCAGAGAAATTAGAAAATACTTTGAGATGATTGAAAACTAAAGCACAATACAGCAAAACTTACAAGATGGAGCTAAAGCAGTACTTAAGGGAAACTTACAGCTTCATTAGCAAAGGAAAAAGAGTTCAAATCAGTGATACTACCTCTCACCTTAGGAAACTAGAAAAAGAAGAGCAAAATAAATCTAAATCAGAAGGAAGGAAATAATAAAGATTAGAGCAGAAATAAGTGAAGGAGAGAATAAAAAACAATAGAGAAAAGTCAATAAACCCAAAAGTTGATTCTTTGAAAAGACCAATAAAATTGACAAACCTTAGCGAGACCGACCAAGAAAAAAAGAGACTCAAATTACTAAAATCAGAAATGAAAGAGGAGACATCACTACCAACCTTGCAGATATTAAAAAAAAATTTTTAATATATATATATATTTCACATATATGTATATATTACAAACAACTTTAGGCCAACAAATTAGATAAATTAGATGAAATGGACAAATTTCAAGGAAGATACAAGCTATCAAGGATACCAAGATACAAACTACTCAAGAAGAAGTAGAAAATCTGAATAGAACTATAGCAAGAAAGAAGACTGAATTAGTAATTTTTAAACTGCCTACAAAGAAAAAAGCCTCGAAAAGTATCAAAGTGAAGCCAGCAACATACAAAATGGATTATACACCATGACCAAGTTGGATTTATCCCAGAAATGTAAGGTTGGTTTAACGTCTGAAATCAACCAATGTAATACACCACATTAGTAGAATAAAGGACAAACAATACATGATCGTCCTAATAGATACTGAAAAGCACTGACAAAGTCCAACACTCTTTCATAGTAAAAACACTCAAGAAAGTAGGCACAGAAGAGAAATTCCTCAATCTGATGAAGGGTAGGTAATATACGGACAAACAGCTAATATACTTAATGGGAAAGACTGAATGCTTCCCCCTAATATTAGGAATTAGACAATGATGTCTACTCTCACCACTTCTATTTTTCAACACTGTACTAGAGGTTCTAGACAGGGCAATGAAGCAAGAAAAAGAAATAAAAGGGGCTTCCTTGGTGGCGCAGTGGTTGAGAGTCCGCCTGCCGACGCAGGGGACACGGGTTCGTGCCCCGGTCCAGGAAGATCCCACGTGCCGCGGGGTGGCTGGGCCCGTGAGCCATGGCCGCTGAGCCTGAGCATCCGGAGCCTGTGTTCCGCAACGGGAGAGGCCACAACAGTGAGAGGCCCGAGTACCACAAAAAAAAAAAAAAAAAAAAAAAAGAAGAAATCAAAGACTGCTTGATTGGAAAGGAAGAAGCAAAACTATCTTTATTCACAGATAACATGCTCTTGTTTATACAAAGTCCCAAGGAATCCACTAAAAACCATTAGAATGAACAAACAAGTTTATCAAGGTTCACAACATGAGCTCAGTATACAAAAGTCAATGTATACCAGAAATGAACAATCCAAAATGCAATTAAGAAAACAATTCTATTTACAATAGCATCAAAAATATTTGGGAATAAACTAGGAATAACTTTAACAAGTGCCTCACTGTACGTGATTACAAAACACTGCTGAAATTAAAGATCTAAACAAATGGAAAGACATCCCACCTTCATGAAATTAAAGATATAATATTGTTAAGATTGCAATAGTAACTAAATTGATCCACGGATTCAAGGCAATGCCTACCAAAATCCCAGCTCTTTTTTGGTAGAAATTGGCAAGCTGATTCTAAAGTTCATATGGAAATTCAAGGGACCCAGAATAATCAAAATAATCTTGAAAAAGAAGAATAAAGGTGGAGAACTCACACTTCCCCGTTTCAAAACTTTCTACAAAGTTATAGTAATCAAAACTGTGTAGTAATGATAAAAAGATAGACATATAGATCATGGAATAGAATTAAGAGTCTAGAAATAAACCTTCATATTTACAGTCAATTGATTTTTCGGAAGGGTGTCAAGAAAATTCAAGGAGAGGAAGTCTTTTTAACAAATGGTGCTGCGATAATTGGATATCCACATGCAATAAAATCAATTTGGACACCTACCTCACACCATACACAAAAATTAACTCAAAATGGATTAGACACCTAGACGTAAGAACTAGAACTATAAAACTCTCAGAGGAAAACATAGAAATAAATCTTTATGATTTGGGGTTAGGCGATGGCTTCTTAGATACAACACCAAAGGCACAAAGCAAAAGCACTTCTTCTACTGTGACTGAGTAAAAGGAGCCACAGACAAAAGATCACATACTGTATGAATCCATTTCTATAATATGTCCAGAATAGAGAAATCTATTAAGACCAAAAGGAGATTAGTGGTGGGACTTCCCTGGTGGCGCAGTGGATAGAACTCCGTGCTCCCAGTGCAGGGGGCCCGGGTTTGGTCCCTGGTCAGGGGACTAGATCCCACATGCATGTTGCAACTAAGAGTCCGCATGCCACAACTAAAAAGACTGTTGGCTGCAACTAAGGGGCCCATGTGCCACAACTAAGGAGCCCGCCTGATGCAACTAAGACCTGGCACAACCAAATAAATAATTTTTTTTTTTAAAAAAAAAGGAGATTAGTGGTGGTCTAAGCGTGCAGGGATGGTGGTCGGGGGTGGGGAGAGAATGGGAAGTGACTGGTAATAGGTATGTCAAGTACCTTTTTCAGGTATGAAAATGTTCTAAAATTAGATTGTGGGGATAGTTGTACAACATTGTGAATATACCAAACCCAATGAATTATATACTTTAAATACCATTTAAATATGGTATTTGAATTATATTTCAATTAAGCTATTAAAAATATAGTAATGAATTTAGAGAGAAGGATATGATCTGCTTAGAAAGGTAAGTCACTTTTTGTATATTATTAGAACAACATCATCTATGCTGCATCTTCACTGCCACTTTAGTGAACAGTTTGATTACTTACCTGTTCCCATTCATGCTTTGTTAATTGTTCAGAAAGGGATCCATTTGTTCTGATTCCCCGAGCTGTAATGGTTGTACCTACTTTATTTCCCTTCTCAGTAGCATGGTCTCCATCTATTGGAATTGGTGGCATCAGCACAGATTTCAACTACAAAACAAATTTATGCTTTAGCCAAACCCTATGCTCAGGGTGCTGCATGTAGAAGCTTCAGCACTAGTTGCTATTCTGTCTATATTGTTGTGCCTTGACCCAATGGAAAACACATGGTCCCCTTTTCCATCTCACCTACCTCATGGTCCCCTTTTCCATCTCACCTACCTCCTTCATCTTATTGATCAACTGATCTCTAAAAGTGGGGCTGTTATGTTCTGTTTGTACATTTTTCAAAAAGAGATACTGTCCTAAGGGAAAGTTTCCCGTTAGAGTTTCTAAAAGACCCCAGAGGCACAGATATCAGTAGAGATATGTTCTGTGGCGTCCTGACAGGAAAAAGAAGATGCTAAGGGAAAACTAGTCTCCCTCTGAGCCTTTATCTATACATGGGGCTAAGAGAGAGAACTAACAGGCCTAGAGTTCAGAAACACCTCAAGAGGATGGTTGCTTTTCCTTTTGCTGTGTTTTCCAGGAGAAATGAGAGAAAGTACATCTGTGCCTAGGAAAGTGCACAAAGGGGACATAAGTTGAAAACTTCGGAAGCCCTTCAACTTAAATGCACTGGGTTCTCAGTCAGACCTGCAAGCAATTGATTACATTCTCTAATCCTAGTAACGAAGGCAATGTATTTCTTTGGAAATAAAATATCTCTCTGATAGTACATCAATTACTATAATCCCTTCTACATTCCCTTACATAACTTGAGACTGTAATTTTATACTTGTTTCTTTGCAGTACCATACCTTTATACAAAACAATTGGAAATAATACTTCTGTTACATTGGTGACCTTAGTTCAGTGATGGACAATTCTCTGTGGTAGACACTTAAGCTTCTTCTATAAACTAGGGTGTATATAAAGTCTTACCTTTGTTTTTCAAAAATAAAATTGAACCTTATTCTGAGGTCCTGTCTCATTGAGATGGTTGGAGTTCAATTTCAGCTATTATTAGTGAGTTCACAGCCTACCCTCCCTGTCTCCCCACCAGCAAATGTCGCCAGGTCTTAGGCAGAGCATAATATTCTGGGAGGACACTCTGGACGTGGCTCCACACAACTCACTTCTGATAAGGTCATCAGGCAGGGCAAAACCACATGGTCTCTTAAGTACATGTGGCTCCACCGTTTTCAAGGCCACTTGGGATCAGGATACTTTGTTCAGCCCCTGCTAAGGTACCACATCATCATTCTCTCCTGGGGGTCCTACTAGCCATCCCTTCTCACAACCCCTGCCAGGGAGTTTGAAAAATACTAAACCAGAGTCTTAGTGTTATAGAGTCTTCCTTCTCTGTCCCTCTGCATTCACCCTCCTCCCCAACCTGCCGACCTTACAAAATACCTTTAATGAACCTAGAATGGAGGTTGTCATCAGGTTCCCCCAACCCTACCCCTCTCCTATTAACAATTATACCATAACAGCAGGTATCAACAGGAAGCATGGTCACCCCTACACTTGGAGGGTCCAAACAGATGGGCAAGTGGGGGTTATAAAACTGAACTTGAAAACCTGTTTTTGTATCTCATCTGGTAGAGTTTCACACAACAAGCACGTGCTACCAGTTCAACTTCACTCTAGGCAGGGTAGACAAAAAATACACAAGTCAAATTTCTACCTTTAAAGCCAGTCTTTTCAGTAGGTGGAACAATGATCCCCAAAGGGGGTGAAATTTGAGGTACCCTGGTAAAATTCCTGGCCCCAAAATTTCTCCCCAGGGTCTGTCTTGGTGACTGAAATTCAAACCTTAGTTTTAAGTATCAGGAAAAAGAAGAGAGAGTTGCAGAATAGAGTTATGTTCAAAGCTTACTCTATGCCATTTTCTTCATCTAGGAAATTATATTTAATCCTCCCAACAATTCAATACAGTAGGTATTTTTAGCTTCAATGTATAATACATGTGGAAACTGAGGCTTAGAAATCGTTGGCAGCTTGCCCAGTCACCCAGCCAGGAAGTGGCAGAAGCAGGATGTAATGGATGTAATGCTAGCTACATCTGTCTGATATCAGAGCTCCATGGTGTTTGCTAGGTTAAGGTGGCTCTCAATTTAGGGTCTCCACAGAGACAGTAATGGGCATTCCAGACACATGCTCTTAATATCTCAAATAGCCCTAGAGAGGCCAGGCTTCTCAGGCTAACCTCAGGAAAGGAAAAATTTTCAATCTGATCATTTGGTACTGGCTGCCATGGCTGATTAGCGCTGTTGTCACAGGGCAAGTGGTGGTGGACTGTTGCATTCCTGCCATGTGCTTGCCGATATTTGACTGACAGAAACATCATGTTCCCTTGCTCCTGGCTAGAATCATATCCACTCATTATGTTAACAGTGACTACCCCATGTTGATTGAAACGTCTTATTGACTTGACTGTTTGCTGATATTATAAGAAAGGTGACTTAAACTAGGTACCTTAAAATTTACTGCAACTGGGATACTTTTGAGAGTAAAGGGATGTGCTATTAATAACTACACCAAGACAACAGGTGTAAACCAGGAAGTATGGTCATCACTGGGTGAGGCTGGGGACTGGGGTATGTAAAGTCACCACAGAATCAGGAAAGGGTTGTAAAAAGATTTTTTTCCAGTTTTATCTTACACTTGCCCTACTTTGGTCTTAAACCTCTTAGGAGATATTCAACAAACATTAATTAATACTTAACTACATCTTGGTGCTGGGGTTGTATCAGTGAACTAGAGAAGCAGGGGAGGATGGTAAACAAACAGTACTACAACTGCTTATTTAATTTTGGTAACTTTTATGAAGGATATGTACAAGGGGCTTGAAAGCACACAGAAGGGGACCTGATCTAGTGTGGAGGTCATGGATGGCTTTCCAGAGGAGGGGTGTATATTTAAGCTGAAATTAAAAGGATGAGAAGGAGTTAGCAACAATATTATCATTCATATGTGTATAAAGGCATAAGGGCTCTAAAAACTCAAGGTGGGACTTCCCTGGTGGTCCAGTGGTTAAGAATCTGTTTTGCAATGCAGGCGACGCCAGTTCGATCCCTGGTCGGGGAACTAAGATCTCACGTGCTGCGGGGCAACTAAGCTCACGCGCCACAACTACAGAGCCCACATGCCGCAACTACAAAGCCCACGCACTCCGGAGCCCGCGTGCCACAGCTAAGACCCGACGCAGCCAAAAATAAATATTTAAAAAAAAAACTCAAGGTGAACAGGAATCACATTTCTGTCCATATCAAATTAAATTCTAGCTCTAGACCCCACTTGCTTAGATTGGTTGGAAGTCGATTATCAGTCCTGAGGAGTAAGGGTTTAGGTTTCTCACTAGGACCGTACAAGATCACCTGGCTCCAGAGCTGCCACTGGTCCTCATGCCCACCTGGCACCCCGTCTACCCCCTAGTCTGGGAGTGTTGGCTGGGCTCTGGTACAGGCGGAAGACGATTGCAGTCACTCTGCAAGGCCCAGCCAAAGACGCTGTTCACTACGGCTGGGAGCTTCACAGGCCCCCCACACCCACTACCCTCAGAGTGTCAATACATATTCCTGCTCTGCTTCTGCTGTATTGAATATGATTGCTTAAGTTGAAATATTAAAATATTCCCCCCCAGATTACCCTGAGCCATTTGGAATATATAAGGGAAATCATACCAATTCAGAAATAAATTGCTGTATGATTCCATTTCTATGAGGCACCTAGAGCAGTCAAATTCATAGAGACAGAAGACAGAATGCCAAGGGCTGGGGAAGGTAGAATGGGGAGTCTGTTTAATGGGTAGAGTTTCAGTCTGGGAAGATGAAAAGTTTTAGAAATGGATGGTGGTGTCAGTAGTGATGGTTGCAGAACAATGTGAAAGTACTTAATGTCACTGAACTATACACTTAAAAATGGTTAAAGTGGTAAATTTTATGTTTTGTATATTTTACCACAACTTTAATTAATTAAGTAGAAATTTTAACTTTTCAAAAATCAGGATTTTTCACTTTTAGAAACTATACGAAATGCCGATATTTCCTCATTTTTCCACTTTCACCATGAATTTTTTTTTTTTTTTTTTGCGGTACGCGGGCCTCTCACTGTTGTGGCCTCTCCCATTGCGGAGCACAGGCTCCAGACGCGCAGGCTCAGCGGCCATGGCTCACGGACCCAGCCTCTCCGCGGCATGTGGGATCTTCCCGGACCGGGGCACGAACCCGTGTCCCCTGCATCGGCAGGCGGACTCTCAACCACTGTGCCACCAGGGAAGCCCTCACCATGAATTTTTAACAATGCATTTTCCATATATAGAAGTTATCCATTTAGTTCCTTATCATGCAATCATAGATTTTCTTAAAATTTGTACTAATCTTTTCAGAGTTACAGCAACCACTAAAACACGAATCAATACAAAATAATAAATGAAGGGAGGTACGTATCCCTTTATAAATCTCTGAGACAACATTCATGCAAACACTGCTTCTTACTTTGTTTCTTTCTATACGGTGGAGTAAATTCAAGTCTGTGGACTCTGATATCCCTCCATGTATGACCAGGATTTCATTGTCAATGATTGTACCAATTGGGAGCCAGGTATAGATGTCTTCCAAGACTTGTAAGATCTTTTTCCCATGTAGCTGTAAGTAAGAGCTTGAGTAAGTTTGTTTTTTTCTGATAGTTCAAGTTTATTGAATAGTCCCAACATATGGACAAAACCCCACAGTTTTCATGCCACCCAAAGAAGGTCAGGATGGAATCACTAACCAACAAGCATGCATTAATCATGTCTTTTTGGTCTGTATTTTTGATACTTTGACATTTTGGTGCCTTGCTGACCCTTGAGAAGAGACTGCCCCTCCCAGGGCTAGTTAATTCCTAGAGATAGTAAAGGACTTGCCTTTTGTATGTAAGTGAGGCTACCTTTCATATGCAAACCAAACTATCCAGAGCCTATCCTCCCAATTAGTCCTTTATGGAATTCTCACACCCAGGGTCACTATTGTCAGCTCCAGTCACCCCAGGGCCAGATACCAGACAACCTGGGACAAGCCCTAAGCCCCAGAGCCTGCTAAAACTATTCAAACTAGCCAATCCTAAACCTGTTTACAATGCCTCACCCATTTCTTCCCAAGGAAACCACAATAAAGGCTTTTGTCCATGTCAAGGAAACCACAATAAAGGCTCTTGTCCATGTTTGCCCTCATTCCCTCCCCCTCTGACTGACCCCCGGAGTGCTTCCCCATGTGGCCGCAGGGTGTGCTGTGCCATGCCTCCAGTTTCTAAGGAACTATGAGTAAAAACCTTTTCCTTCATGACAGTCATTTCCAGGTCTGCACATTTTACCATACCTGAGTAGAACAAATCCCAGGTACCTTTAAAACAATGGAATATGTTTGTATCTATGCTAAAACTTGCACAGAAGTCACAATGAAAAAGCTTGTGTCTAGAAAGAAAAACAGGTCTTCACTATGGCCAGGGCTTCCTTTTTTTTTTTTTTGCGGTATGAGGGCCTCTCACTGCTGTGGCCTCTCCCGTTGCGGAGCACAGGCTCCGGACGCGCAGGCTTAGCAGCCATGGCTCATGGGCCCAGCCGCTCCACGGCATGTGGGATCTTCCCGGACCGGGGCACGAACCCGTGTCCCCTGCATTGGCAGGCGGACTCTCAACCACTGCGCCACCAGGGAAGCCCCAGGGCTTCCTTTTGTGCTTTTATATTATTGGCATGAATTCTGACTAGTTCTCCCCTCACCCTTCTTGAAGCTTTCTTTTTTTTTAACTTCTATGTATAAACAGCAAAGAAAATGCAAAAAACAAAGAGCCTTACCTTATATTTATGCAAAACTTCGTTTGTGAAGCCATACCTGAAAAAAAACAATGGGATTTCAACGCTTTCATTGAATGTTGAGAACTCCTATTTACATGAGTCAAGTCATGCAAAAAAGGGAGCCCTTGCCATCTCGCTACCACAAGTATCAAGAACTCAAGAAACTAGACTTTATTTGGAATGATTACTTATCCAAGACTTCGGTAGGCACGATGGGAAAGAAGAAAAGCAGCAGATGACATTGTCCCTATCCTCAAGGAGCTTCGGGAAAAGAAGATAAATTTTCATGAAACAATTACACGACAACTTAAGAAATACATGGTATGCACAGGTGTGTAAGTACTGTAAGTATTCAGAGATGTGTGCTGTGGCCACTGGGGGAGAGTGTGTGGGAAAATGCTTTTCATTTAGATAGAATTTCTCAGACATCCTATATTTTATAGTAAATGAATGATCAGGGGGCAAAAAGACTGAATAAAGACAAAGAAAAGCCTAGAAGATAACAAGTTGGCTCTTTATACTCTCTCATAAAGTTCATGTAATGGTATTGAGGGTTTTAATAGAAAGTGTCAGGAATTTTAATGCCTGAATAGCAGTCACTAAGGGAGAATTAATGATGAAAACTTTTTTTCAATTACTTTCCTTGCCTTAGGATAATAATATATACCTTTAACACCTTTAACACGGTGAAGTCAGAACACAGCACACTCACTCCAGGTTTCCATGCAAATCATATCATGTGAAGCTTCTACAGGGTAACGTTATGTTTTCCAAGATGAACTCAGCCCTGCCTACTCAACAGCACCTCGAATCAGCTTACCCCAAACTGAACTCATCCTTCTCCCTCACCCCAACTTTCTCCACTTATCATGTTCCTAATAACAGTGATCTTGCAAATTCAAGCTAGGAACCTGGAGATCATCCCTAATTCTCTCTCCTTTCAAGTCCCCCATATCACGTTACCAAGCCTTAAATCATTGCCTAAACTTCCTCCTGAATATATCTACTGCTTTGGGTCTCCATCTTTACCACACAAGTCTAAGTGAGACTCCATCATCTATCTCTTCAACTACTTCCTAATTGGCCTCCCCATATCAATTCTTGTCCCTCTCCAAACTAATCTTCCTGCTGCATTTTAAAACACAAATTGTATAATACTCTTCAATGATTTTCTCTTGTCCTCAGGAGAAAGCCCAAATTTCTTTGCAATCATTTCTTACGTCTCCAGCCCTATCAGGTACCATCCTGTCCTTCAGTCTTTGTTCCTCCCATCCTGAACTTCTTTCAAGTCTAAAAAGTCCTTTCTCAAGTTCTGCATAAGTTGTCTCCTCACTGTGGAACAGTTTCTCATCCCCCCTGCCACGGTCCTCTCTTGATCGCCTAATTCATCCTCCAGGTCTCAGGCTAATGCCGTACTTCTATGGGAGAACCTTCCAATCACCCCTCAGACAGATTGGATCCCCCACTTTACAAACTCATCACACTTGAAAAACCTGCTCAACTCGTGTCTTCCCTGTTAGATGTAAACTCCAGTAGGGCAGGGGCCATGTCTCTTTCACTAACCATTGTAGGCACTAGATAAATACAGTTGACTAGCTAAATAAATGGAAGGATAAATGGCATGCCCAAATAAACAGATTGAGCTTTATTATATATAATGGGTCTCTGAAAGTAGCCTTGAGATTTTGGGTTTTTTTTTTTCTTCATAATCTTATCATTTGCTTCCATACTTGAGGATTAGAATTGAAACTGTGTTCAGGCCAAGCGCCAAAACTGCCCCAAAGACAAAACTAATCAGCTGCTGAGCTTTGATCTAGGCACCCAAAAGCCCAGGACCATAGCATGAAACATGCCATGCCTTCTACTTCCCTAGAGCAAACTGGATTCTGTTTTTCATAAAACAAGAAACAAGAAAAACAAAAGGAGAAGGAGAGGAAGAAAAAGAGGAAGGGAAAGGGGAAGGGGAAGAGGAGGAGGAGGAGGAAAGAAGAGAAAGGAGAACATTTGTCACTTACTGAGCCTTTCAGCAAAAATTGGTAAACCATTTAACCAATCTTTATTCCCCAAAACTCCAGTGAGTCAGATAGTTGAAACGCTATGTTACAGCTGTTCTCAAATATGTTTATGAACAACTATGCCAAAAGCAATCACCGTGTCATAAAAAATATACACATCAGTGAAAAACACAGTACTAGTTTCTGAGACAACATGTGATGCAAGCCAAAAGAGTAGCAAGAGAATGAGTCCATCTAAACCTGCTCATACAACCTACCACACCTCCAAACCTGGCCTAACACGTCTACTCGGCACACAATTTGGCTTGTGAAGGCTGGGCACGGGAAGAAGGAAACATAATAGAAGGGCGAAGGAAGAACGGGAAGAAAAGATAGGAAGGGAACTTTAGAGCAATTTATACTCACTCACACAGCAGAAGATTGGGGGAGGTAAATCGCTGTAAGAATTGAGCTCTTCCTTGAGATTCTCCTCATCCCTGCTTCTCTACACTCACCTCTCACTCTCCGCTAGGAGCTAAACATGGCAGCATTTTCCAGAACAGGAAACAAAAGAGGAAATCCACAGGCCTAGGTTACCTCATATTCATCATAAAATCTTCATGGTTGCCTCTGTTCAGGTGCAGGTCATTGGGGTAGACCAGAAAACTCACAAACAGGATCATTAGGATCTCCATGGAATTTTTTCCTCGATCCACAAAATCACCATTAAAAACATATGGGTTGCTCACTGAGGGGAGACCATTCTGTGGAAGGAAGAAGGAGAAAAACAAGCAGTTAAAAGAATGTACTTTTAAAAGTAACGCTTTGTACTTAATGTCCATGTGGATGTGGAGAAAAGAGGCTGAATTAGTTCTTCCACTGGGAAAAATCTGCTCACTCACTCAAGCCAGTTTCACTTTCCAGGGCAGGCATCTCCTGCAAGGGACCTTGGAAGTGAAGGATTAGCTTGGGACAGGAAGACTCCAGGGGGATGGGGATTGCTCATTCTACTCACCACCACCTACTATGAGTTTTCTCTGAAAGAACCTGATATTTGTCCTATTAAAAATGGTTATTCTCGGGCTTCCCTGGTGGTGCAGTGGTTAAGAATCCGCCTGCCAATTCAGGGGACACGGGTTCGATCACTGGTCCGGGAAGATCCCACATGCCGCGGAGCAACTAAGCCCGTGTGCCACAACTACTGAGCCTGCGTTCTACAGCCCGTGAGCCACAACTACTGAGCCTGCGTGCCACAACTACTGAAGCCCACACACCTAGAGCCTGTGCTCTGCAGCAAGAGAAGCCATGGCAATGAGAAGCCCGCGCACCACAACGAAGAGTAGCCCCCGCTCACCGCAACTAGAGAAAGCCCGTGTGCAGTGAAAAAAGACCCAACACAGCCAAAAATAAATAAATAAAATTAATTAATTAATTTAAAAAACAAACAAAAATTAAATAAAATAAACAAAATAAAATAAAATAAAAATGGTTACTCTCATCTCTTCCTTAGGTAGAAGAGGGAAACTTCTACCCAAGGAAGAACACTAAACTAAGAGCCAAATGTCGTTCATTCTAAGGGACCCTTATTTAACTTCTCTGGGCTGTGATTCTCTCAATTTGAAAAAAGGGAATGACACTATATTCTCCACACACACCCCCACCCCAGAGCAAACGAGAGAACGGGTATGAAAGCACTCAGGAAAGTGTAAGGTACTGCCCAACTGTGAGCAGGGCTAACACACCATCAGTACACTCTGATACGATCACACCAGGTGTTACAGGCATGTGTTTTGACTTCTCACTGACCAGGGCCATATTTGTTGTTAAATATTTTGATTACCACTCCTGAGTATGAGATAATACTTTAAGATACAGTGTTAGCACAAAAAAGGACTGGGATCAGGACAAAGGTCTGGTCTTTATAGCAGCTATTCGCTCGTTTACTTCTGTACTACTAAACTCTAAGATAAAACACGTCATGCCTGGTAGGGAAATGGTTGAGTGCATTTCTATTGCATAGTAAGATAAATTCAAATGTTTAAAAAATACATTACAAAGAGAAAATTTTAAGTACTCATACATCCTAATATATGTCCTCCTTCAAAAAAGTTACCTTCAAGAAATAATGCACGTATTCTAGTTATATTAATCTTTCTCAAATGATTTTCAAATTCCTTTTTTGTTAGATTTCAAATTACATAAGAAAATCTTATTACTTTATACTCACCACCTAGTATTTATATACATTTAAAAATTTTCATATCAATATGATAGAAATAGTTGAAAAAATATAATACAAGTTGTAGCAAGTAACTTAGGGATTCCAGAAATCATTATGCAATGAAACATGTCCTGAAGGCAACTGGAAACAAACAAGCAAGTAGTGGTGTAGTGTTCTGGGCCAGAAGACTTATTCTCTAATTCAGCTCCACTTTTACTCATGTGCCTGTCCTTGGGCAAGTTATTTGATCTTTATGAACTCTAGTTTCCTCATCTGTTAAATGAGAATGATAACTTCCATACTTATCACACAGGGCTACTTCGGAACTAAAATGAGACTGTGTGTATAAAATTTCATGAAAACCATAAAGCACCATACAAATTAAGAGATTCATTTTATTATGGCCTCCAAGTTATTTCTATTTTTAAGATCCCATTATTTTATATTTTCTTATACATTAACTCACATAACCTTATTCACACTGGGCTTAGATAGTGTGAGCCAGTTATAAAAATATAGGCTATTGGTCATCAAAACGTAAAGAAAAGGGGAATGATTCTGCATCTCTGATACACTTCCTTCCCTCAGCCTTCAGCTGGCTGGGATGAGTAAGCTGGAGAAGTCTGAGAGGTGCTGAAGGCTATAGGTTCTATTGGGATGTCCAAGACTGAAGGGGGCTCAAGGAGCAGCAGCAGAGAGCCATGGAAGAACTAGGTCTGAGAGGACATGTGGACTCCTTGATTAAGGGGAGACCCTGCCTCAGAGCATGTGTGTGGTCTTGCTTGGGAGAGAGGGATCTGGATCTTACCAGAAAAAGTATAGGAGAACTTCTTTTACATCTCTGAAGCTAAAAGAATACTAATACTTGTATTTAGAGACACCTAGGAACATAGAGACTTCCTCTCACACTCTTGATGCAAGAGTAGAAAGTGTTGTGCCTCCAACTATGGAGAGGTTTAACCTAGCTTAAGCAGAAAATTAAAAATGGAAATAACCTAGTACTTAAGGGGATCCAGTAACCAGAGAGAGGCAGACCAATCAGATCTGCCAAAGTATGATCCCCTAATGAGACAAGACCGCTGGAGGAGACAGAGGACACTTTTTTTTTTTAAGAGTACCATGAAATAAAGAACAAAAAGTTAATAATTCTTGGCATGAAAAATATGCTATTCAAATTTAAAATAGCATAGATTGGCACTAACTAAAAGAAGGAATGGTTGAAAAATACATTACTGACCTGAAAGAGCAAGCAGATAAAAAATCTCTCACACAGAGCAAAAGGCAAAATGATGGAAATCATGAGGAATGAGTAAGAGATTAGAGTTCAGAGCCAAGAGAACTAATGTGCCAATAATAAGCATTCCAGAATCAGGAAAAAGGAACAGATGGAGAAGAGGCAATAATTACATAAATAAGAGAGGGAATTTTCTATGGTTAAAAAGAGACTTCAGCCTGAAGTTTGAAAGAGCTCATGATTTCTATGCTCAATGAACATGTATTGATTGCTTGTTATGTACTAGATACAGTTTTAGGGTGTTAGAAACACAGAAGTAAACAATACAAAGTCCCTGCATTCAAGCAGCTTGCATTTAGAGAATCTAACACCCACATGCCCCATAGAGGAAAATACTCAAGACAATATTCTAACCAAATAATAGCAGTAACAATAAAAAGTCCTTAAGCCAGGGAAAGACTAAGAGGAAAGAATACAGATGTGAACAATGAACCTTGCAATATATAATTAAATATAAATCAATAGCAATAATATGGAAATTGTGTTTAAGTACAAAGCAAGGATTCAAGAAATAGAAGAGACATACTATGAAGGAAATCTAATAATGGTCAAGAAATAAAAATATGGCATGAACAATAGCTAAGGATTTGCAGGAGAGCTGAAGGGAGAAAAGTAAAATTCTCTACAAATCTCATCTGAATGGGAGATGTACATGGAAAATGTGAAAACAAATATATTTGTCTTACTGGAGGAGAGAGAGGCTAATGGTGGAGGAATAAAGTTATAGCTATTTGAGAAGTATACATACATACATCATTTATTAGAAATGTCAGGAATGGGAAGACAATGACTAATGAATGGAAAAGCACAGTAAAAGTGCCAAAGAAAACAATAATTTTAAAAACTTCACCAAAACAGCAAAAAGAAAGGAAAAAAGGATGAAACCAAGAGAAATAAATAGTAAACAAAGTAAAATAGAAGGACATTTTTCAAAAATATGTGTTGTTATACTAAATGTGAGTGGGTTAAATTCTACCATTAACATACCAAGACTACCAGACTACATTAAAACACAAAACTCAGGTATGTATAGTTTGTGAGAAATACACATGAAAAAAATAAAGGGAGACTGAAAACAAGGTAACTACAACAAAGAAAAAGCAAAAATGCAAATATTAATATTAGATAGAGTGGAATTTTTAACATTAAAAGTGCTAAACATGATGATAAAGCAACATTATATCATAATAACAGGCACTTTATAAAGAAGATACAATTCATAAACTTGTATTCAATAAACAAAAGAACAAGTTTTTGCTTTGTATATTTAGCTACTATAAATGCAAGAAGATTTTTTTAAAAATACAAACATAGTAAATCATTCAGATCAAATTATTGGTTTAAAATAATGTCCACAAATTATTTGACACTCCCTTTAAAAGGTGAAGTCTAATTTACCATTCCTTGAATGTGGGTTGGACTTAGTGATTTACTTTTAAGAAAGGAATAAGAA
Source organism: Aethalodelphis obliquidens (assembly GCF_003676395.1). NCBI lineage: Eukaryota > Metazoa > Chordata > Mammalia > Artiodactyla > Delphinidae > Aethalodelphis > Aethalodelphis obliquidens. The sequence continues at coordinate 521,933 of NW_020838081.1, read as the reverse complement.
AAAGCAGAAGTGATGGTGTGCAACTTTGGAGACTAAGTCATAAAAGATACTGCAGCCTCCTATCTGATCTCTCTCGGATCACTCACTCTGGGGAAAGCTAGCTGATATGTCATGAGAACATTCAGGTACCCTGTGGAGAGGCCCATGTGGCTGTTTTGTCAACAGCCAGCAAGGAACTTAAATGCTGTGCCATGTGAGTCAGCAATCTTGGAAATGGGTCTGCCAACCCCAGTCAACCTTACAAATGACTGCAGCCCTGGCCAATAGCTTGACTGCTAGCTCATGAGAGACCTTAAGCCAGAACCACCCAGCTAAACTGCACTCAAATTTCTGAACCATAGAAACTGTGAGATACTAAATGTTTGCAGTTTTAAGCCACTAAGTACTGGGGTAATTTATTACAAAGAAATATACAGTATACATATTTAGAAAGATATAGATGGAAAAAACTGAATATACAGTTTACCCTTGAACTGCAAGGGTCCACTTATATGCAGATATTTTTCAATAGTAAATACTGCAGTACTTGAGAACCTGCTGTATAGCACAGGGAACGCCACTGCGCTGTACAGTAGAAACTAACACAACACTGTAAAACAACTATACCCCAATAAAAAATAAATAAATAAATTTCATTATATAATAGGTAAAAAAAAAAACACTACAGTACTACATGGTCCATGGTTGGTTGAATCTGTGGACACAGAGGAACTGCGGATGAAGAGGGCCAACAATAAGTTATTCGTGGATTAACTCTTGCATTGTTCAAGGGTCAACTGTATAACTAATGAACTTAATAGATAGATATATGAAGAACTTTGCATCCTATGAATAGAGAATACAATTAATTTTTCATTTGTCCACAGAGGCTTCATGAGAATCAATCATATACTTGATTTCAAAGAAATCCTTAACAAATTCAAAATAAGAAACATTTCATAGAACACATTCTCATATCATAATCCAATAAAATCTGAAGTAAATAAAAATATGATTCAAAAAATTCCAGCTTCTTGAATTAAGATCCTTGGAAATTAAAAATTGTAGTCTTAATAACCATTGGATCAAAGAGGAAATTAATAGCAATATTATAAGTTCAACAGAAGGCTCAGTTAAAACTAAAATTAGAAAAGATGCATTGCCTGAAATGCCTTCATTATTAAAGAAGATGCACGTGAAAGACTGTATTCATCTTAAGACATTAGAAAAATAAAACCAATCAAATAAAGATAAAAGCTGAAATTAATGAAATGGAAAACAAAAAAATGAAAGTTATATAATCCAAAGGGTGATTCTTTGAAAGAACAAATTGATAAAATTGATGATAAAACTCACCATGAGCCTGATTGAGGATAAGTGAAAAAAGAGAATAAATGTAAGATTAAAGATTGGAAAAAAGACAAAGATATACAGAAGTAAATTTTAAAACTATATATATATATAGAGAGAGAGAGAGACAGAGAGAGAGAGAGAGACAGAGAGAGAGACAGAGGAGAGAGAGAGAACATAATATTGGCATCTGTGGCAATGTACTTTGACAATCTAGAGAAATGGAGGATTTTCTTGAAAATTAGAAGCTACCAAAACTGATTCAAAAGAAGTAGAAAACTTCGAAAGTGCATTGGTTGCATGTTGCTTTATAGCAGAGCTCTATCTCAATTTTTAAGAGCAAATAGTTTTAATGTTACTTAAACCAGCGATTCCCATCCTTGGCTGCACATTAAAATCACATGGAGACTCCTAGGTGTCCATCAGAATCTCTGGGAGTGGGACTCAGGTATCAGTAGGTTTTTTTCCCCATTTTCTTGGGTGATTACAATGTATAGCCAAGTTTGAGAACAAGGGATTTAAGTTCCAAACCATAGAAAATGATGTACATCTCTCCAATTTATTTCATAAGATCAATAAAACCTTAATATCAAAATTTGAGAAAAGCAACAGTCAAAATTTGAGAAAATATGTAAACATATTTTCCACTGGAATGACCAATTTTCTGGTAGTAGAACTCATCCCCAGTTAAACCAAACTTTATAAGTATTTCACCTCTACTATGAGCAACGAATACCGAATTTCTTTAGTCAAACCTAATTTTAAGCCCCTAATAGTAAGGGTCAGCTAAGCCATCCACCTTACATGGCATGCTTGACACCCAATAAGTTTTAACCTTTTCAAAAAATCACACGACTTCAAAAGATTGATTTGTGATAATGAAGCTCGTTCAATAGAAAATGTTACTGTCTGTGAAAGTGATTCTAAAAGGAGTCCTAAATATATACTGAACTTCTGTAAGTGTTGAGCCTCTGAAGGCAAAGGCAAGACTTACTTGGATGTATAAGAACTGCATTGTTGAGCCAGGACTAGTTGTATTACTCTATATAGTCTGAGTTCAAATACGTTTTAGTCTTAGAATAATAAGAGAATTGGAAAACAGATAAAAAGAATAGCTAAGTCTCCTGGGACATGGGTCTCTAGGATATTTAGGCTTCTAGCTACGCTACTGAGATTTCTCTGGATTTTCTTCAAAGAAGCAAACACTGCTGCTGAGGGAACCCATCCTTCACTCAGTTCCAGTAAATCAAACTCTCTGGCTTATTCTGCAGCTGATATACAACAAACCATCTATGACATGGTGATCAAGGTGACAAATACAGAAAACCTGGGGTAACTACAACTCTGAACAGCATTAGATGACCTTCAGGGGGAAAAAAATAGCAGATCACAATTAATTAACTTGAGTAGAGATAAGGAGACCTATTTCCCACTGAAGTATTTTACATAAGACATCTAGAAGTTATCACAATTTTGGGGGGGCATTTTCCCGAGGCACATCAAACAATAACCTCTGGACCTCAACTCCACATAATTTTAATTTTTATTTCTTTTGCAAACTCTATTTTAGAGATCTGTTCTGATTATAACACACTGCCTTAATCTCAAAAGGTAAAGAATTGACTACTGTGGCAGTGGGAAGCATATCAGCAATAGAGAAAAAAGAAAATATTTAATGACCTTCACAGCCGGAAAATTTGGGGCATAGGGCGTGGGGTGGAGGATAGTGGAGAAGAGAGAAAGAAAAGGAAAACAAGGCTGCGTGGCTTCCATGGACAGCATCAGTATGACACCCATAGGGGTGAGAGGTAATTAGCTTCTCTCTGTCCATGTGCAGCTCTTTTTCAACTGTAGGAGGTTTCCACACACAGCATCAATTTAACAAACTAACTTGCCAATACTTGGTCTAAAATTTCAAGCTTTCTCGTCAATGAGGAAAAGGATCTGAATGAAGTATTCCAAACTGGTCACTCTAATTAAGCAAGAGTGGCTGATTAAAATTAACCTTTTCAGAAAATAAAGTCTAAAAATATGACCTAACTAATGCCATGTAAATTGCTTCACTTGCTGATATGTGAAGCCATATAGAGTTGGGATGCCCTTTTAGGAAAGGTGTGCCATGGTTAACCGTGTGGAACCCAGAGGAAAGAATTCCCTTCAAATCCAGATAGGACTGTGAGCTGAAACTGTCTAGCTTAGTCTTAAGGTGCTAAATGATAGAATTTGTAAGGACAACCAAATATTAAAGAAACCAAAAATGTCAAAACAATCAAAAACGATCACTGGTACGGATTCCATCATTTATTGCAGCACACCACAAAAAGGGTGTGGGAATAAAATCTTTTCTGATCCTTCAGAACTTTCCTTCATGATTTAGGCACTTATCAAATTACTAAAACTCTTTGAAGGGATTGTCTTAAATGTCACCTCCTCCAGGAAGTCTCCCACGACTTAGACGCCCCTCCAATGTGCTCCCTTGGAAACTTGTTTACCCCAGTTATAACATGTCTCACCCTGAACTGTCTTGTCTTTTCATTAGGTGACCTACCCCACTAAACTGTGATATCTTTGGGGCCAAAAACAGTTCCATACTCTTTCATCGCTGGGCTCTCAATCTCCACTTCCTGAACACCGTCATTGGTTAACACTCAAAATATTTCTTGCTTTCATGTGAATGCTATAATTTCACCTTTAGTCCTTTTTATAGTACTTCTTACCACCCACCTCCTCCTGTTCAATCTTTACATTAGCACTTTCCAGTTTTATATATTCCATTTAGTTTTGCCAATGGAATTAAAGAAACATTCTCTTTTTGCATCTATCTACTCCAGAGTCCTTTCCCTGATCGCACCTTAATATCTTCAACTACCTCTTGAAAAATTTTCTAATTGCCTAGGAAGTCACTTTTCCCATTTAATTTACTCAACTATTTTCCCTTTTTTGTATTTTCCAAGACCTCTAGAAAAATAATTACCAGATTTTCTGTTGTGGCTATTCCCCACATACCTCCACCCCCTCCTCCTTCCTCAGATTGTAATTGTCAAAAATAGCAGGACTGTACTTCTGAACATTTATATGGTGTTATGTAGACTTAAATCTCATTCCTCAAACTGCATAAATAAACTCCCTTTTGCCTTCAACTCATTCAGAAAGACTTCCCTCTGGAAATCTGGGCCTCCCTTCGGGATGGTGCCAGACTCCTGACTCCTGCAGCCCTCTGGAAGGAAAGGACCCACTCTTCACAGGATGGAGACCTCAGGGTCAGGAGTTGGGGTGGGTCCACTTGCTCTTTAGAGCCACCAACAGACTAACACTTTGCCAGCCTCTCCTCCTTCTAGGCCCATGAGCTCTAACTAAACGTCCTTCCTCTGCATCTCATCTCTCAGTCCTGTGGCCAACCCACTTAACACACCTGCTTTCCACTTGCTTGACCTCCTCATCCCTAATATTCTCTTTCACTCACTTCAGCCACCCACATGCTGGATTCCACCTTGGACTCATTCATCCCCTAGGACTACTCCCCTTGCAACTTCCCAGCCATCCTGCTTCCTGGGCCTCCTGCCCTGACCTCAGAGAGCATGGCAATCCTTCATTCCACCCATTTCTCCCAGTTGGTTGCCATCCTGGCCTCTTCCTTCCCTGCCCAGACTGGATTCCGTAGCTGATCTCCAGAATTGCCCTATTTACCAGAACCCTCAGTTCCCTGCCGGCAAACCTTTGGCTGGACTTCCTGACACCAACTCACTACCTGGATGGCCTTCTATTTCTCCTGACCCCACTCTCTGGCTACCAGGCCCTAGACCTTTGCTTAGGCCTCCTGCAGTCTCAACTGAACCTCTTCCTAAGTGCTGGCTCCATTCATCCACTCCTGGTTTGGCTTCCTCCATTCCCTTCCAAGCTCCCATTCTGAATGAATGAAATGAAAACCTTGTATTTCTATTATAATTTAGTACTTTAAAAAATGCTTTTGGATATTTATGTTATCTTATTCACAAGACAACCTCTTATGGGGTGGAAGCTCAAGAATACTGCAGCCAAAGAAGAACTAAATAGACATTTATCCAAAAGACAAACAGATGGCCAAAAGGCACAAGAAAAGATGCTCAACATCGCTAATTATTAGAGAAGTGCAAGTCAAAACTACAATGAGGTATCACCTCACACCAGTCAGAATGGCCATCATCAAAAAGCCTACAAATAATAAATGCTGGAGAGGGTGTGGAGAAAAGGGAACCCTCCTACACTGTTGGTGGGAATGTAAATTAGTGTAAATCAGCCACTATGGAGAACAGTATGGAGGTTCCTTAAAAAGTTAAAAATAGGGACTTCCCAGGTGGCACAGTGGTTAAGAATCCGCCTGCCAATGCAGGGGACATGGGTTTGAGCCCTGCTCTGGGAAGATCCCACATGCCACAGAGCAACGAAGCCCATGCACCACAACTACTGAAGTCCACGTGCCTAGAACCCGTGCTCCGTAACAAGAGAAGCCACCGCAATGAGAAGTCCGCACACTGCAATGAAGAGTAGCCCCCGCTCGCCACAACTAGAGAAAGCCTGCGCGCAGCAACGGAGACCCAACACAGCCAAAAAAAAAAAAGGTTAAAAATATGGTAACCATATGATCCAGCAATCCCACTCCTGGGCATATATCCGAAAAAGACAAAAACTCTAATTTGAAAAGATATGTGCACCCCAATGTTCATAGCATCACTATTCACAATAGCCAACATATGGAAGTAACCTAAGTGTCCACCGACAGATGAATGGATAAAGAAGATGTGGTATATATATATATATATATATATATATATATATATATATATATATACACAATTGAATATTACTCAGCCATAAAAAAAAGAAATAATGCCATTTGCAGCAATATGGATGGACCTAGAGATTATCATACTAAGTGAAGTAAGTCAGAAAGAGAAAGACAAATACCATATGATATCACTTATATGTGGAATCTAAAAAATAATACAAATGAACTTATTTACAAAACAGAGCCAGACTCACAGACATAGAAAACAAAATTATGGTTACCAAAGGGGAAAGTGGGGGGAGAGATAAGTTAGGAGTATGGGATCAACAGATACACACTACTATATATAAAATAGGTAAATAAAAAGGATTTACTGTATAGCATAGTTTCAGGTGTAAAGGAAAGTGATTTGGATATCCAAATCACTTTCCTGTATACCTGAAACTAACACAATATTGTAAATCAACTATATGTCAATACTATTTAAAAAAAGAGGGCTTCCCTGGTGGCGCAGTGGTTGGGGGTCCGCCTGCCGATGCAGGGGACACGGGTTCGTGCCCCGGTCCGGGAAGATCCCACATGCCGCGGAGTGGCTGGGCCCGTGAGCCATGGCCGCTGAGTCTGCGCGTCTGGAGCCTGTGCTCCGCAACGGGAGAGGCCACAACAGTGAGAGGCCCGCGTACCGAAAAAAAAAAAGAAAACCCAACCAACAAAGAGGAGTCATAGCACTGGAAGAGCAGCTGAGCCTGGCAATGATGACTCAGGGTGGAGAAGAGAAGAGCAGTTTGGAACTTGCTATGGGGGACTACTTTCATGCATCATTAGTGCACAATGGAGAAGAAGACTGCTGTGGCATGCTCACTTCTGAACCAAATAACAATAAAATAAAACAGACTGTTTCCCTCCCCTTCCTCTGCCATCTAGACATTTTCCATATAATAAAGAACATAAATACAATCAGGTACAAATCCTAATGGATCTACAGATAACAATAATATTAAACAAAGGCCCAAATTAAATCTTTAAAATTTTTTTGTGAAACGTGTGAAAAAACCAAATCTTTCAACTTCTTGGATAAAAACTGTCCTATTATATCTGTATTTGTACCTATCCCTAATAAAACTAATATTGTTATTTGTCCTAGGACTGCCTTCCCCCAACAAAAATATAAATATTTAGCAAAATAATCATTTACCTTATAGTAGATCAAAAAAAGATCATCCAGTTTCCCATGCAAATCACCTGGAAATGAAATGAAAAATCGCTATTCAGTAGGAACAAGAATTTAAAAACTGAAAAGACAAAAACTCTAATTTGAAAAGCTACGTAACAGAATTTAAAAACTGAAATACTACTGATATACTCCAAGCGTTTTCAGGACATCGGGTTTTTACCCTATGATGATATTAATTCAACAGACAATTTGTTTCCATAGCACTCTATGGAAACTTTGTCCCCTTTCCTATAGGGGACAGCATCCAATGTGGCAATTACCTATTCACTCCTGCCATTTATGGGCCTCCCTTCGGGATGGGCCTCTGTGCCAAGTGCTCTGTGCCACTCTCTGCCAAGTGCTAGACTAAGGGTTTACGTGAATTGTCTTGTTCAATCCTTACAACCACTCTATGAGATGGGTATTGTTTTCATCAGACTCATTTTACGAATGAAGCTCGGAGTAGTTAAGTAACTTATGCAAAGTTGCCCAGCTACCAAGTAGCAGAGCTGGAATTCAAACTCAACTTTATCTCTCTTCAAAAGTGAAGCTCTGGGCTTCCCTGGTGGCACAGCGGTTGAGAGTCCGCCTGCCGATGCAGGGGACACGGGTTCGTGCCCCAGTCCAGGAGGATCCCACGTGCCGCAGAGCGGCTGGGCCCGTGAGCCGTGGCCACTGGGCGTGCGCGTCCGGAGCCTGTGCTCCGCAACGGGAGAGGCCACAACAGTGAGAGGTCCGCGTACCACAAAAAAAACACATACAAAAAAAATTGAAGCTCTTAGTGATTGTTCTGTACTACCTACACTGTAATCTCTAGGAGAACAGCAGTATCATCTATATTGGCATTAAACCTCAAATGCCTCCCATAGTACCTGCTGCGTAGTAGGCACTCAATAATTAAGTTTAATTGCTAAATGCAAAGGTTTTTAAAGCCACATTTTCAAAAATATGCTCCAGCAGTAGCATCTGAAACTTAAAAATTTTGAGTAGATAGTTGACATTCTCTTGATGAGACTATTAGAGAAAACAAAAATGAAAGCATGGCTTTATAAAACTCAGCCAACTGAGGGAAAACATATAAATAGATGAAGCCATTAATTTAAAAACAAGAGTAAATATGTGAGTATTCAAAAGCCCTATTTGGATAACTATTTCTAGGTAAATATTTGACTTTCATAACCTCTGATCATAAGTTTTTATTCCTTGTATCCAACTTAATTACCAAATATAATTTAATTCAGGAATACTTTTCCTCAGTTTGCTTAAAATGCTACAACCAAACTTAACCAAATATATGCAAGAAATGACTGCAGTTATAATGGGAATAATAAAATTAAAATCCTACATCACCAGCACTTATTTATAAAATGACTACAATATTAAGAGCATATTAATACTACCATATACTTAAATCTCATTGCTCTCACTCCAAATCTAAGGAAATAAAAATGGAAGGACTTTACTTATCAGTTAAATATATATTTTTAATTATTTTGTTTTCCTAATTTTCTTCAGGATACTCCAATAAAGATGGTTTAAAAAAAAAAAAAACAACTTCAGCTAAGAAAATATGAGCTCATTCACTCAGCAGCTACATTATGCTGCTTTAAAGGAGAGGCACCAACGTACACCATTGAGAATAAAGGTGCCTTTCGGGCTGACACAGCAGAGGCCTGTATATGTTTGCCAAATCTGTGTGTGGTTAGTGCTTCTGAGGCCACATCAGAAAAATATGAGTTCTGATGGCAGGGAGGAATTTCTGAGAGGGAGACAAGCATAATAATAAAAATGCTGTGAGTCAGGTATTCTGTAGAATTTGTTTAATTGGGAGCTTTAGAATATCTGCAATGCCTTAATGGACAAAGTATTTCACTTCATATCAGTAAAACAAGCTACTATTAGCAGCTTTGGTTCCAGTTAAAAAAAAAAGCAAAAAACAAAAAACCCCAAAGATTTGGGTGGTCAGAACTGTTGCAGCTGGTATGCTAATAAATGAATTGGTTTCAGCATATTAAGAGTTGAGGCTATACAAATATTTTTATTTTCATTTTTTTCATAAGCTGCCTTATTATTTTTTAATTAATTAATTAGGCTGCTCCAGGTCTTAGCTGCAGCACGTGGGATCTTCGTTGCCGCGTGTGGGATCTTCCTTGCAGCATGCAGGGTCTCTAGTTGCGGCATGCGAACTCTTAGTTGAGGCATGTGGGACCTAGTTCCCTGACCAGGGATCAAACCTGGGCCCCTGCATTGGGAGCACTTAGCCACTGGACCACCAGGGAACTCCCTAAAAATATTTTTAACTTCTAGTTGGACAGCAAGAGATAAAACTCAATGTATCATGGAAAGGCAGCCACAGAAAGATATTTCCACTGCACACAAAAACCTAAGTGCATAACTGGTTATCATTTATAACATAAACTAAAACACCTACTATATTTCATGCACGTTGAGAAATGTGTAGCATGTTTAGATGTGCATGTAAAAAAATGCATCTGGAAATTAAAATAATGGTAAAGGTTCACCATAATTTCTCCCCCTTTCCTAATACTGTCTTAAACAGAGGATGTTTATGAAAATATGGCCCTGATTTTAAATTTTATTTTAAATGATGACCAAATTTTTCTAAGTTCAATGGGGCTATTAAAGACAGAAAATAATAATTCCTATGCTATGGGAACCTATGGGCCTTGGTTTTTCCTTCTATCAATGGTGCTACATGGAAGAAGTCTGGAAATAAATGCCCTGCCAAGATGTGAGTATCTTTAAAATAATGGAACTGTCCAATCAATCCATTCCCTAGTCCTTGTCTCATGATGGAAAATGAAACATCAGTCAGAGCAGTGCATGATGGGAGTTGGGATAGCAGATACGGAGTTGGCTCTAACCTGGGATGCAGAAGATCTGATTTTTAATTCTGACTCTGCCACTAACCAGCTGAGTAAGCTGAGGTGGAGAGAGGGGGACAAGTTACTACATAGAAATGCATGGAAGGCAATACACTTTTCTCTCTGGGCCTCAATTTCATCCGTAAGAGCAAGGGATAGACTAGATGGTCTCTGTAAGAACCACTCAGTTCTTACACTGCATGATTCCAGGACTTACATGCCCTCTAATTAATTCATGTCTTCTTCCAGATCCTTTTATGCAAAGCTAAGTCTCCAATGGCAACTGGAGGTATACTGGAAACATATGGGAGCAGATCACACTCCCTGTTTGGCCTATTATATACACTCTGAGAGCAAACCTCGCCTTGGCTCCAGAGGCTTCATGGGTTGGCATCGCTTCCTGAGCCTCATGACCCAAAATTCTTTATCTCCATGAAAAGTAAGTGCTGATGAGGCCTTGAATAAAAGGTCCCCACTGCTGAGATGCATCATCTGGAAGGCAGAGATGTGGTGGCCTGATTTGGCTGGAATTGAACCATTAAGGACTCTTCAAAAGCCTGAGTCAGGACATGTCAAGGAGCATGTACTGCTACATCGAGTCCCTGTCACCACTATCAGATGCTAGAATGGAAATAGTTTAATTAGATTGTCAAATCCATTCTACCTGCCAGAGTAAAAGAAACATGGGCTAAAAATTGATTTGGAAAATAACAATCACTGTTTTGTAACCTAAAGGCTTAATTAGAAGTTAAGGGAATTGCTGTTCCTTCCACGCACTCCATTCTCAGACAGTTGCAAGCACGCTGAGCACCAACTGTGTTGAATTTCAATGTGTACTGCTTCTTGAAGCAATATCCTGTCAGACTGGCCTATATGATAACAAAATCTCAGCTCTTGTTATTTAGAAGAACAAGGAACAGATTTCTGGGACATTCCCACTCTTCTAAAAGCTGCAGAGACCAGTTGGAAAAATCTAAAACAGCAGCCGAGGGCAGAGAAGAATTTAGTCTCCACCCTTCCTTGGGCTTTTCTCTTCCCAGCATAAGTGGCATGCAGAGGCCCACCTAGAAAAAGCTACATTGAACAAAGATAATGAGAGCCAGAGGGAGGGCAAAGAACACTTATTCCACCCATGGGTGATTTTCTGTATTAAAATGCTGCCTGCCTTTATAAAAAGCTATGAGTTCTTTAATTTCTCACATAATTAATTCCTGCCAGCTGGTATGCAAAACAAAGACAAGATAGGAAACAGTACTATCATGATAGAAAACTCTATATTAACACTTTTCCCTTAACACAGTCCAATTTACACAGTTTTCAAGTTAGGCCAATGATGTAGAACCAAGAGGCTCCTAAATATTAATTTGGCAACACTGCTCTGAAACTTACCACAGATTGTTATCTCTTTGGAGGGAGAAGTTTTTATGTGAGTGAAATTCGGCATTTGCTGCAGGAGCTTCTTGGTTTCAAATAGCACCTCTAAGACATAATAAGCATGAAGTATCTGTGAGGGCGAAGGAGAGGAAATAGATATCATGAACTAGGAGAAAAGGCATGAGTGTGTAGAAAGCAATATAGGTGGAACATATGAGCACGTTTCAGGTAGCTGTAGTTCACGACAATCTCTAAATTATTTTTAAATAGATTATCCTAGCACAGTATCTGGCACATAATAAGCCCTCGCTAGAGATGTGTAAGTTGAATGAATGAATGGTTCCTAGGACGTCTATATTCTCATGTTCTTAATTGACATCACCCATTCACAGAACATTTCTTATTATTCTTGGTCCTTAGAGCCCAAGAGAGGTGACAAGAAAAAAAGGAGACTCCCTTGCCCTAAGGAAATGTGCAGGCAAAAAAGTAAAGAAAAGAGAAGGAGGGAAAAGAGAGAGAAGTAGAAAGGAAGAGAGAAGCAGAGAGAGATTGTTCAAGAGGAGCTGCTTTGCATTTGCTTGTGACCTCCTGCCCCGGGGCTGGGAATTAGATGGGGGTGCTGGGTTAGGAGGTCTCACAAGGTAGCCGGACAGGCCCCAAGGGACTCCTGAGCCAGGTGTCCTAGGTGTGGCTCAATATTTGGTGCACAGACATGAGTTTACAGGACAGCAAGCACACTTATATACAAGTGTAAGTATACAACATATTGCCAATTCAAATAAACCATTCAGATTAGCTCCTATTATGACTATTCATCCCTTGATCTCCTTCAGTTACAGTGTTGATGACAGCATTGTTTTGGACAGATTTACTGGGTTTTCTCTTCCAGGCTTTTCTGTTTATTTGTTTTTAAATACAGTGTGTTGTTCTCCCTTTTTTTAAATTATGAACTATTCCAAATACATAATTCAAAAAGTGATGTAGCTGATACAAATTTAACAGATGCTAACACCACTTTCTAGTCAGGAGTGTCTGCGCCTGTACTGTCCAATGCAGTAGACACTGGTCACATGGGGCTATTGACCACTTGAAATGGGGTCAAAATTGAGATGTCATGTAAGCACAAAATACGCATTGGATTTTAAAGACAGTATGAAAAAAAAGTTAAACATCTCATAAAAAACTTTTAATATGATTACATATTAAAATGATAATTTTATATGTTGGAGTAAATAAAATACATTATTAAAATTAATTTCACTTGTTTCTTTTTGCCTTTATAATGTTGACTACTGGAAGATTTTAAATTATGTATGTGGATCACATTATATTCCTATTGGACAGCACTGGTTTAGATTATTGGAGGCTGAGAGAGAGGTCATATCTACATATTGTTCAGATAACGCTTTGGGCATGGGATTCAGGACAGAGGAACACTTTGGAACAATCCTATCTCGTGGTGTCCTGAAATTTCCATTTCCACTTCCTATTAAAATAATGAAATTATTTTCCATTTCCACTTCCTATTAAAATTATTTAATCATGAAATTCTCCAAACTTATTTTTTTAAAAAAAAACCAGGAAGCAGGATTGGAAGCAATGTGAGAATTAGGAGGAAAGAGAAGGTCCCCTGGATGTTAATTAGTGGGGAGCAACCCACATTTCCTGTCTCTCCAAACCTAATGGATTGCTAAGGATTTTCCCCACAAAAGCATTCTAAATCGGTGAGTCAAATCTTTAGCCAGATTTTAAAGGAACAGGCAAAACACTCTGATAGCATGATTTATTTTAATTTCCATATTTAACTTATTGATTCCCAAAACTGGCTTCAGTGTTACCTTAAGTTGCCACTGTAGACTTTCTGGACCATTTGTAGTGCTAATCAGAGTAATTACTGTCTGAAAAGGCAGTTGTTTTATTAAGTTAAATTAACAAATAATCATTGAGGATATATTGCAACAACAGAAAATCCCTATTATGAAAATGTTTTTTCTGGGTCCTTTTTCAATTGGTTAAAATCACTTTGGTATTATTAGTCCCTACAAAGCCAGTCTACTTCTCTTTAAGTAGCATTATAATCGTGTTTATAGCAATATTAAATACTCAAAAGAGTTAACTCAGAAGTTGATTTCTATGTTTACAAATATATTCAGATTAAATGGCAACTTGAATAAAATACTCATATTCTTTTAAAGGCACTGAGGGAGGAAAATATTACTTTGAAAGGATTTTCTTTTTAAAACAGTAACTAGTTTTTAAATGAAAAAAAACCCCACATTTCTAAAGTTGAAATAAAAATTTAAACAGCAAAAAGGAGTATAATAATGAAAAGCAATTTTCCTTCTTCCCCAGACTTCAGTCTCCCTTCCCTATTCCCCAAAACAGCCACTGTTAAGAGTATCTTGAGTATCTTTCCAAAAAATATTCTATGCACTTGCAAGCATATAAAAATCAATATAACCAGGCTTCCCTGGTTGCACAGTGGTTAGGAATCCACCTGCCAATGCAGGGGACACGGGTTCAAGCCCTGGTCCGGGAAGATCCCACATGCCGTGGAGCAACAAAGCCCGTGTGCCACAACTACTGAGTCTGTGCTCTAGAGCCCGCGAGCCACAACTACTGAAGCCTGCACGCCACAACTACTGAAGCCCTCGCGCCCAGAGCCCATGCTCCGCAACAAGAGAAGCCACTGCAATGAGAAGCCCGCGCACCGCAACGAAGAGTAACCCCTACTTGCCGCAACTAGAGGAAGCCCGCACGCAGCAACGAAGACCCAACGCAGCCAAAAATAATAAATAAATAAAATAAATCTTTTAAAAAATCAATATAACCACATATGAATATGCAAACACACGTATAAGTACATAATCCCTTAAATAAAATGTGGTATATTCACACAAAGGAATATTATTCGACCAAAAATAGGAATGAGGTACTGACTGATACATGCTACAACATGAATGAACCTTGAAAACATTATACCAAGCAGAAGCCACCAGACACAAAAGGCACATATTATATGATTCTATTTATATAAAATGCACAGATTAGGCAAATCTGTAGAGACAGAAAGTAAACTAGTGGTTGCCAGGGGCTAGGGAGAAGAGGGAATGAGGTACAGGGTTTTGTTTTGAGGATGATAAAAATGTTCTGGAATTAGTGGTGATGGTTGCACCACATTGTGAATATACTAAAAACCAATGAATCATACACTTTATTTAAAATGGTTAAAACAATCAATTTTATGTGATATGAATTTTATCTCAATTTTTAAAAATCAAAATATATAATGCTTATTAATTTTGTTAACAAATGGGAGCACATTGTACACTATGTTGAACCTTTTATTCTTCCCTTAGCATCATATATTTTTCATTTTTATAAAATCAAAATTGTCTATCTTTTCTATTATAGCTCCTTGAATTTTTGCCATAGCTTTTCTGTCCTTGAGCATATTAAGCATATTTATTTTCAACTCTGAGTCTGATAATGCCATTATCGAAAAACTCTATAGGTTTGTTTCCATTGTTTGCTGTTTGCCTCAGTTTTCTTTTGTGAATCTTGCATCCTCCTGTGCCTGGTTAACATTTATGTTAAGTTCTGGATACTGTATATGAAAACTTGAAGAAATCATTTAAGGCCCTATTTTCTTACAGAGAGGGTTGAAATTTTCTCTTGGCAGGTGGCTAGGAGCACTAGCTGTCTAGGATGATATCAATTCAATTTCAGGAATTAGATGATTCAAAATTTTGCGTCAGTCCCTACAGAGCCAGTACTTCTCATTCACTCTTACTCCTAGGGTACACCCTTAAGGTCCTAACCTGAGAATGAGGGTTCTGGGGTGATGTCAGAAAATAATGAAGTAGGTAGTTCCAAGATCCCATCCCTCCGCAGAAACACTGAAAAATCAAGCCAAAAAACCAGATCAAACAAACAAAAAACCCTGTCCGACCCAACTTTGTCAGAACTCTGGAAGATAGTCAAAGCTCACAGCAACCAATGCTGAATTAAGAAAGAGGCAACTTAAAAATGGCACAGTGCAAGCAGAAAGGAAAGGCTAAGATGGATTTGTAAACAGCCAGGCTAAGCAGTAAAGGAGTGTACCAACACAGAGCCAATCTGCAAAGACTAGATTTTCCCTGCTTCCCTTTCCTTCCCCTCTGTTCCCTTCCCTTCTTTCTTTCCCTCTCCCTCTTTCTTCCCCCTCCCTCTTTCTTTCCCTCTTTCCTCCTCCCTCCCTCCTCCTCCCTTCCCCCCCCTCTTTCTTTCTTTCTTTCTTAATGGCTCTTGGTGTTCAAGGAAATCTCTGTCGAAACACTAGGTGAACACAGCCTAAAAGAAAAGAAACTTTGGAAACCTCACACCCAACTAGACCTAAGAGACATCTATAGACGACTCCACCCAAAACAGCAGACTACACATTTTTTTACAAGTGCACATGGAACATTCTCTAGGATAGACCAGATGTTAGGCTACAAAACAAGCCTCAATACATTCTAAAAGACTGGAATCATACAAAGTATCTTCTCTGACCACAATGGAATGAAACTAGAAATCAATAACAGAAGGAAAACTGGAAAGTTCACAAATATGTGGAAATTAAACAACATACTCTTGAATATGTTGAAGAAATCACGAGGGAAATTAGAAAATACTTTGAGATGAACAAAAATTAAAACACAACATACCAAAACTTATGGGATACAGTAAAAGCAATGCTCAATGAGCAATGTATGGCTGTAAATGCCTACATTAAGAAAGAAGAAAGATCTCGAATGAAAAGCCTGACTTAATGCTTAACACATTATTGACCAGAGACACATTAATACGTCTTTTGTTATCTGAACATCATTGACCAGAGACATATCAATACGTTTTTAGAGAGTGATACAATTAACATCACCATGCAAAGTTGTTAGAGCTTAAAACTGATCAAGCGTTCATCATATAACTTATGATTGTCATTATCATTCACATTTTGCTCCATTAGGTTTTTGCTCCAACCTTGTGTATATCATAAACGTAAAATTTTCAAAAATGACACATTGTGAAATTTTGAGTGAAGAAGAACTGTTCCGTGAATTTTATGCAGAAACTTTCTCTGACTGTCCAAGCAACATATATACTAGTGTCCAGAAGATGACAGTTCTTCAGAATATAGTTCTGATTCAGACGATGTGAATACAAGACCAACAAAAAGACAAAAAACCTTAGTGATTGATTTTGATACGGAAAGTGAAAATGAAACCCGTGGTGCTGGAGAATGCTCCTTTGCTTCTACAGAAGAGTGGATAGAAGACAACATTTCACAAAAATTAGAAGACTTTACAGGTGTGTCAGATATAACTACTGAATGTAATAACCTGCAAAGTGTTAGTGAAATAACAGAATTGACTTTCTGGCCAGCCAAAATAAAAATCGCCAGCCACAGGCATTAGTTTCTACAAAAATCCCCCCATCAGTAATGAGTTAAGGAGCTAGAAAAAGAAGAGCAAATTAAACGGAAAGCCAGCAGAAGGAAGAAGATAGGGATTAGAGTGCAGATAAATGAAATAGAGAACAGAAAACCAATAGAATCAACAAAAACAAAAGTTGGTTCTTTGAAAAGAGCTACAAAATTGACAAAATTTTACCTAGACTGGCCAAGAAAAAAAAGAGAGAAAGTGCAAATAACTATAATCAGAAATGAAAATGGGGCCATTATCACTGACCTCAAAGAAATAAAAAGAATTATAAGAGAATATTACGAACAACTGTATACTAACAAATTAGATAACTTAGATGAAATGGACAAATTCCTGGAAACACACACATTATCAAAACACTCAAGAAGAAATAGAAAATCTGAACAGATCTAGAACACATAGAGATTGAATCACTAATCACAAACTTCCTAACAAAGAAAAGTGCAAGACCAGACAGCTTCACTGGTGAACTCTATGAAACGTTTAAAGAAGTAACACCAATCCTTCTCAAACTCTTCTAAAAAATAGAAGAGAAGGAAGCAATTCCTAACTCATTTCATGAGGACAGTATTACCTTGATATCAAAGCCAGATAAAGACACCACACAAAAAGAAAATACAGACCAGTATCCCTTACAAATAAAATGCAAAAATCCTTGACAAGATACCAGCAAACCAAATCCAACAGAATTTCTAAAGAATTATATACCATAACCAAGTGGGATTTATTCCAGGAATATAAGAGTGGTTCAACATAAGAAAACTAACCAATGTAATACACAACATTACTATAATGAAGGGAAAAAAACACACAATCATCTCAACTAATGCAGAAAAAGTATTTGACAAATTCCAACACCTTTTCATGATAAAGCCACTCAGAAAACTAGGAATAGATGGACACTTCCTCAACTTGATAAACAGCATTTATTAAAAACAAAACAAAACAAAACCATAACTAACATCAAACTCAATGGTGAAAAGATTAAAAGCTTTCTCCCTAAGATCAGGAACAAGAAAAGCATGTCCACTCTCACCACTGCTATTCAACATTATACTGGAAATCCTAGCCAGAGCAGTTAGGCAAGAAAAAGAAATAAAAGGCATCTAAACCAGAAACGAAGAAGTAAAACTCTATTCACAGATGATGTGATCCTGTATATAGAATATCCAAAAGAATACACACACACACACACACACACACACACACACACACACACACACACATATTACAGCTAATAAATGAATTCACCAAAGTTGCAGAGTAAAAGATCAACCCACAAAAATCAGTTGTGTTTCTATACACCAGCAATGAACAGTTCAAAAGGGAATTAAGAAAGCAATTCGTTTTATAATAGCAACCAAAAGAATAAAATACCTAGGAATAAATTTAAGGTAGTGAAAGACTTGTACACTGAAAAGTATAAAATTATAAAGCATAGCTGAAGGAAATTAAAGAAGACCCAAATAAATGGAAAAACATCCCATGTTCATGGATTAGAAGACTTAATATTGTCAAGAAGACAATACTACCCAAAGCAATCTACAGATTCAGTGCAACCCCTACCAAAATCTCAGTGGGCTTTTTTGCATAAATGGAAAAGTCAATCTTCAAATTCACTGCAAGGGACCCTAAATGCCAAAACAATATTGAAAAAGAATAACAAAGTCAAAGGATTGACACTTCCTGATTTCAAAACTTACCACAAAGCTACAGTAATCAAGACAATGTGGTACTGGCATAAGGATAGACACACACACCAATGGAAAAGAACTGGAAGTCCAGAAATAAATCCAGACAGCTATGGCCTATTAATTTTTTACAAAGGAACCAAAACCATTCAATGGGGAAAGAACAGATTCTTCAACAAAAGGTATAGGGACAACTGCATATCCACATGCAAAGAATGAAGTTGGACCCATACTTCATACCATATAGAGATGTTAACTGAAAACGGCTCATAGAGCTAAATGTCAGAGCTAAAACTATAAAATTCTTAAAAGAAAACATAGGGGTAAACCTTCATGACCTTGGATTTAGCAATGGATTCTTAGATATGATGCCAAAACACAAGCAACGAAAGAAAAAAGGAGATAAATTGGACGTCATCAAAATTAGAAACTTTTGTGACTCAAAAGACATTATTAAGAAAGTGACAAGACAACCTACAGAATGGGAGAAAATATTTGCAAATTGTATACCTGATAAGGGACTTGTATCCAGAATATATAAAGAACCCTTACAACTCAATAGTAAAAAGACAAATAACCTGATTTTAAAATGGGCAAAGGATCTGAATAGACATTTCTCCAAAGAATGTGTACAAATGGCCAGTAAGCATGAAAAGATGCTCAACATCTTAGCCATTAGGGAAATGCATATGAGAACCACAATTAGATACCACTTTACACACAACTAGGATAGCTATAATAAAATTAAAAATTTTTTTAAAACATAAAATAACAAATGTTGGCAAAAAATGTGGAGAAACTGGAACCCTCACCTATTACTAGTGGTAATGTAAAATGGTGCAGCCACTGTGGAAAACAATTTAGCAGTTCCTCAAAATGTTAAACATTGAGTCACCATATGACTCAGCAATTCCACTCCTAGATATAGAAACAACAGAATTGAAAACATATGTTCATATAAAAACTTACACATAAATGTTCATGGCAGCATTGCTCATAATAGCCAAAAGGTAGAAAAAATCCAAATGTTCATCCACTGATGAATGGATAAAAATGTGGTATACTCATATAATAGAATATTAGTCAGCCATAAAAATAAAGGAGTGATGAAATATACTATGGCATGAATGAATCTTAAAAACATTATGCTACGGGAAATAAGCCACATACAAAAGGAAACATATTACATGACTCCGTTTGTACAAAATATCCAGAAGAGACAAATCCACAGAGACAGAAAGTAGAACAGTGGTTGCCAGGAGTGGGGGAGGAGGGAATGGTAATGGGTACGGCACTTCTTCTGGGGGTGAAGAAAATGTTCTGGAATTAGATATTAGTGATTGTTACACAATCTTGTGAATGTACTAAAAAGCACTGAATCAATCGTACACTTTAAAATGGTGAATTTTATAGTATGTGAATTAAACCTCAGAAAAAGAACAAGGAAATACTGTAAGCCTATAGATAGAGAGGAGGTTTCTGTGCACCTGAGGAGACTTGTATTTAATGGGTTAAGCAGAGCAGAGGGTAGCTCTCACTTAATGTGAAGTTTTTTCCCAAGGGAATGCATTTCTGCTGTAGTATTTTCATCTATTCATTCAACAGATAGCACATGTTATGTACAAGAATCAGGACAGTATCTGCTTCTACTTGCCTGTTGTTGCTTGAAGGCCTCAATCAGTAAATCAATATCAGTAAAAGTGAGAGGAAATTGCAGTCGAGGACCACAGTAGGAGTCTGGGACGTCTATCAACACCCAATAGTCCTGTCTATCCTTGTCCTGGATGTTGCTGTCAAAAAGGTGAGTTACTAATTCTGGAAATGGAAAGACAGAAAAGGGGGGAAAAAATCTACATTCCCATACTTAAAATGCAATAAATAACTTCTTGAATACCTAGCCCATGTAAGGCACTGTGCTAAGTGTTATGAATACCAAGATAACCCACACATAACCATGAGGAATGATTTGTTCTGAGATCAGTAGGTACATTCACATGAAGCATCATTATCCCTTCCCAGGTGGACATTTTACCAAAGCAGTGAGTTCATCAGCGGGAAGGAGAGGGAGGAGCACAGGGAAAACTGGTCAATCAAGGTATTTTGATGCTCTGAAGCTCTAACTCTACATTTTTTTTTGCCCACTCTAATATCTCAGATTTTTACTAATAGGGCTAGAAACATAACAATACATTGTATTTGGTTCAAATATCTGTGGCTATTCAGAATCTACAGAAAATTAAATGGCAACATTTAACTTTTCCCTGTTAGACACTTCAAATTCTACTTACGTAATTGATTTGTTTCTCTTGTCACATAAAAACCAATTTTCTGACATGATTTTCTTTTTCTTCTTGGTAACAAACCATAGGCAGAAATTCCCAAAGGACCTCTCTCTCGAAGAGATATTTCTGTGTAACGGATTACCTGCACTGCCCATTTCAGTAGGTGCTGAGACCCAGGATCTCTTTCTTGCTAGACTGCCTATGAAACAGTCAGCCCAAGAAAAGAAATCTGGCCAATTCAGGTGGAGAAAGATGAAAAGTGATACGGTAGATTGACTGCAAAAGTACCCCCAATTCTCTACTCCACCCTCTAGTCATGCTCTTTTTAATGTGATTTTGCAGCCACTCTCATCAAGAGTCTCCTTCCCCAGACCTTGAAGCTGGGTTGGGTTTGTGACTTGAGTTGGACTAAAGAATATGGTGGCAGTGTTATGTACCAGTTCCAAGCCGGCCTCAGGAGGCCTTGTATGCTTCCATGCTCTCTCTTTTGAAACTGTGCCACTACCACAAATCCCAGGCTAGTCTACTGAAAGCTCCAAGACCATGTGGAGCAGAGCTGAGTCACCCAAGCCACGGCCATCCTAGATCAGCCACGCGCCAGCAGACCTGTAAACACGAGGGAACTCCAACCAAGACCCAAAAAACTGCCAAATCAAGTCTACCAAGATCAGCAGAAGTGCTCAGCTGATCTGTACACTTGTGAGCAAAAAGAAATGTTTATTACATGCTACTGAGCTATTATAGTTGTTTAATACACAGTATTATTGCAGTAACAGATAACTGATAGAGAGGACAATGACATACTCTTCAGCTCATTAATACTGAATTGCTACTAAGCTCATTAATTAGAAGTTCTCTAGGGCTTCCCTGGTGGCACAGTGGTTGAGAATCCGCCTGCCAATGCAGGGGACACGGGTTGAAGCCCTGCCTGGTCTGGGAAGATCCCACATGCCACGGAGCAACTAAGCCTGTGTGCCACAACTACTGAGCCCACGTGCCACAACTACTGAAACCCGCACGCCTAGAGCCCGTGCTCCGCAACGAGAAGCCACTGCAATGAGAAGACTGCACACCACAACGAAGAGTAGCCCCCGCTCACCGCAACTAGAGAAAGCCCGCATGCAGCAACAAAAACCCAATGCAGCCAAAAATAAATAAATAAATGAATAAGAAGTTCTCTATAGGTTTGGAAGGTATGATGTTAGCAGATGTAGATACAATACGTTGTTTTTCATTATTCAGTTATGCTGAGAGATTACAATTAAAAATTAAACTTGAAATTTTTTTCTAAAGTCATAATATTTGGTAATTTTAAATGTTTTCTAAATTATTGTGTACTCCAATATTTTTTTGTGGTAATTGACGATGTTTTATAAGAAGTTAAATTTAGGAGTAATAATGTCTGTCTTCAGTGTGGTCCAGCAGAGGTTATTTTTCTCATTTGGATTTGGTTTGAGATTTGAGAAAACTTAATTATTTCATTTTATGTTTGAAAACTAGAAATGCAGAGCATCTTGGTAAATTTTATCTCAGGTTCATTTTGCAGGCAGAAAAGCCAAAATATTCTACTTGACTATCTTAATGATCATTTCAACTTGGTAGTCTTTCTTAGAATAGCATCTTACTCCAAAAAAACACCTTTCTTCTTCCCAGCTTTACTTACTGAAAAATCAGGCTCCTCTTGGGAAAACAACAACAACAACCAAACAAACAAAACCAAAAACAACCTCAGCAGTTTCACTATACCATCTTTTTTTTTTTAACATCTTTATTGGAGTATAATTGCTTTCCAATGGTGTGTTAGTTTCTGCTTTATAACAAAGTGAATCAGCTATACATATACATATATCCCCACATCCCTTCCCTCTTGCGTCTCCCTCCCATCCTCCCTATCCCACCCCTCTAGGTGGTCACAAAACATCGAGCTGATCTCCCTGTGCTATGCGGCTGCTTCCCACTAGCTATCGGTTTTACATTTGGTAGTGTACCTATGTCCATGCCACTCTCTCACTTTGTCCCAGCTTACCCTTCCCTCTCCCCATATGCTCAAGTCCATTCTCTAGTAGGTCTGCATCTTTATTCCCGCACTATATCATCTTATAACTACCTTACTGAGAAATCCCAACTGGTGAGGTATAAACAAGAACTGATTTTCTTTTCCCGATCATTGCCTTCACCAATGTTCTGTCAACTTTCCCTTTCTCATCAGCTAACTGACACATCAAGTCAATTCCACCAGTTCTGGTTATTAAAACTCAGTCTTGTTATTTAAGACCATAATAAAAATATTGCTTTTCTTCTTAAAAAAAAAAGTTCAGTCTGGCCCTTCCTTTCATACATTTGATGACCCTCATTTCTTATAAGTTCAGTGATAAATATATGAAAAAGCACCATTTCCCTAAACCAATTTTTTTTTTTTTTTTTGGCCTTGCTCTGCAGCTTGCAGGATCTTAATTCCCCAACCAGGGATTGAACCTGGGCCCCCTGCAGTGGAAGCACAGAGTACTAACCACTGGGCCACCAGGGAATCCCCTAAACCAATTCTTTTTTTTTTTTTTTAATTTAGTTTTGCCTGCATTGGGTCTTCGTTGCTGTGCACGGGCTTTCTCTAGTTGCAGCAAGCAGGGGCTACTCTTTGTTGCGGTGTGCCGGCTTCTCATTGCTGCGGAGCACGGGCTCTAGGCACCTGGGCCTCAGTAGTTGTGGCACGTGGGCTCAGTAGTTGTGGCTCGTGGGCTCTAGAGCGCAGGCTCAGTCGTTGTGGCGCACGGGCTTAGATGCTCCGCGGCATGTGGGATCTTCCCGGACCAGGACTCAAACCTGTGTCCCCTGCATTGACAGGCGAATTCTTAACCACTGTGCCACCAGGGAAGCCCCCTAAACCATTCTTAATCAAAACTACTCAATATGAAATATCAATAAACATCAAATCATAATCCTTCTGCTGGTTTTTATCCACATAAAAAAGAATAACATAGATTTTCTTCCTAACGTGGGTAGCTAACGTGCATCATATGTGAAAACAATCAAAAGCGTTAACATCTCAAATGCAAGTACTGTCCTTGTGGGCTGTAACTATTATAACTAATAATAATAATTTAATGAATGCCAGCAATAAGAATATTTGTGCAACATGTGATTAGAATTAATCCATACCTATTTGGTTTACAATTCTGTCAACATGAATCTACAGTAATTAAATATAATAAAATCTTGACTTATAACTGAATGATGCCTTAACAAGTTGTTCTAAAGAAAATACCTCAAAAATACCCCCTACACACAATCTTCTTTTGCCCAGTACAGACTCAAAATCTGGACTAGGAAAAATCTAAAGCCCATAATTAAAAAAAAAAAAACGATTTCTGCCTCTACCACCTGCATATGTCACTTTGAATACAGGCTCCAGACGTTGCTGGAAAAAGAAAAGCACAAACTGAACCATGTTTATAGTTATTTCATTTCTCAATTATGAATCTGGATTAAAATCATGAGTGTTCATACAATAAGTTCAATAGATGCCAAGATGAAAGTTTGTAAAATTCAACACCTGTTCTTGATTTTTTTAAAAACTCAGAAAACTAGGAATGGAAGGATACCTCCTTAACGTATTTTTTAAAATTTAAATCAACGGTAATGGTTTTTCCATTAAATCATTAACAAAACGAGGATGCCCACTTTCACTGTTTCATTTTAACACTGTTCTGTATCTCCAGCAAATATAATAAAACATGAAGCCAAAATAAGAGCAGTGACTCTTGCATAGAAAGATATAAAAATAAAGTTACTTGTGACCAGTGTGATTAAATATCTACACTCAAGGAAATCAACTGAAAAACTCCCGGAATTGATAGGAAAATTAAAATAATACAGCGGTTAATCTCACTGGTTTGAATCACAGCTTCACCACTGATAAGATGAATAACCTTGGGAGGTTACCTTATAAGCCTCAGTATTCTCATCCACAAAAGGGGGATGAGAATACTAATTCCACTGGTTTGTCATGAAAACTAAATGAAATGATATATTTAAAGCACTTAAAAGACATGGCACATGGCATTTAATAAATATGAGTAGTAATAATAATTATTATTATTATTTAATGTTACTGTTCAATAGCATCACAATACAAAATAAACAGACATAAACCAAACGCTTCACTAAATACTACCAATAATCATTAGGGAGATATAGGGGGGGAGATATCTTATTCACCATAGCAACAAAAAATATAAAATACGTGGCTTGATAGGACATTTTGATTGATCTGGGAAGCAGAAAGAAAAGTCAAAACAACACTTCCACTCACTCCATCCCACTCCCCACTTCCACCAGACTCTGTTTAAACCTGTTGCTATGTATATAGCAGCTTTGGCTTTCTACCTGTGGGAGGAGGCTGATGTGAAAAATCAGACTGGGGAATGGATGTGCAGCATCTCCCCATCAAGTCCTATGAATTGGCTTTGAGCAAGCAGTAGGACATGTAGGTCATCTCTCATCTTTGGAACACCCAGAATGTCTCAGCATACTCTGTGCCTCAGAGTTAAAACCATTAATCTGGCCCTGGTATCTGGAAATGTTAAGTGACCTTCCAGTCCCTAAATATACCCTGCTTAGGGGTCATAGCACTTCTGCCAAACAGGCCTAGGTAGAGGTTGTCTGGAACTCTCCCACCAAAAAGGGCCATCAGAAAGCAACTTACAGTAATGTACAGTATGGTGACTCTAGTCAATAATACTCTATTATATATTGAAAGTTGCTAAGAGAGTACATTTTAAAAGCTCTCACCACACACACACAAAATTGTAACTATGTGAATGGATGCATGTGTTAACTAACATTGTGGTAATCATTTTGCAATATACGCATATAAGAAATCATTATACTGTACACCTTAAACTTATATAATGTTATATGTTAACTATATTTTAATAAAGCTGGAAAAAATTTTGAAAGTGAAATCAACATACAGCAATAATCTGTAAATCTCTTTTTCTGATACATATAATAACTAAATCAGTATGATTCTAGGACCCTATAATAGAGAGATGTATAAGATAACAGACAGCCCGGAAATATGCCCTATTACACATTTTTAAATGAATATATTATGAAGGAGGCACTACAAAACATGGTGAAAAGATACATTATGAAATAAATGGCATGGGGAAAATTTGGTTAACTACTTGGACATTTTCTTCGTAGGTGTGTTTTTTAATTATTCTCAACCACTAGGCATCAAATTTTCCTTTTTTAGTTTAATATCAAAAATTCAAAATTTATGAAATGTTAAAACTTTTAGAAGTCAAATCATAAAAAATCTAGAAAAATAGCCATGGTAATCCACATTTTAAATATTTCAGGGCCTTCTAAGTTTAAAAGCCAAGGATTCACAAAGAAAAAGATATTTAGACTTGAAAAGAAAGATAATTTAAATAATTAATGGATGAAAATTTCCTAAACCTGACAAAAATATCAACTTAGATATAACAGAAGCTCAGCAAACCCCACACAGGATAAATAAAAATGAAACCTCATCAAGGCATATTATGGTTGAATGCTATTTTCCAATGTCACTTAGGTTATTTTGTCTCTTCCCCACCTCCTTTGGGTGATGGTTATTCATTTGTAATACAATTAAGTTCATTTGTCACAGTGTGTATTCTACTTGGGAATCACATTCTCTCTCTCTTCCTATTTTTAATTAATTATTATTATTTTTTTTAGGGATGTGAAACATTATCATGGTTCTAAGAGTCAGAACTACAAAAAGGTATTCTCAGAGATGTGTCACTTTCCCCTCATCTCTCCTACCCAAACCCCATTCTCCCCATTCTTTCTGCCCTGCTCCCACCCATCCCTCCATTTCCTGTAGGTAAATAATGTCATTAGTTTCTGATTTACCCTGTAGGTTTCTCCTGTATTTATTTTTGCACAAATGAGCACACATAGACACACACACATGCGTGAACCCTCTTATCAGGCAAGGGTTTCTTAAGCAGGATACAGAAAGCACTAACCATAAAAGAAAAAACTTGTACTACATTAAAATGAAGAATGTCTACTCACGGGCTTCCCTGGTGGCGCAGTGGTTGAGAGTCTGCCTGCCGATGCAGGGGACGCGGGTTCATGCCCCAGTCTGGGAAGATCCCACATGCCGCAGAGCGGCTGGGCCCTTGAGCCATGGCCGCTGGGCCTGCGCCTCTGGAGCCTGTGCTCCGCAATGGCAGAGGCCACAACAGTGAGAGGCCCGCGTACCGCAAAAAAAAAAAAAAAGAATGTCTACTCACCAAAAGACATCATTTAAAGATTAAATACTAGGGGGATAGATAAAAGCCAAAGACTAGGAACAGATATTTGCAATAAATTTATCTAACAAAGATTCACATTCTCATATTTAGAATACCTACAGAACTCTTAGAAATTGGTAAGAAAAAGGCAGATACCCAATAGAAAAATGGGCAAAAGACCTGAACAGGCACTTTGCCATATGGGATGTCCACGTGACTGCTAAACATTCAAACAGGTGAGCAACTTCTCTGCTCACCAGGGGAATGCAAATTAAAGCAGAAATGTGATACTACTACATACTCACCAGAATGAATAAAATGAAAAGGACTGATAATTTCAAGTGTTGGCAAAGATACTGAACAATTGGAACTCTCATACACTGTTGGCAGTATAACTTGGTACAACAATTTTGTAAAACTGTTTATCAGTACCTAGTAAAGCTAACCATATGCATGCCCTATAACTCCAAACTTCCTTTCCTGGGTTGTGGTACATCTTCATAATAATGGTCCCCAACGAATCATGTCTCCTTGTATTCATATCCCTTTACAAGATAATGCTGCTGCTACTGCTCCCTGCAAGAGATGGATCTTTCCTAACCCCTTTGAATCTGCACCTAGCCTTGTGACTTGCTTTGACCAATAGGATATGGCAGAACTGATTTTGTGTGAGTTCCAGAGCAAAGGCCTAAAGAGGCCTTGTGGCTTCTGCCTTTGCCCTCTTGGGATCTAGCTGCCATGTAAAGAAGTCCAGGATATCCTGTTGGACAGAGAGGCTGCATGAGGAGAACTGAGGTACCCAAGTTCACAGCCCACACCAAAGTCCCAAACATGTAAGAAAACCATTTGGACCTCCCTCTCCAGCCCAGCTAAGTTGAGTGAGCCCAACTGACAGCACGTACAACAAAGACAAGCCATCCCCACTGAGCCCTTCAAATGCCTGACCCACAGAATCACAAGCAATAAAATGGTTGTTGTTTTAAAGCACTAAATTTTGGGGTGGTTTATTATACAGCAATAGATAACTGAAAATGAGCATATAGCAAAAGAAAAGAATATATATGTTCACTAAAAAGGACAAGTACAAGAATGTGCATAGTAGTACCATTTAAATTACCAAAACTGAAAACAACTCAAATGTCCATAACAATAGAATGGATAAACTTTGGTATATTCATAAAATTAAATATTATTCAGCAATAAGAATGACCAAATGGATGACTCTCACAAATATAAAGTTGAGTAAAAGAAGCAAAACTGTATGTTTTCATTTATACAGAGAAGTTCAAAAACAAGCAAAACTAAACTAGGAGGTAGAAGTCAGGAAAGTAGTGAGGAGGGTGCAGGGATTGGGTAGTGAGTGGCGGAGAACAGGAGGGGGCTTCTGTGGCTATGATAATGTTTTATTTCTTGTTCTGGGTGCATGTTACAAGGCTGAGTTTACTCTGAGAAAATTTATTAAGTCATATACTTATCATTTGTGTACTTTCCTATAATTTGTATACTTTTCTTCCAGAAAAGTTTACATAAGAATTTTAAACCACTGTCTCCTTCTCTGATAAAAATTTTAAAATATTTTTAAATCACTTGTATAATTTTTTTAAGCAGATTTTTAAAAATATAGAGCCTAAGTAAATATCTTTGCACTGGAACCCAGCCATCTGTGGCTATGAATATCCATAAGTGATTCTGATGCATAGCTCAGATTAAAATATTAGGTCATTAGCAGAAAGAGGGCTGTTTCATTTCATTATTATTATATTTCCTCTCAGAAATATTTTTGCCAAAGAACATGAAGCACAAACAACTGTCTTCAAATTGTAATTAGCTAAAAGAAAAAAAATGGCAAAATACCTACTTCCCACCCACTCCCCACTCCTCAGGTTTGGCTATTCCACCTTTCAGAAACCTTCTACAGATCATTAAATGCTTTAATTAGTTTCACACATATGTACTTAGCTCAGAGCATACCATTAAAACACCCTTCTTTCACCACTTTGAAGGATGCTCACTAGATTAAAAGATGCTTTAGATGCCATACACATTTTTAACTAGAGCAAAAATAGTTGGCCCAAATTAAAGAAAAATGAGCTTCTAAGTCAAGTGCCTACCTTGAAGATAACAACAGGCAGATCTTAATTTGCAGAGAAATACATGACTTGTGAATAACTATAATTTTTTTTTTTTTGGCTGTGCCGAGTGGCATGTGAGATCTTAGTTCCCTGACCAGGGACTGAAGCCATGCCCCCTGCAGTGGAAGCACTGAGTCCTAACCACTGGACCGCCAGGGAAGTTCCTCAATAACTATCATTTTAAAATCATTTTGAATCACACCTATATTGTCTGTATCTGAAATGATTTATTCAGTCATTTCAGAATGACTAAATAAATGATAGATAAATACACAGCCTGACAGACAGCTAGCTAGCTATGCAGAAAACAGAGACATGATGGTGCCAACTGTGTTTAATCCCCCACCCAGATCTGTTTCATGAAATAGTCAAGATATTTTGATCTCTCAGCACAAAAGTTCTGTAGATTAAAAATAAGATCCTCTTTACTAAGCTACTATTGTACATTAGTAGGTTGTGGTTCAGAGAAGGTATTCAACATACTAATGTAAAATGAAATCTAATTCAGTTTATTTATTTATTTTTTGCGGTACGCGGGCCTCTCACTGCTGTGGCCTCTCCCGTTGTGGAGCACAGGCTCCGGACGCGCAGACTCAGCGGCCATGGCTCACAGGCCCAGCCGCTCTGCGGCACGTGGGATCCTCCCGGACCGGGGCGCGAACCTGCGTCCCCTGCATCAGCAGGCGGACTCTCAACCACTGCGCCACCACGGCAGCCCTAATTCAGTTTTTTGAAAATGAAAAAATTAAATGGTCAATTAGTTAACAGCAATCAAGGATGGAAAAAGCCAGTTAAACTGTTTTCACCAGTTGCTTGGTGTCACACAGACAAGACAGATGGGCATCTTTTTAATTTCTTAGTGTTCTCTCATCTTCAGTTTACATTCCTTGATGAGACAATTCAATATTTAATGACTCCTTTTCAAAAGACTAAACTTTTTACTTACCTGGATCTTCCTCAAGTAGACGTGTATAGTTTTCCAACATGAAGGAGAAGAAGTTCGATAGCTGGACAAAATAAAAATACATTGATCAATTAATGAATCCCAAACAGGTACTGTTGGTATTCCACGCAAGTCCCCTTTACTCCTCTGAAGGTTCTCATCTCCCAGCTGCCATAGATGGTAATGGGTATCGCTTCTACCTGCCCGCCTCCTCCCCAGGATTGCCCTTGGCAGATGGGCAGCAGCTCCCCCAGAGTCGCTTAGGATATCAGATACCCCTCCCTCCTGGGGGGATGCCCATTGAAAAAGACTAACTGAAGCAAGAGTATCACAGCCCAGACCCCCACCTCTCTTGCCACTGGGTGGGACAAACTGACGCATTTCACACTTCAGAGCTCCCAGTGGGATCAGGCT
Organism: Aethalodelphis obliquidens; assembly: GCF_003676395.1. Lineage (NCBI taxonomy): Eukaryota > Metazoa > Chordata > Mammalia > Artiodactyla > Delphinidae > Aethalodelphis > Aethalodelphis obliquidens. The sequence continues at coordinate 491,150 of NW_020838081.1, read as the reverse complement.
GAGGTCAGACTTCTCCAGAAAACATATTTTTGCCTAGCTTCTTCCCTGTCCTATCTTGCTTTCCTCACTCCCTTATAGGTTTCTCCTGAGAATACTCTCTCAGGAAGTCACTTGTACCAGAAGCCCCTATCTCAGACTCTGCTTCTAGGAAACCCACTTAAGACAGCTGCTAGATTTTTTTCATTATGATCTCTTCTATTTCTTTCGGTGGTGAGAATAAGGGATATTCTTAAATGCCAAATATATTTGGTAAATGAAGGAAGGAAGGGAGGGAGGAAGGGAAAGATGGAAATCTACCAGTATTCCAACCATCACCTAGATACTGCCTCTATGCCCACCAATTATCTGCAAAGACCTGCATGTATACAGGACAAATAACTTCCAAGCCCTGTCTCCCGTGAAGAGTGAACACTAAGGAACCTTATCAATCTGGCAGTAGATCTGGCAGTTGAGGGAAGGAAGACCTTCCATACAAATATATCAAAATCTATGATTTTAACGCTGTTGATGGATTTGTCAACTAAGAGTCAACAGAAATCACAATGAGATACCACTTCACACACACTAGGATGACTATCATCAAAAAAGACAAATAATAACAAATGTTGGCAAAGATGTGGCAAAATTAAAGCCATCATACACTGCTGGTGGGAATGCAAAATGGTACAGCTGCTTTGGAAAACAGTTTAGCAATTACTCAAAAAGTTAAACACAGACTTACTCGATGACCCAGCAATTCCACTCCTAGGTATATACCCAAGAGAACTGAACAAATATGTTCACAGAAAAACTTGCACACAATTATTCATAGCAGCATTATTCATAACAGCCAAAAAAGTGGAAGCAACCCAAATGAGTTATCCACTGAGGAAAGGATAAACAAAATGTGCTATATCTATACAATGGAATAATATTCAAAAATAAAGAGGAATGAACTATTGACACATGCTACAACATGGATGAACCTTGAAGACAATATGCTAAATGAAAGAAGCCAGTCACAAAGGATCGCATATTGTGTGATTCCGTTTATTTGAAATGGCCAGAACAGTCAAATCCATAAAGACAAAAGCAGATTAGTAGTTGCCAGGGGCTGGGCAGAGGGCGGGAATGGGGAGTGAGTGCTAATCAGTATAGAGGTGATTTTTTTCCTTCTTTGGTTGGGGGGTGATGAAAATGTTCTAAAATATATCGTGGTGATGATTGCACAACTTTGTGAATAAACAAAAGGCCATTGAATTTTCTACTTCATTATTCTTTTTTGAATTTTATTTTATTTTTTATACAGCAGGTTCTTATTAGTCATCAATTTTATAAACATCAGTGTATACATGTCAATCCCAATCGCCCACTTCATACCACCACCACCCCGAGGCCTTCCCCCCTTGGTGTCCATACGTTTGTTCTCTACATCTGAATCTCAATTTCTGCCCTGCAAAATGGTTCATCTGTACCATTTTTCTAGGTTCCACATATATGCGTTAATATATGATATTTGTTTTTCTCTTTCTGACTTACTTCACTCTGTATGACAGTCTCTAGATCCATCCACGTCTCAACAAACGACCCAATTTCGTTCCTTTTTATGGCTGAGTAATATTCCATTGTATATATGTACCACTACTTCTTTATCCATTTGTCTGTCGATGGGCATTTAGGTTGCTTCCGTGACCTGGCTATTGTAAATAGTGCTGCAATGAACACTGGGGTGCATGTGTCTTTTTGAATTATGGTTTTCTCTGGGTATATGCCCAGTAGTGGGATTGCTGGATCATATGGTAATTCTATTTTTACTTTTTTAAGGAACTTCCATACTGTTCTCCATAGGGGCTACATAGGTTGACAATGCCACCAACAGCGCAAGACAGTTCCCTTTTCTCCACACCCTCTCCAGCATTTGTTGTTTGTAGATTTTCTGATGATGCCCATTCTAACTGGTGTGAGGTGATACCTCATTGTAGTTTCGATAGGCATTTCTCTAATAATTAGTGAGGTTGAGCAGCTTTTCATGTGCTTCTTGGCCATCTGTATGTCTTCTTTGGAGAAATGTCTATTTAGGTCTTCTGCCCATTTTCGGATTGCGTTGTTTGTTTCTTTAATTTTGAGCTACATGAGCTGTTTATATATTTTGGAGATTAATCCTTTGGCCACTGATTCATTTGCAAATATTTTCTCCCATTCTGAGGGTTGTCTTTTTGTCTTGTTTATGGTTTCCTTTGCTGTGCAAAAGCTTTGAAGTTTCATTAGGTCCCATTTGTTTATTTTTGTTTTTATTTCCATTACTCTAGGAGGTGGATCAAAAAAGATCTTGCTGTGATTTATGTCAAACAGTGTTCTTCCTATGTTTTCCTCAAAGAGTTTTATAGTGTCCGGTCTTACATTTAGGTCTCAAATCCATTTTGAGTTTTTTTTGTGTGTATAGTGTTAGGGAGTGCTCTAATTTCATCCTTTTACATATAGCTGTCCAGTTTTCCCAGCACCACTTATTGAAGAGACTGTCTTTTCTCCATTGTATATCCTTGTCTCCTTTGTCATAGATTAGTTGACCATAGATGCGTGGGTTTACCTCTGGGCCTTCTATCTTCTTCCATTGATCTATGTTTCTGTTTTTGTGCCAGTACCATATTGTCTTCATTACTGTAGCTTTATAGTATAGTCTGAAGTCAGGGAGTCTGATTCCTCCAGCTCCATTTTTCTCCCTCAAGACTGCTTTGGCTATTTGGGGCCTTTTGTGTCTCCATACAAATTTTAAGATTTTTTGTTCTAGTTCCGTAAAAAATGCCATTGGTAATTCGATAGGGATTGCATTGAATCGCTAGGTAGCTTTGGGTAGTATAGTCATTTCCACAATATTGATTCTTCTAATCCAAGAACATGGTATATCTCTCCATCTGTTGGTATCATTTTTAATTTCTTTTATCAGTGTCTTATAGTTTTCTGCATACAGGTCTTTTGTCTCCCTAGGAAAGTTTATTCCTAGGCATTTTATTCTTTTTGTTGCAGTGGTAAATGGGAGTGTTTCCTTAATTTCCCTTTCAGATTTTTCATCATTAGTGTATAGGAATGCCAGAGATTTCTGTGCATTAATTTTGTATCCTGCAACTTTACCAAATGCATTGATTAGCTCTAGTAGTTTTCTGGTGGCATCTTTAGGATTCTCTATGTATAGTATCATGTCATCTGCAGTGACAGTTTTACTTCTTCTTTTCCAATTTGTATTCCTTTTATTTCTTCTTCTTCTCTGATTGCTGTGGCTAGGACTTCCAAAACTATGTTGAATAATAGTGGTGAGAGTGGACATTCTTGTCTTGTTCCTGATCTTAGAGGAAATGCTTTCAGTTTTTCACCATTGAGAATGATGTTTCCTGTGGGTTTGTCATATATGCCCTTTATTATGTTGAGGTAAGTTCCCTCTATGCCCACTTTCTGGAGAGTTTTTGTCATAAATGAGTGTTGCATTTTGTCAAAAGCTTTTTCTGCATGTATTGAGACGGTCATATGGTTTTTATTCTTCTATTTGTTAATAGGGTGTATCACATTGATTGATTTGCATATATTGAAGAATCCTTGCATCCCTGGGATACATTCCACTTGATCATGGTATATGATCCTTTTAATGTGTTGTTGGATTCTGTTTGCCAGTATTTTGTTGAGGATTTTTACATCTATATTCATCAGTGATATTGGTCAGTAATTTTCTTTTGTTGTAGTCTCTTTGTCTGGTTTTGGTATCAGGGTGAGGGTGGCCTCATAGAATGAGTTTGGGAGTGTTCCTTCCCCTGAAATTTCTTGGAAGAGTTTGAGAAGGATGGTGTTACATCTTCTCTAAATGTTTGATAGAATTCACCTGTGAAGCCATCTGGTCCTGGACTTTTGTTTGTTGGAAGATTTTTTTTTTTGGCAGTACGCGGGCCTCTCACTGTTCTGGCCTCTCCCATTGCGGAGCACAGGCTTGGGACGCGCAGGCTCAGCAGCCATGGCTCATGGGCCCAGCCGCTCCGCGGCATGTGGGATCCTCCCGGACCAGAGCACGAACCCGTATCCCCTGCATCGGCAGGCAGACTCTCAACCACTGCACCACCAGGGAAGCCCCGTTGGAAGATTTTTAATCACAGTTTCAATTTCATTACTTGTGATTGGTCTGTTTATATTTTCTATTTCTTCCTGGTTCAGTCTTGGAAGGTTATACCTTTCTAAGAATTTGTCCGTTTCTTCCAGGTTGTCCATTTTATTGGCATACAGTTGCTGGTAGTAGTCTCTTAGGATGCTTTGTATTTCTGTGGTGTCTGTTGTAACTTCTCCTTTTTCATTTCTAATTTTATTGATTTGAGCCCTCTCCCTCTTTTTCTTGATGAATCTTGCTAATAGTTTACCAATTTTGCTTATCTTCTCAAAGAACCAGATTTTAGTTTTATTGATGCTTGCTACTGTTTTCTTTGTTTCTATTTCATTTATTTCTGGTCTGATCTTTATGATTTCTTTCCTTCTGTTAACTTTGGGTTTTGTTTGTTCTTCTTTCTCTAGTTCCTTTAGGTGTAAGGTTAGATTGTTTATTTGAGATTTTTCTTGTTTCTTGAGGTAGGCTTGTATAGCTATAAACTTCCCTCTTAAAACTGCTTTTGCTGCATCCCACAGGTTTTGGATTGTTGTGTTTTCATTGTCATTTGTCTCTAGGTATTTTTTGATTTCCTCTTTGATTTCTTCAGTGATCTCTTGGTTATTTAGTAATGTAGTGTTTAGTCTCCACGTGTCTGTGTTTTTTACGTTTTTCCCTTGTAAATCATTTCTAATCTCATAGCGTTGTGGTCAGAAAAGATTCTTGGTATGATTTGAATTTTCTTAAATTTACTGAGGCTTGATTTGAGACCCAAGATGGGATCTATCCTGGGGAATGTTCCGTGCGCACTTGAGAAGAACATGTAATCCCCTGTTTTTAGATGGAATGTCCTATAAATATCAATTAAATCTATCTGGTCTATTGTTTCATTTAAAGCTTCTGTTTTCTTATTTATTTCCATTTTGGATGATCTGTCCATTGGTGTAAGTGAGGTATTAAAAGTCCCCTACTATTATTGTGTTACTGTCCATTTCCTCTTTTATAGCTGTTAGCAGTTGCCTTATGTATTGAGGTGCTCCTATGTTGGGTGCATATATAGTTTTAATTGTTATATCTTCTTCTTGGATTGATCCCTTGATCATGATGTAGTGTCCTTCCTTGTCTCTTATAACATTCTTTATTTTAAAGTCAGTTTTATCTGATATGAGTATTGCTACTCCAGCTTTCTTTTGATTTCCATTTGCATGGAATATCTTTTTCCATCCTCTCACTTTCAGTCTGTATGTGTCCCTAAGTCTGAAGTGGGTCTCTTATAGACAGCATATATATGGGTCTTGTTTTTGTATCCATTCAGTAAGCCTGTGTCTTTTGGTTGGAGTGTTTAATCCATTCACGTTTAAGGTAATTATGGATATGTATGTTCCTATGACCATTTTCTTAATTGTTTGGGGTTTGTTTTTGTAGGTCCTTTTCTTCTCTTGTGTTTCCCACTTAGAGAAGTTCCTTTAGCATTTGTTGTAGAGCTGTTTTGGTGGTGCTGAATTCTCCTCGCTTTTGCTTGTCTGTAAAGCTATTGATTTCTCCATCGAATCTGAATGAGATCCTTGCTGGGTAGAGTAATCTTGCTTGTAGGTTCTTCCCTTTCATCATGTTAAGAATATCATGCCACTCCCTTCTGGCTTGTAGAGTTTCTGCTGAGAGATCAGCTGTTAACCTTATGGGAGTTCCCTTGTATGTTATTTGTCATTTTTCCCTTGCTGCTTTCAATAATTTTTCTTTGTCTTTAATTTTTGCCAATTTGATTACTATGTGTCTCGGCGTGTTTCTCCTTGGGTTTATCCTGTATGGGACTCTCTGCACTTCCTGGACTTGGGTGGCTATTTCTTCTCCCATGTTAGGGAAGTTTTCGACTATAATCTCTTCAAATATTTTCTCTGGTCCTTTCTCTCTCTCTTCGCCTTCTGGGACCCCTATAATGTGAATGTTGTTGCCTTTAATGTTGTCCCAGAGGTCTCTTAGGCAGTCTTCATTTCTTTTCATTCTTTTTTCTTTATTCTGTTCTGCAGCAGTGAAATCCACCATTCTGTTTTCCAGGTCACTTATCCGTTCTTCTGCCTCAGTTATTCTGGTATTGATTCCTTCTAGTGTAGTTTTCATTTCAGTTATTGTATTGTTCATCTCCGTTTGTTTGTTCTTTAATTCTTCTAGGTCTTGGTTAAACATTTCTTGCATCTTCTCAATCTTTGCCTCCATTCTTTTTCCAAGGTCCTGGGTCATCTTCACTATCATTATTCTGAATTCTTTTTCTGGAAGGTTGCCTATCTCCACTTCATTTAGTTGTTTTTCTGGGGTTTTATCTTGTTCCTTCATCTGGTACTTAGCCCTCTATCTTTTCATCTTGTCTTTCTGTGAAAGGAACTGCAGGACTGTAGTTCTTCTTGCTTCTGCTGTCTGCCCTCTGGTGGGTGAGGCTATCTAAGAGGCTTGTGCAAGCTTCCTGATGGGAGGGACTGGTGGTGGGTAGAGCTGACTGTTGCTCTGGTGGGTATAGCTCAGTAAAACTTTAATCCGCTTGTCTGCTGATGGGTGGGGCTGGGTTCCCTCCCTGTTGGTTGTTTGGCCTACGGCAACCCAACACTGGAGCCTACCTGGGCTCTTTGGTGTGGCTAATGGTGGACTCTGGGAGGGCTCATGCCAAGGAGTACTTCCCAGAACTTCTGCTGCCAGTGTCCTTGTCCCCACAGTGAGCCACAGCCACCCCCCGCCTCTGCAGGAGACCCTCCAACACTAGCAGGTATGTCTGGTTCAGGCTCCTATGTGGTCACTGCTCCTTCCCTTGGGTCCCACTGCACACACTACTTTCTGTGTGCCCTCCAAGAGTGGAGTCTCTGTTTCCCCCAGTCCTGTCGAAGTCCTGCAGTCAAATCCCACGAGCCTTCAAAGTCTGATTCTCTAGGAATTCCTCCTCCTGTTGCCAGACCCCCAGGTTGGGAAGCCTGACGTGGGGCTCAGAACCTTCACCCCAGTTGGTGGACCTCTGTGGTATAAGTGTTCTCCAGTCTGTGAGTCACCCACCCAGCAGTTATGGGATTACATTTCGCTGTGATTGCGCCCCTCCTACCGTCTCATTGTGGCTTCTCCTTTGTCTTTGGATGTGGGGTAGCTTTTTCGGTGAGTTCCAGTGTCTTCCTGTCAATGATTGTCCAGCAGCTACTTGTGATTCTGGTGTTCTCACAAGAGGGAGTGAGAGCATGTCCTTCTACTCCACTATCTTGGTTCAGGCTCGAATTTTCTACTTTAAATGGGTGAATTGTATCCCAATAAATTTGTTATTAAAGAAGACTCAATATTTAAAGAATGTACTGATACTGGAATGTCTGTGTACAAAGCATATCAATTTGAGAGCTCACCCTCCCTTTGTCTCCATCACTATATTCTACAGTACTTAAAAGGACAGTCAATGCTGTGAACTGCTAAAGGAATACCTGACTGAATCACACTATATAAGTTTTATAGCTACCAAGAATAAATTCAGCAATTTCTTTAATTCTTTTTGAAATTTTAATTATTTTAAATATTTATTATTTTATTTATTATTTTTATTTTAATTATGTTTATTATGTGCTAAATTTATAAATATATGATTGTTGAAAACTACAAATGATACAGAATGAAAATGCGAAGTCCCCTTCTACCCACTTCCACCCACCAACCATGCTTCTCCCCAGAAATAACCAGAGTAAATACTTTCTGTATATCTTTTTCCAGACTTTTACAGTATGCTTCATTTTCTTTCGCATATATGGGATAAAACTTCATATTGTTCTACAAGTTGATTTTTTCATTAACAAATACGTTATACCAGATCTTTCCAAGATCTTTTTATTGTTAAAAGTACTTTTTTTCTATTAAAAAGCATTAAAGCTGGATTTACATACCGCTTTTGCAAGCTTGACAAAGTCCTTCCTCACCCATTTATATTTTCTTCTAGAATGTTCATATGTTTGCTCCCTGCTCCCAGGAAATTCTTCTATTTATTTAACTCCTTAAAGTAATTTTTTTACTTCATAAAGTAACAACTTTACTATTAGGGCACATACCAGAAAAACAGAATAAGACCATTTTTTACTAGTTAACTAGACATCTGGCAGCCCTCTTAAAAATATGAACTTCAGAACTGAAAAACACCATCCTCTTCCCAAATCATACTCTCTCAGTAGCTAGTTCCAAAACAATGTCACTATATCTTCTATAAAAGTCTTTCACCAAGGTTCTTCAGCTTAAAATGCACTCAAACTTTCATTCTTTCAATAAAAGGGGTAAAGGGAAGCATTTTACCAAAATAAGAGACAAGCTTGCAAAACAGACCTCCAATTGGCCTTGTTCATCAGCATATTCGATGGACTGGAAGATGGTGAGGGCATAGCGTTGTCTGGTCTTCAGCTGAGCACTATGACCTCGGTACCAGTTCTGGATGACCAATGCGGCTTTTAGTGCTGCAGACCCACAGGATACGAAAGGGAAAGAAAAACAGTTACTGTGGAGCTATGGGGGGAAGGTAAGTGCTTCAGAAAAAATCAGTCCACCTGGATTCCTAGGTTCTAAGAACATAAAAACTACAGACAACGAGATGTTCCTTTATGTTTTTGTACAATGTCCTCAAGTCTCAAATACTCAGGAATAATGATGACCCAGCCATCAAGAGTAGCATTTTTGGAGCCTGAATTTGAATCCCAACTCTGCTGACTACCGTCTATGTGATTTTGGGAAAGTTATTAGAACTCTCAAAGCTTCAGTTTCCTCGTCTGGCACTATTTGAAGTCTATGTACACCCTATGAAGTAGCAATTCCATTCTTCATTATATACCCCGAAGCAATTCTCACACAGTCCATAAAGGAGACATACGGGGATACAATGCTTCTTTGTTGGCAGCCGTAGGGAGTTTGACACCAATGCAACCTGGCTTTCCACTGCTAGGAAGGAGAAGATGTGACTGTGGTGAGTGTACACCATGGAATATTATGCCACAACTGGAAGCGATATATAGCGACGTGGATGGGTCTTCAAAATAGTGCTTCAGTTAGAACAGTTATCAAAAAGTTAGAGACAGAATGGAATATAACATGATACCATTTTATATAAATTTAAAATACACGCACACGAAATCGCAATATACGTTTCGTAAGAATATACAGAAAGGAAAAGATACTAAAAATAAGAGATTGGTTATTTGTGGGGGGTGGGTGAATGAATGAGCATAGAGTATATGGTTAAAAGGGAATAAACTAATGAACTAACTACCATAAGAAAGGGCCTTGCGCAGACCAATGATGACAATGTACAACATACTGAGAAGTATGATTCACTCCACCTTCTCCACCTGCGATTCAACTGATAAAAGACAGATGGATAAATGAACACACCTCCCTCCTTCACAGAGTTACTATGAGGATGAAATGAGATACTACAGGTGAAGAGTTTAGGCCAGTGCCCAGTGTAAAGCATTTACTAAATAAATGGCAACTATAGTGACAAGTATTGTGTTGTTTGTGGATTATTCAGGCACACTGACTCTTCTGGGGCTGGGAGCCTTTGAACCATCCTATAGCTTCATAGTTTTGAAGAAAGAAATCAGGTGAGAGAGAATGAGATTTAAAATATAGTCTCTTACGCCTTTCTCAACTTTTACAGTGACGAGTAATCAACACCAGCTGGCTCCTTTTATTCATGCTATAATTTTTCCCAGTTAGCCCATAAGAATCAAGAGTTAACTCTAACAAGAACAATTTGAGTTCTGAAGCAGCAATCCAGCCTCTCGGCTTAGTACTGCTGTGGTATAACAAGTACACACTATCCATCTGAGGGTGTGTGTTTATGAGCTTCTCCAAGGCTGTTGGGTTCCAGAGACTCTTGTTTCATTATTCAGCTCTCAGAAAACCCCAGGAAATAGGCGTAAGGTCAAGTACCGTTATCTTTATAGGGAAAAACCACAGGGAGAAGAAATCAAGTGACGTTCAATATCACTAAGTGAATAATTCCATGTCTGAAATCTCAAGTGTTCTCACCATATCATCATGCGGAGCCCAGCTTCACCTGAAAGGTCTGTTCTGTGGGACAGTCACTGTCATGACCAACCAAGCCTCAGCTCAGGGGCTCTGTTCACCAAGCACAACGGAACTGTTCCAGGGCTGAACACTTACTGAGGGCCAGGCAGTGGACTCATCTCTGCAGTCAGTCCTCGCCATACTGTGAAGCTGGGAGAGACTAACTTACTTAAGTGCACTTAGCCAGTAAGTTGAAATGGACAGCAAGGAATTGCACCCACCTCTCAACCTCTTAACCTCCATAGAGCTATTGATCTTTTTCTGTGCCTCACTTTCTACGTCCGCACAATGACGTAGTGGAATAAATGATCACTAAAGTCTCTTCTATTTAGTATTAGCAACACCAAAAAAAAAAATCAAGCTTAGTGTTATTTCTATAATTAACAGTAAAACAAAGTAGCTACCATACGTTAATGGTCTACTACAAGACATTTAGTCCCCACAAGTATTATCATCTCCATGTTACACATAAGGAAACTTCAGGTTCAGAGAGGCTAGCAACTTCTAGTACCCTCAAAGACTTCCTAATTATATATAATATTTCATTAAAAAATTCACAAACTAGTGTGAACAAACAGGTAACCACCTCAGAACCCAAGAGCCAGGAGCAGAAGAGCCATGCCAACCAGGACGCACAGGGCTCACTTCCTTAGAGTCCACAGTCTTGGCTCAAATGTTGCCTTCTCCGTGAGGCCTTTCCTGAACACCCCTTGTAAAATGGCACCCATCCCCCATTGCCTATCTCCTTCTTTCCCTCCACAGCACTTGTCACCATCTGATATAGCATATATTTTACTCATTTGTTACTGTCTGTCTCCTTTCACTAGAATGTAATCTCCATAAAGGCTGGGATTTTGGTCCATTGGGTTAGCTGCTGTGTACCCTGAGTCTGGAACAGTCCCTGGAACATAGTAGATGCTTGATAAATATTTGTTGAATGAATGAATGAGTGAAATTACTGTTTAGTTAAAACTTCCTGTCTTGCGTTTCTCTTCATGCTAATTGCTGAATCTTATGTTTGGTTTTGTTTTTTAAATAGGAGTTTATTTGACAGTCCTTTAAATAAGAAGTTTTATATTCAAAACGGTAAGGCATTTAAAGACTCTGCTTTTGAAATTCTGCTATCAGAGGCCTCCTGAGGAGGCAACAGGATGAGTGAATATTTAATGTAACTTTAAGGGGCCTGATATCCAAGCAGGAAGAGCGACACAAGTGTGATAGAACTGATTAAAATGAATTCAAATGAACTGGAAAGAGAATGAACCATCTAGTGGCAAAAGGCTTTAAACAAGGAGGAAAAGCATCTATTACCTCAGCTGTTCAAAGCACGATGAGAATAGGGTATGCCTCAACTCTGGGACCACAGTTTTCACTGTTGCTTTTGTTTACAGATATCTGCCATCTGCTAGAGTATGTTTCTGTCCCAGCGAGACTTTCAACTTCACTGGAAAAACAGCTCAAAGCACATGCCCAGCAGACATGAGATGGTCACAAAGCCTGCTTCTTGAGCAGCAAGGCAGGGACCCTCTGAGGCTCGCTCCTCCAGAAACTCTGACATCCCTGCAGAGCAAGGGTACAACATAGGATCCTTGCCCCTGGAAAGTATTTTTCTCAAACAAGAGGGAAACGAGAGGAAAGCATGAGGTCCAGCCTCCAAAACAATGACAGATATTTTAAACAAAACTATCACTTTCCCAAATGACAGATCATAGTTTTATCATTCTTGGAAACATATGGCCTTCCAGTCAGAGAAGGGCAAGAAATAGAGGTCATTACTTTGACTTTTTATTTACCCACATACTCGCCCACCCACCAACCCATCCACATGGGATAATAAAAATAAGTTCTGAATTTGTAATCTGGAGACTTCCGTTTTGGTCCTAACTCAACCAGGTGCCAACTGTGTAACCTCAGGCAAATTGCTTAACCTCTCTGGTCCTCGGTTTCTCATATGAACAATGATAACTTGGGATTATGTGACCTCTAAGATTCTTTCCAATTATAAAATACTCTAATTCATCCCTCTATTTTTTTAATGCCCCAGCTGCAGCCTACCTAGCCTGTAGCAAAGCTGAAAATAACCATTAAAGGACAAAATAGGATGTGTAAATATGAACACTCAAATCAGAAGCTTCTGGATACAAAAGACAAATTCTAAAGGCTACTCAAAAAAAAAAAAATCTGAATTATCCTTGTAGAAAAAATCCAAGTCAATTCATTAATATCCTTGGCTTTCCCATCAAGGAACCGTAGCCAAAGTTTGCTAGCAATTGGTCTAGGAACAAACATTTCACCTATTACTTCTCCTTTAAATGGCCTAAAACATGATTACTGTGTATATTCTGTTAACTGGTACAAGTGATAGCCAATAGAAGATGGGGAGAAACGGATGGGGAAGGAAGTGAAGACAAGAGGGGGTGGGGATACAGAGACACATGGGAAGGGTCTAAAGTCCAGAGGTTTCAATGAAAATTGAGAGGTCAGAGAATGGGATAATGATCATAAAGATCGCAGAGGTGGAGCTGATCCAGGAGGCCACAGGGGCCAGGAAATGGGAATGAGCAGCTGAAGTGGAGCAGGTGAACGACTGTTCTAAAACAATCATTATCGTGAAAATACAAATTTTTAATAATTATTATTGTATGAGAAATTTATCTATGTAAAAGATTTACTATCATTTTAAATCATTAAAATATTTTCTTGCAGGAAGTATGTTCTATTCAACAATTCAGTAACGACCTTTAATCCTCACTCAGAAAGAAAAATTAAATATCTTGACTACAATTCTGTTTTATGTCTCCCTTGTTATTAATTAGTAATCTGAGTTATACTGCCACACTCATTCACCCAAGATCAAATATAATGAGCATTAAATTTTTGTCTTTTGCAGCTGCTAAAAAGATAATGCAGTATAAAGCCATGATCATATAGAAAAGTGTTCTGATTACGGGAAATACGGGCATACCTTGGAGATATTTCAGGTTAGGTTTCAGACCACCACAACAAAATGAATAACGCAATAAAGAGTCACATGAATTTTTTTGTTTCCCAGTGCATATAAAAGCTATGTTTATACTATATTGTAGCCTACTAAGTGTGCAATAGCATTATGTCTAAAAAAATGTACATACCTTAATTAAAAAATACTTCATTGCTAAAAAAATGTCAAAACAATCACAATAGTAACATCAAAGATCGCTGATCACAGACCATCATAACAAATATAATAAAATGAAAAAGTTGAAAATACTGTGAGAATTACCAAAATGTGACACAGAGACACAAAGTGAGCAAATGCTGTTGGAAAAACGGTGCCAACAGGGTTGCCACAAACCTTCAATTTGTAAAAAATACAATATCTGTGAAGCACAATAAAGCAAAGTGCAATAAAACAAGGCAACTGGGGCTGAGGTACTGCTCTTCCTTACACTGAATCGATGCGCCTGTCTGTAACAGGATTTTCTAATAATTAACAGGATCCAACTATAAGGCTGGCTTCTTTGTAAATTATCTAGTCAAGGCTGGAATCTGGTAAAAAAATAAAGAGGTGGGACTTCATATCCTTTCAGCAGTACTTTCTACCTTCTAAAGGCTCACGATTCTACAGTAGATATCTAAATAGTCCATGTCAGAGTCTCATAATACCTGACATTTCTAAAGCAGAGGTGGATCAATCACAAAGCAAATAGAGAAAAAGATGAAGATGAATTTAATTGGTATAAAGAACAGAAAGGATGCTTGGCTTTTTGTTTGCCTGTTTCATGTAGGCAATAAATGTGTCTGTAGTATCAATCCTATATAAACCTCAAGGCCAACACATTATCATATTAAAAAGTGAGTAATTAACTGAAAATTGTTATTGAGAGGGATCATGATTTCAGATGAAGAAAGCAGTCTCCTTTTACAAAGAAAAGTACTTGTTTAAAATGATTCCCAATTGATGCCAACAAACTAGGGATTATAGTATATGATGTGGGCTGAAAATAAAGATATGGCAGTTTGGGCATACTGATGATAATTAAAGCCATGGGAGTAAAGTCACCCAAGGAGAGCATTAGAGCGACAAAATAAGAGGGCCAAGAGGAACCCCAATATTTTAAAGTTGGGAGAAAACAGAGCCCTCATAAACAGTTAAAACAGAGACATAAAAGGAAACCACGAGAAGATGCTGTCACTGAAGCTAAGGGCCATGAGTATTTTAAGACGGGAGTGTACAGGAGTGCCAGGTGCCGCCAGGAAGTCAAGCAAAGTAAGTACTGAAAATGCTCCATGGGATTTCAAGGTCATTCAAGAACTTGTCTAAATCATATTCCACAGGATGAGGTAAATGAGAAGGTAGGAGACAGCAGTGTGAACACACCCTTCAGGAGCAAGCTCTCTGAAAGGGAGGAGAAAGAGCAGAGTGACTGGAGGGGACAAGAGGGCTAGGGAAAGCTCTTCTTCCAAAGGGAAGGAAAACACAGTTACAAAGGGCAATTATGCACAACTGGGAAATTATGAATATGAACTATATGCTAGAGAATATTACTCTATTAGTTTTAATTTTTTCAGTGTAATATAGGATTGTAGTTATGGAAGAGAATATCCCTTTTTTTAGGACATTAATGCTAAAGTATATAGAGGTTAATATATAATGTCTGCAACTTACCAATACTTTCAAATAGAGAGGGAAATGGAGCTGGAGAGAAAGAAGGAAGAGAGAGCGAGAGAAAGAGAGGGAGAGAGAATGGTAAAGTTAACGTGAATCTAGGTAAAGTGCATGGGGTATTCATTGTATTATTCTTACATCTTCTCTGAAGGTTTGCAATTTTTAAAAATAAGATGTTGGGGGGCTTCCCTGGTGGCGCAGTGGTTGAGAGTCCGCCTGCCGATGCAGGGGACACGGGTTCGTGCCCCGGTCCGGGAAGATCCCACATGCCACGGAGCGGCTGGGCCCCGTGAGCCATGGCCGCTGAGCCTCCGCGTCCGGAGCCTGTGCTCCGCAACGGGAGAGGCCACAGCAGTGAGAGGCCCACATACTGCAAAAAATAAAAATAAAAAAAAAAAATAAGATGTTGGGGGGAAAACAAAGCAGAATGGTCAAACCTCCGACTCAAAAAAAAAAAAAAAAAGGAAAAAAGAGGAAAGGCACTAGAACCTGTTAAAATGTTAATGAAGTATCAGCTAAGGGAGTGAGGGGGGAGGCAGAAGGGGAAGAGCAATGCCCCTCACTCCTACACATGCACCTGCAGCTACAGAGAACAGTCATAGTCCTTTGAGTGACAAGAACTTTAAAGAACATCTTATCTGATGTCCCATTTCACTGAAGAGGAAAATGAAGGAGGTCCCAGCTCACAGGGATTTCTGCTAGACTACACAGTGCCAGTAAAGACTGATGGCAATTATAACCAAGAATCCTCCAACACAATAACAAGAAGGATGGCAAGGGCTCCTCTAAATTTTCTTTCAGAAAATTCTTTAGAGAACAACAAAGATAAAGGAAACGGTGGTGTTCATAGTTTTTCCATGAAAGTCCCAAATTTAAATATGCAGCATTGTAAAGGAGTTAACACTAGGAAGGAGGAGGCTGGGGGTGACGGGAGGGGATCCCTCGGGCAGTTATGAATGGTTTGATTATTAGATTTTTTAAACAGCTAGGTTAACTAGATGTTATTCCAAGAATTAAAGAAATATTTTGTTTTGTTAGAAAAGAGACAACAGGCCCAAAATGGAGTCACTTGTGCTAAGCTCCATGTCAGTAAACCGAGACTTAATACATAACCTAATTGTATTTTCCAGCCTCTCTTAGGAATGTAATCTTAACCAGTCTAGAATTTCCTGGCCAGCACTAGTGAGGTAATCAACCTGAAAGACCCTTGTCTTCCCACAAAGGAAGGTGACGTTGCCTGAAATATTCCTTTCTTTCCGTTTATGACTTCCCTATCTTACCCCTTTCTGCCTTTAAAAACCTCTCCTTTCCTGCAGCTTTTTGAAGCTCCTTTCTGTTTTCTGGATGGGATGCTGCCCCATTCATGAATCACTGAATACAGCCAATTAGATCTTCAAACTTACTCCGTTGAATTTTGTTTTTTTAACAGATTTGGTGCCAGCACCAGGAGGACTGAAGGAGACTTCTGATGTCTTCAGCTAAAATGAGAAACAAAGGTGTGGTACCCGTGAACACTTCTGATTTCTCTTTCTCACCATTTCTGAGGGCTGTGGGTAATTTCCTCTCAATTCTGAGCTCTGCTCTCTTTGCAGGAAGCTCCTGATCTAACTGGCTTTCCAGTACACATTACCCCTTTTGGGAAACCCAGTGCAGTCCACAGTCTTCATTTTGGGGGTCTGCTGGTTCACTCCTTTCCCCAGTTCCATTTTGGGAATTGCTGGTGGTGCACACAGTGCCTTCTCCTAGCCAGTCCACAGTAACATCTCTTGGTTACCGCTGGTGTGTTGAAGTACATGTTTGTCTTGTTTTGTGTAGATAAAGGCTACTGGTAATGGGAATCTTAGAAGCCAAAAAAAAGCTGCAAAAATTGATGGACACAAGTCTAGCACTTTGAAAGCTGTTAGAGCGCTTGCCACCTAACTCTAAAAGACTCCTGTGTTAGAATAAGGTGGCCACTGAATGGGTCAGATTGACACTAGGTTGCCGACCAACCTCAAGAAAATTTCTGTGCAACAAGGTACACTGTAAAACACCACACAATCTTCAACCCAGCAGCATATCTGTCTTAGCTATTAGTTTGGCTCTGAGAGACTCAAAGGTTTAGCTAAAAATAAATTAATAATAATAATAATAACTGGAATCATTAAGTTCTAAGGAGTTAAGTGTGCCACATTCTGACACATATGCTTATTTTATGTCTAAAAACTGTGATCCAGGGCTTCCCCGGTGGCACAGTGGTTAAGAAGCCGCCTGCCAATGCAAGAGACATGGGTTCAAGCCCTGGTCCAGGAAGATCCCACATGCCTTGGAGCAACTAAGCCCATGCGCCACAGCTACTGAGCCTGCACTGTAGAGCCCATGAGCCACAATTACTGAGCCCACGTGCCACAGCTGCTGAAGCCCACACACCTAGAGCCCCTGCTCCGCAACAAGGGAAGCCACCTCAATGAGAAGCCCACACACTGCAACAAAGAGTAGTCCCCACACGCCACAACTAGAGAAATCCCGTGTGCAGCAACGAAGACCCAACGCAGCCAAAAATAAATTAATTAATTAATTAAAAAAATTTTAAAAATCAAGACCAAGAAACTGTGATCGAGGAAGTTATAAATACCTACAAAAATGACAAAATCTTACTAAAAACAGTCTAGAATTAGACAAGATCATTGCTTTGTATCCTGGGAACTTAGCTTGATAACCATCAGGTTAGGGGCCCCAAAATATGGCCAACAGAAAAGTGGGTTGTACTCCATTTGCACCTAAATATGGCTGGACAGAAATGTGGATTGAAATTCATTTGCTCTAAGGATCTTACCAAACTGCTACTGGCCCTCAGGGAAACTACAACAGCCTTTAAGAGGAACATTACAATTAGAAAAGATCATTTAAGAAGTGCAGATGAGAGCTCTACCCACCACCAGTCCCTCCCATCAGACAACTTCCACAAGCCTCTTAGATAGCCTCATCCACCAGAGGGCAGACAGCAGAAGCAAGAAGAACTACAATCCTGCAGCCTGTGGAACAAAAACCACATTCACAGAAAGACAGACAAGATGACAGCCTGTGAAATAAAAAGCACATTCACAGAAAGATAGACAAGATGAAAAGGCTATGTACCAGATGAAGGAACAAGATAAAACCCCAGAAAAACAACTAAATGCAATGGAGATAGGCACCTTCGAGAAAAAGAATTCAGAATAATGATAGTGAAGATGATCCAGGACCTAGGGAAAAGAATGGAGGCAAGGATGAAGAAGATGCAAGAAATGTTACCAAACCTCTAGAAGAATTCAAGAACAAACAAACAGAGATGAACAATACAATAACTGAAATGAAAACTACACTAGAAGGAATCAATAGCACAATAACTGAGGCAAAGAACAGATAAGTGACTTGGAAGACAGAATGGTGGAATTCACTACTGCAGAACAGAATAAAGAAAAAAGAATAAAAAGAAATGAAGACAGCCTAAGAGACCTCTGGGACAACATTAAAGGCAACAACATTCACATTATAGGGGTCCCAGAAGGACAAGAGAGAGATAAAGGACCAGAGAAAATATTTGAAGAGATTATAGTCGAAAACTTCCCTAACATGGGAAAGGAAATAGCCACCCAAGTCCAGGAAGCGCAGAGAGTCCCATACAGGATAAACACAAGGAGAAACACGCCGAGACACATAGTAATCAAATAGGCAAAAATTAAAGACAAAGAAAAATTATTGAAAGCAGCAAGGGAAAAACAACAAATAACATACAAGGGAACTCCCATAAGGTTAACAGCTGATCTCTCAGCAGAAACTCTACAAGCCAGAAGGGAGTGGCATGATATACTTAACGTGATGAAAGGGAAGAACCTACAACCAAGATTACTCTACCCAGCAAAGATCTCATTCAGATTTGATGGAGAAATCAAAAGCTTTACAGACAAGCAAAAGCTAAGAGAATTCAGCACCACCAAACAAGCTCTACAACACATGCTAAAGGAACTTCTCTAAGTGGGAAACACAAGAGAAGAAAAGGACCTACAAAAACAAACCCCAAACAATTAAGAAAATGGTCATAGGAACATACATATCGATAATTACCTTAAACGTGAGTGGATTAAATGCTCCAACCAAAGGACACAGGCTTGCTGAATGGATACAAAAACAAGACCCATATATATGCTGTCTACAAGAGACCCACTTCAGACCTAGGGACACATACAGACTGAAAGTGAGGGGATGGAAAAAGATATTCCATGCAAATGGAAATCAGAAGAAAGCTGGAGTAGCAATACTCCTATCAGATAAAATAGACTTTAAAATAAAGAATGTTACAAGAGACAAAGAAGGACACTACATAATGATTAAAGGGATCAATCCAAGAAGAAGATATAACAATTATAAATATATATGCACCCAACACAGGAGCACCTCAATACATAAGGCAACTGCTAACAGCTCTAAAAGAGGAAATCGACAGTAACACAATAATAGTGGGGTCTTCAACACCTCACTTACACCAATGGACAGATCATCCAAACAGAAAAATAATAAGGAAACACAAGCTTTAAATGACACAATAGACCAGATAGATTTAATTGATATTTATAGGACATTCCATCCCAAAACAGTAGATTACACGTTCTTCTCAAGTGTGCACGGAACATTCCCCAGGATAGATCACATCTTGGGTCGCAAATCAAGCCTCAGTAAATTTAAGAAAATTGAAATCATATCAAGCATCTTTTCTGACCACAACACTATGAGATTAGAAATGAATTACAGAGAAAAAAACGTAAAAAACACAAACACATGGAGGCTAAAAAATACATTACTAAATTACCAAGAGATCACTGAAGAAATCAAAGAGGAAATCAAAAAATACCTAGAGACAAATGACAATGAAAACACGACAATCCAAAACCTATGGGATGCAGGAAAAGCAGTTTTTGTTTTTTTGGTTTTTTTGTTTTTTGCGGTATGCGGGCCTCTCACTGTTGTGGCCTCTCCCGTTGCGGAGTACAGGCTCCGGACGCGCAGGCCCAGTGGCCATGGCTCATGGGCCCAGTCGCTCTGCGGCATCTTCCTGGACCAGGGCACGAACCCGTGTCCCCTGCAACAGCAGGCGGACTCTCAATCACTGCACCACCAGGGAAGCCCAGGAAAAGCAGTTTTAAGAGGGAAGTTTATAGCTATACAAGCCTACCTCAAGAAACAAGAAAATCTCAAATAAACAATCTAACCTTACACCTAAAGGAACTAGAGAAAGAAGAACAAACAAAACCCAAAGTTAACAGAAGGAAAGAAATCATAAAGATCGGAGCAGAAATAAATGAAATAGAAACAAAGAAAACAACACCAAACATCAAAAAAACTAAAAGCTGGTTCTCTGAGAAGATAAAATTGATAAATCATTAGCCAGACTCATCAAGAAAAAGAGGGAGAGGGCTCAAATCAATAAAATTAGAAATGAAAAAGGAGAAGTTACAACAGACACCGCAGAAATACAAAGCATCCTAAGAGACTACTCCAAGCAACCCTATGCCAATAAAATGGACAACCTGGAAGAAATGGACAAATTCTTAGAAAGGTATAACCTTCCAAGACTGAACCAGGAAGAAACAGAAAATATGAACAGACCAATCACAAGTAATGAAATTGAAACTGTGATTAAAAATCTTCCAACAAACAAAAATCCAGGACCAGATGGCTTCACAGGTGAATTCTATCAAACATTTAGAGAAGAGCTAACACCCATCCTTCTCAAACTCTTCCAAAAACTGCAGAGGAAGGAACACTCCCCAACTCATTCTCTTTTTTTTTAAATAAATTTATTTATTTGGCTTTGTTAGGTCTTCGTTGTTGTGTGTGGGCTTTCTCTAGTTGCGGCTAGCAAGGGCTACTCTTTTTTTTTTTTTTTTTTTTTGAAGTACGCAGGCCTCTCACTGTTGTGGCCTCTCCTGTTGCAGAGCACAGGCTCCGGACGCGCAGGCTCAGCGGCCATAGCTCAAGGGCCCAGCCGCTCCGCGGCATGTGGGATCTTCCCGGAGCGGGGCACGAACCCGCATCCCCTGCATCGGCAGGCGGACTCTCAACCACTGCGCCACCAGGGAAGCCCAGGGCTACTCTTCGTTGAGGTGCGCGGGCTTCTCCTTGTGATGCCGTCTCTTGTTGCAGAGCATGGGCTCCAGGCACGCAGGCTCAGTAGTTGTGGCACACGGGCTTATTTGCTCCGTGGCATGTGGGATCTTCCCAGACCAGGGCTTGTACCTGTGTCCCCTGCAATGACAGGCAGATTCTTAACCACTGCGCTACCAGGGACGCCCGTCCCAACTCATTGTATGAGGCCACCATCACCCTGATACCAAAACCAGACAAAGATACTACAAAAAAAGAAAATCACAGACCAATATCACTGATGAATATAGATGCAAAAATCCTCCCTACCTAGGGAGACAAAAGACCTGTATGCAGAAAACTATAAGACACTGATGAAAGAAATTAAAGATGATACCAACAGATGGAGAGATATACCATGTTCTTTGATTGGAAGAATCAATATTGTCAAAATGACTATAGTGCCCAAAGCAATCTACAGATTCAATGCAATTCCTATCAAATTACCAATGGCATTTTTTACAGAACTAGAACAAAAAATCTTAAAATTTGTATGGAGACACAAAAGACCTCGATTAGCCAAAGCAGTCTTGAGGGAGAAAAACAGAGCTGGAGGAATCAGACTCCCTGACTTCAGACTATATTACAAAGATACAGTAATCAATACAGTATGGTACTGGCACAAAAACAGAAATATAGATCAATGGAACAGAATAGAAAGCCCAGAGACAAGCTCACGCACCTATGGTCAACTAATCTATGACAAAGGAGGCAAGGATACACTATGGAGAAAAGACAGTCTCTTCAACAAGTGGTGCTGGGAAAACTGGACAGCTACATGTAAAAGAATGAAATTAGAACACTCCCTAACACCATACACAAAAATAAACTCAAAATGGATTAGAGACCTAAATGTAAGAGCGGACACTACAAAACTCTTAACTGAAAACATAGTGAGAACACTCTTTGACATAAATCACAGCAAGATCTTTTTTGATCCACCTCCTAGAGAATGGAAATAAAAACAAAAGTAAACATATGGGACGTAATGAAACTTAAAAGCTTTTGAAAAGAAACCTACAAACAAGACAAAAAGACAACCGTCAGAATGGGAGAAAATATTTGCAAACAAGTCAACGGACAAAGGATTAATCTCCAAAATATATAAACAGCTCAGGCAGCTCAGTATTAAAAAATCAAACAACCCAATCCAAAAATGGGCAGTTCTCCAAAGCAGACATACAGATGGCCAAGAAGCACATGAAAAGCTGCGCAACATCACTATGAGAAAAATGCAAATCAAAACTACAATGAGGTATCAACTCACTCCGGTTAGAATGGGCATCATCAGAAAATCTACAAACAACAAATGCTGGAGAGGGTGTAGAGAAAAGGGAACCCTCTTGCACTGTTGGTGGAATATAAATTGATACAGCCACTATGGAGAACAGTATGGAGGTTCCTTTAAGAACTAAAAATAGAATTACCATATGATCCAGCAATCCCACTACTGGGCATATACCCAGAGAAAACCATAATTCAAAAAGACACATGCACCCCAGTGTTCACTGCAGCACTATTTACAATAGCCAGGTCATGGAAGCGACCTAAATGCCCATCGACAGAAGAATGGATAAAGAAGATGTGGTACATGGGCTTCCCTGGTGGCGCAGTGGTTGAGAGTCCGCCTGCTGATGCAGGGGACACAGGTTCGTGCCCCGGTCCAGAAGATCCCACGTGCCGCGGAGCGCATGGGCCCGTAAGCCATGGCTGCTGAGCCTGCATGTCCAGAGCCTGTGCTCCGCAACAGGAGAGGCCACAACAGTGAGAGGCCCGTGTACTGCAAAAAAAAAAAAAAGAAGATTTGGTACATATATACGATGGACTATTACTCAGCCATAAAAAGGAATGAATTTGGGTCATTTGTAGAGACGTGGATGGATCTAGAGACTGTCATACAGAGTGAAGTAAGTCAGAAAGAGAAAAACAAATATTGTATATTAACGCATATATGTGGAGCCTAGAAAATGGTACAGATGAATCGGTTTGCAGAGCAGAAATTGAGATACAGAAGTAGAGGTAAAACGTATGGACACCAAGGGGGGAAAGCCGCGGGGGGTGGGGGGGTGGGATGAATTGGGAGATTGGGATTGACATGGATACACTGATGTGTATAAAATGGATGACTGATAAGGAAAAAAAAAATGAAGTTCAGTTGAAAGTAGGGTTCCCAAATTAAACAAACTGAATGGGACATCTATTTTAATTGGTACGTAGAACCTTCCAAAAGGCTTCAGGACCCCAGAATAGCTTCATTGAAAAATTCATTGAAAAAGTCTAATGAAAAATTAAAGACACAAGAGGTACCTAAAACAAAAGATTGCAAGACAGACGCAACTTTTACTACTCGCCTCTATCGTCCTTTATTTGAGTACTCATTCTAGTAATCCTCAGTCTAAATTGTCTTTCCTAAAGAGACTACCAGACCATAAATGAAAGTCTGCCAAGTTATAGGCCTTACATATACCCCCATATCTACCCTTGAAGGAGGGCCCCCATATGGACCCCTCTCAGAGTTGATGAGACTCTGAGGGCCTTTATGGTAAACTGCTATGTTATCCCCTTAAGCAGCTAAGGGAAACTAAAATTAAATTAATGAAAAACCTTGACATCTGGTAGATACTGGAGCTACACCCTCTACTTTAAACCCCCCTCAGAGCCTGCAAATGGGATCCTGGGAAAACTGGCAGAAGCCAGCTAAGGGTGAGAATTCTTACCAGAGTCAGCTCTCCCAGATCTCTGTCTGTAGTACCCAAAAAGAGAAGAAAATAAAACAGTTTTTGCACCTTCTTTGGGGATGCCTCTTAAGTGCAAGGGGTTGTTCATTACTACCAGAAATATTTACTGCTTGTCCCAACTGAAAACTGACAAGATATTTAAAAGGATTTTTTTTTAAGTAGCTCTGTGGTCAAAAGTTGGTCAGAAACTGGAAGATGATATTCAGAGTCTGATAGGAATATTTCTTTTAGGTGTCCTCCACTAAACCAAAATGAAACTATGCACCCAGAAGGAAAGAAAAACCTTCTAAAGCCTTTGTGAAAGAATTTACCAAAATCTTCCAAAGGAAAACAGCTCTAAGTCCAGAACATAGAAATTTTTTTTTTTTTGCGGTACGCGGGCCTCTCACCGTTGTGGCCTCTCCCATTGTAGAGCACAGGCTCCGGACGCACAGGCTCAGCGGCCATGGCTCACGGGCCCAGCCGCTCCGCGGCATGTGGGATCTTCCCGGACCAGGGCACGAACCAGTGTCCCCTGCATCGGCAGGCGGACTCTCAACCACTGCGCCACCAGGGAAGCCCCGGAACATAGAAATCTTTTAATTTCCATCTTGGTTAGAAATCTTGTCCCTGATATATATATATATATGAAAAAGCAAATTAAGAATAATGTAGAATGTAGCTGAATAGGAGGATCAATCTATGAGGTCATTTAGGCTGCAACCCAATTCTTTGGGGAATTGAGAGCAACTATCCTTATCTTACAAATCTTTGCAAAACTAGAAATATAGCTCCAGAGGCAGTTCACAGTCCACCTATTCCTTTTACCAATCCCCAAATCTCTCCTATTTATCTCAAAAAGCTTGTAAGTATTGTAAACAATCTGGCCTTAGGAAACCAAAGTACTCCTCAGAGGAACTCGTATTCTTTTTCTGTACCTTTGAGATACAAATGTTCTACAGACTTCAGGGAGGTAATTCTTATCAGAATGTAAAGGAAAGGGGAAATGGTCCTTTGAAACCTAGGCAAATAAAAAATCTTTTAAGTGTCTTCCCCCAAAATATTAGTAAAAAATGCTTTAGCCATCGGAGCAGATAACCTTAACTTGTTCCATCTACCAGAAAAACAACTTAGATTCATTCAACTTATTTTACAACTAGTCAATTACTGTACCTGATTCATGGCAGTAATTTTAAAACAGAAGCTATAAGGTCCCTGTTTGCAACTGTCTATTTATGTGTGTCTATGTATGTATTGTAGATGTATGGTATTTTCTACCTTCAGAGGGTACTGCCAAAATTAATTTGTAAAAGAGCTCTATTTAATTGGCTCAAAGAAATTAAGCACTTATATAAATTAAGTGAAATCAATAAATTGAATAGATGTAAATGGAATAAAAGTTTTTAGGTGAACTTTTTAAACGGTTTCTCCAAATCTTTTTGGTAACCTGAAAACTTAAAGTTTTGCCAATTAAGTTAAATTAAATGATGGACAGTCAACGAATAGACAGATCATTTCCAAATAAGATAGAATACTGAAATATTAATTATTGAACATAGATTTATCCACTTTGGGCTTCCTTTTACAGGGAAACTAAAGATATTTGGGTCTCCTAGTAAACATGGTTTCTGCCATGCTGAGAAATTTACTAAGAGAAAATTTAATTATAAAAAGTATAAAAAATTATAAAAAGTATTTATAAATTTGCCAAGCCATATAATGCTAAAATAAAAAGAAAGTTCATAATTGACCTAAAGCATAAATAAATAATCTATTTTTAAAAAAAGTAATACTAAGCCTTTATGTTGTAATTGTACAGGTATATGTTATAAGTGTTCCAGAAACTATATGCAACTCCTAAAGTCTGATATGTATGTCCTGGTATAATGTTATCATCATAATTCCAGTTATCATTTTACAATATTGAGTGTCACAGAAATAACCAATTTCCTTGCTAATTCTATTATAATAAACTCTCATCAGAACTCTAACAATGGGCATTTTTTTTAAGTTTTCTGTCATTTATAGACAATTATTGTTTTAACTCAGATGCTTTTGCAAAAATGTTGCTGCAAAAGTGCCTCATCTTCAAGGAGATTCATGGAAAGGACTCCAGCAAACACAAGTTTCTGATAACTTTAAGATCATAAACTGAACTGGATAAGAATTTCTAGAACTAATGGAAAAAAACTGGATTAAAGCAGAACAAGAATTAATAATATGGGACTGAATGAACTGAAAAGGGTGATTATAATTTTTATTCCTTCTTGCTTGAAGCACTACTGGTTCTTTAATGTTTTGTTTTTCCAGATTTGAAGAAACTTTTTCTCTTAAGCTATCTATGACTTACAACAATTTGGTAAAGTATACTTTTGTAAACAAAGATGAAACATTTACTTTTTCTCCCTACCTGATCCCTCCAGAATTTGGAAACTCTTGAATATTCTTTTTATGGCAAATTAGTTAGTTATTTACATAAGTCCAATGAGAATCTGTTCTCCTTGCAACAGGACACAATTGGAAACACCGGTTATATTACCAAAACTTTAACTGGAATGTTATATTTGAGAGAGATGTACATAGACTCAGATATGACCAGACAGCTTTAAAGAACTAAGGTTGACTTTATGGAGCCAATAAAGCCCCTTGGAAAAATCGACCTGGTACCTTACTACAAGGTTCTAGCAAAGCAGTCTTAAAAAGAACTCATATGGTCAAGCACTACGCTTGCTACACCTATGTAAATAATCAGGCCAAGTATAACGCAAATAAATTAGTTTTACGGTGATTATCTTTGTTTTTTTAAAAATGGAGGTAGTTATAAAGATTATGTTTGCATCTTTGTAGATATTAGATTCTAATCCTGATAATTGTCTTTGAGATTTTGTTAAATACCTGTAAATTAGACCAGATCCTGAATTCTTCTAGTTTCCTCAAATACCTGGCTATAACTCACCAAACGAATGTTTCCAATTTTCTCCTACCCTTCTGATTTGGAATCACTAAGAACAAAGACTGCCCTTGAATCTCCTTGGAATGGACTATACCAGGTCTTCCTCACTACCCAGACGGCAGCCAAACTTTAGGAACTTGAACCTTGGGGACACATCTCACAGCTGAAGAAGGCTCCACCGGACATCTGGCCCTGCACAAATGGTAGAGACCTCCAAACCAAATCGACGAAGAAGAGAAGTAGCTGACATCAATGTGGACTGCTTCCTCCCAAGATGCTGGATCAAGACTTCATACTTTAAACATGAAACGCTTGCTTCTTCTCTTTCTTTCCTTTACCCTGGCATTGGCCTTGGAAAGGTAACACCATCACCTCTATCTCCCAGCCCATTGCTAAGGGGGGGTAACTTTTCACTGCTAGATTTGTCATTATCAAAAAAACTGATCTGTTCATTTATAGTATTACCTTAGTGGGAGTGCTTTGTGCCCTGACAGGATTTATCTTTGTCTGTGGTGATTATCATTCTCCTTGGGCCTATGAATACCTAGATGGCTGGCGCATAACTCGGCAATGCCTCTTCGGTTACCTAACTGTGCCCCTAACTGTCCACAGAGACACCTCATTGGTCAACTCTCCTGAATTTGCACTGTCAAGTTAGAAAGAACCTACCAGGAGGCTTTCATGATTCAGGATTTGCTTTCTTTGGCAGGTGCCTACTGCCCTGGTTAGAAGTAAATGCAAAGGAGCCTATGATCAGGAACCTCTCCTTAACTCTTGAAGATACTGCAGAATCTGTTGATAAAGCAATAGCTGCTCAGTGAAAATCCTTAGACTCTCTGGCCCAAGTTGTTTTTGATCATTGGATAACCCTAGATTATCTTTTAGCTTTGCAAGGAGGTGTCTGCTGTGGCCAACACCACCTGTTGCACCTGGATTAACATTTCTGGGGAAGTTGAAACTCAGCTACATACGATCACTGAACAAGTCACTTAAAAAGGTGACTCCTTCAATAGGGTCTTTCTTTGACTTATTTGATTTTGATTGGTTTGGGTCCTGGGGACCACAGCTTCGAAGTACACTCCAAACACTGGGAATTATCCTGCTTATCATAATCATAGTAGTCTCCCTGCTACACTGTATTCTCTCAAAAGTTTTTTTTTAATAAGATTTAATTTTATTTGTTTTTGACTATGTTGGGTCTTTGTTGCTGTGCACGGACTTTCTCTAGTTGTGGCGAGCAGAGGCTATTCTTCGTTGCGGTGCACAGGCTTCTCGTTGCAGTGGCTTCTCTTGTTGCAGAACACGGGCTCTAGCTCTAGAGCGCAGGCTCAGTAGTTGTGGCACATGGGCTTAGTTGCTCTGCGGCATGTGGGAACCTTCCCGGACCGGGGGTTGAACCCGTGTCCCCTGCATTGGCAGGCGGGTTCTTATCCACTGCGCCACCAGGGAAGTCCCCTCTCAAAAGCTTTAAATGCGTGATTGCAGCCACTCACCACCAAGCAAATGATCTCCCTAACACCGGAACATCAGAAAAGGAATAAAGAGAATGACCAACTTAAAAATTGTGAAACTGAAGTTGTGGCCTGTGTGTATCACAGAGATTAAGCAAATAACATTATGATCTGTGAATAGCACACAAAAGATCAACAAAAATCGTGAGAACTCAGAGCAGTAGCTGGGAGTGGCACTAACATCTTACATTTTTATCATATCTTTCAGGCTGAGAGTCTGATGAAAAAGGGGGCATTGTTAAAAAAGAAACAACAGGCCCAAAATGGAGTTACTTGTGCTAAGCTCCATGTCATCAAACTGAGACTTAATACCTAACCTAATTGCAGTTTCAGCCTCTCCTAGGAATGTAATCTTATCCAGTGGGGAATTTCCTGGCCAGCACTAGTGAGGTACTCAACCTGATAGACCCCTGTCTTCCCCCAAAGGAAGATGAACTTGCCTGAAATATTCCATTCTTTTCATTTTTGACTTCCTTGTCCCACTCCCTTTCTGCCTTTAAAAACCTCTCCTTTTCTGCAGCTTTTTGGAGCTCCTTTCTATTTTTTAGATGGAATGCTGCCTGATTCAGGAATCATTCAATAAAGTCAATTAGATCTTCAAATTTGCTATGTTGAATTTTATTTTTTAACAGATTGCTGCTTAGTATTTTTAAATTTTTAAGCAAAAATACAGAACAAATATTTTTTAGAAGAACAATGTCCATTAGAGAAAATTTCCATTTGTCATAGCTTAAAGAATCAAACTTCAAAACCAAAAATGCTAGGTAGCCTTTGCAGCACTGAGAGAAAATGAATAAATGCATTTCTAAGTGGTCTCAAGGGAAAAAATAAAAGAAAATATAGTGTTCTCAACGTGGTCTACAAGAAAAAAAAGGCAACAGATTATTAATTCAAAACCCATCAGTATAAAATTTTAAGTGTAAAGTGAAGTTCAGAAGAAGGAAACTGCAATGTTCAATTTCTGGGTGTTGGATAAATTCCAATTTTACAAGTCAGGGCAGCATATCAAAAGGAGCATGAACTCTGGAAACTGTCAAAGCTGGTTCCAATTCAGGTTCAGCCATCAACTAGTACATGACTTTGGGCAGCTCTCTAAGTCTCGATTTCTTCACGTGGAAAAAGAAATTAATTAAAGCTTCCTCCAAGAGTTTTGGCAAGAAATAGAAATAATAAATGTAGTAGGCACTCAATAAATGATAGCTGTTATTACTCTCTTCCCTATTGCATATCACAAAAGAATCAAAAAATAACAACAATAATAATACAACAACAATGCTACTTCTCTACATGGAAGGGGGATAGCCCATAAGAAAGGGATAGTCTCAATTTTATATGCAGGCTACTCTTTCTCAAAAATGCCATGATACTCCAGAGGCAGAGAACTGTGCTGGGGCTGAATGACCAACGTAGGGAAAAACCCTTCACACTAGTCAGAAGTAAGCTCTAGGCCTGGCTCTGCCACTTACTAGCCATGTGTTCTTAAGCAAATCACTTTGCCTTTCAAAGCCTCAGTTTCCTTTTCTGCAATTTGAGAACAACCCTTCACAGGTTGTGAAGATCAAATGTATGTGAAAGGACTTGTCCAACTATAAAAGCACTATGCAAATAAAAGGTACTTTACATAAGTACATTTAATTAAAGCGAGTTTCCAAGAACAGCAACTTTGGAAGGCACGATAAAAGCATGTAATGATTGACGGCAAAAAACACTGTAGTCAGAACACTTTGGGTTCAAATCCCAACTCCGGCAATTGTTAGTTATATAACCTTGATAAGTGCTTACCTTACTGAGCACAAGCTTCTTCATCAGTACAAAAAGCTATAACACTTTACTCAGGTGTATTGTAAGGATTAAGTAAAATATATGTAGCACACTCTTTGGAATACAGTTAGTAATAAGGAAATAATAACTATTATTTTCTATCAAGACCTTTCAAAACATTCACAGCCCTTGACACAGAAATTTCATGTCTAATCACTTGAATATGGGAATAATCCAAAATAAGGAAAAATATTTACATGAAGAAATTCTTCAATGTGTTGTTTATATTAGTAAAAAAAAAAGTCCAATATTAGAGGAATAATTAACTATATTATGGCCTATCCACTAATGAAACATTTAGTAATGGCTAAAATGATGTTTACAAAACATTTATAACAACTTGAGAAGTGTTTACATAACAATGTCTTAGTGCCAAAAGCGAGGCTACAAAAAAATTATCATTTAGGGTGATCAAAAATATACACTAAAAAAATACATATATACTATACCAAAAAAAACTGGGTAGTAGACTGATGAGTAATTATTAATTATTTCCAACTGCTTTTCTATATCTTACAATATTCTGAATGAGAAAAACTTTTTATGGTAAATGTAAGTAAACACAGTATATCAGTTTTCAGCAGATTTATTATTATGAAATTATAATAAACATTGATTGATATATTCAACAAGAGATAATGGAAGAATAAAAAGAATAAGGGAATACTCTGAACAAGTATGTGCTAATAAATAATTTAGATGAAATGAACCCATTCTTAAAAGGACACAAACTACTGAAAATGACTGAAGAATAGAAAATCTGAATAGACCTATAACAAGTAAAGAGTAGAATAAGTAATCAAAAAACTACCCACAAAGAAAGGCCCATGCCCAGATGGCTTCACTGACAAATTCTACCAAACAGTTAAAGAATTAATCCCAATTCTTCACAAACTTTTCTAAAGTATGGAAGAGATGGAATACTTTCCAACTCATTTTTTAAGGCTACTACTACCCTGATATCAAATCTAGACAAAGACATCACAGGAAAAGAAAAATAGAGACCAACATCTCTTTTGAATACAGATGTAAAAATCTGAAACAAAATACTACCAAACTGAATCCAGTAACATATAAAAAGGATTACATAGAGAGCTTCCAGGTTGGTGAACTCATGGTGGCTTGGAGAGGGCACAGAAGCTCGCACCCTTCCTGTAGTCTTGCCTAAGCATGTTTTCTCATAAACTGCTTCCCACCGGCCACAAAGCTCAGACCACCTGCCAGCACTGGGAGGAGGCTGGTGTCCATCCGCCATGATGCCTCAATGTGCACCTTTGGCCACTTGCTCACTCGAAGAAGTTCAAAGGTGCATGACTATGTGATCACCCAGCACAGGGATCAATGTCAATCACACCTCACTATGACCACTGAGGAATTCAAGGGAAAAAAAGCTCACAGAAACATCAGATAACCTTGGCCACAACATCAACTCATGAAACGATACGAAGTTTTCCTGTGGTGTTCTCCTAAGATGATGGTAACAATGTTGTGTCAAGGATGAAAGAAGCTACACTCTATAATAAGAGCTCTATACATAACATATACGATCAGAATACAAAAGTGTCAAGGATACGCTATTTTCTGAAATCAGTTTCCATTTCTGATCATCTATCTGTTAACCTAAACTAGGAATCATCTAAGATAAAGTCTGTCCCTCACAACATTCAAAAGTCTAATGTAGGAGAGGAATCAGATGGCAGAATAGAAGGATATGGAGCTCACTTCCTCTCACAAACACATCAAAAATCCATCTTCCTGTGGAACAATTCTCAAAGAATACCTACTGAACGCTGGCAGAAGATATCAAGACACCCAAAATTACAAGAAAAGTCTCCACGTAACCAGGAAGACCCCTCAATGCTTTTATCTGGATTCATGTTTAAAATGGGAGAGATTTCGTCCTTCATATTCCCCTGTAAATTCTCAGCATGGAACAGAGACTCCAGTGCCTGCTATGTTCTCAGTATTTCTGGCAGAATGAATGAATGAAACCATCATACATATTACTTCATGTTATATAAAACCACATTTATCGTTCAGAGCATTTGTGCTTTCTCAGTATTTTCATGCATCATCAATATAGGTGTATTATATTCAGGAATAAGTAAAACAGTGCTTGTTTAAAAAAATAGAGTTTAGGGACTTCCCTGGTGGTGCAATGGATAAGACTCCGTGCTCCCGATGCAGGGGGCCCGGGTTCGATCCCTGGTCAGGGAACTAGATCCCACATGCATGCCACAACTAAGAGTTTGAATGCCACAACTAAGGAGCCAGTGAGCTGCAACTAAGGAGCCCATGTGCCGCAACTAAGGAGCCAGCAAGCCGCAACTAAGGAGGCTGCCTGCCACAACTAAGGAGCCCACCTGCCACAACTAAGACCCCGTGCAACCAAATAAATAATTTTTAAAAAATAGAGTTTAGGGGATTAAGAGGTACAAATTATTATGTATAAAATAAGCTACAAGGGGCTTCCCTGGTGGCACAGTGGTTGGGAGTCTGCCTGTTGATGCAGGGGAAATGGGTTCGTGCCCCGGTCCGGGAGGATACCGCTTGCCGTGGAGCGGCTGGGCCCGTGGGCCATGGCCGCTGAGCCTGCGCGTCCGGAGCTTGTGCTCCGCGGCGGGAGAGGCCACAGCGGTGAGAGGCCCGCGTAACGCAGAAAAAAAAAAAAAGCCACAAGGATGTATTGTATAACATGGGGAATATAGCCCATATTTTATAATAACTATAAATGGAGTATAACCTTTAAAAATTGTGAATCACTATATTATTTACCTGAAACTTATATAATATTATACATCAACTATACTTCAACTAAAGAGAAAAAAATAGAGTTTATAAAGGTAATGCATGCAAGACCTCTTCAATAGAACCAGGTGGCAACTGCAAACAGAAAAAAAAAAAGAATTATATACCATGATCAAGTGGGATTTATGCCAGGAATACAGAGTTGGTTCAATATCTGAAATTCAATTAATGTACAGTACATCATAGAATAAAGAACAAAAACTACATGATCATCTCAATACATGCAGACAAGGCATTTGACAAAATTAAATACCACTTTTTAATTTAAAAAAACAATCAATAAACTAGTATTAGGAATGAACTTCCTCAACCTGATAAAGAGCATCCACAAAAAAGTCACAGCTAATATCACACTTAAAGGTGAAAGACTGAATGCCTTCCCCCTAAGATTAAGAACAAGACAAGGAAGCCTACTCTTGCTTTTCTATTTAACAGTGACTGAGACTGTAGCCAGGATAGTCAGGCAATAAAGTGAAATCAAAGGCACAGAATAGAAAGGAGGAAGCAAAACTTCCTCTATTTGCAGATGACATGATTTATAAATAGAAAATCCTAAGGGATCCACTAAAAATCAATTAGAGCTAATAAATGAGTTTAGCAAAGTCTCAGGATACAAGATCAATCAATATACAAAAATCAATTGTTTTTCTGTACACTTGCAATGAACAACCCCAAAATGAAATTAAAATGACAATTCCATTTATAATAGCATCAAAAAGAATAAAACACTTGGGCTAGATTTAACAAAAGAAGAGTAAAACTTAAACTCTGAACACTACAAAACATTGCTGAAAGAAATTAAAGACCTCAATAAATGGAAAGCTATCCTGTGTTCATGAATCAGATGATTTAACTGTTAAGATGACAATACTTCCCAAACTGATCTACCAATTCAACGTAATCCACATCAACATTCCAGCTGGTTTCTTTTGAGAAACTGATCCTAAAATTCATATAGAAATGCAAGGGACCCAGAAAGCCAAAACAATCTTGAAAAAGAGAAACAAAGTTGAAGGATTCACACCTCCAATTTCAAAACTTTCTACAAAATCTACAGTAAGCAAGACAGTGTGGTACTGGCATAAGGATGGACATATAGATCAATGGAACAGAACTCAGAGTCCAGAAATAAACCCTGACATTTATGGTCAATTGATTTTTAAAAAATAAATAAATTTATTTATTTATTTATTTTTGGCTGGGTTGGGTCTCTGCTGCTGTGTGCGGGCTTTCTCTAGTTGCGGCAAGCGGGGGCTACTCTTCGTTGTGGTGCACAGGCTTCTCATTGCAGTGGCTTTTCCTGATGCACAGCACAGGCTCTAGGCACGTGGGCTTCAGTAATTATGGCTCGCGGGCTCTAGAGCGCAGGCTCGGTAGTTGTGGCACACGGGCTTTGTTGCTCCGCAGCATGTGGGATCTTCCCGGACCAGGGATTGAACCCGTGTCCCCTGCATTGGCAGGCAGATTCTTAACCACTGCGCCAGCAGGGAAGCCCTGGTCAATTGATTTTTGACAAGAGCGCCAAGATCATTCAATGGGGAAAGAATAGTCTTTTCAACAAATGGTGCTGGGACAACTAGATATTCACATGCAAAGGATAAATTTGTATCCCTACCTCATACCATATATGAAAATTAACTCAAAATTGATCAAGAACTAAATGTAAGACCTAAAAATACAAAATTCTTAGAAGAAAACATAAGCACAAATAATCTTGACTTTGGCCCAAAAGCACAAGCAACCAAAGAAAAAATAAATTGGACTTCATCAAAATTAAAACCTTTGTGCTTCAAAGAACATCATCAAGAAAATGAGAAGAAGGCTTCCCTGGTGGCATGGTGGTTGGGAGTCTGCCTGCCGATGCAGGGGACACGGGTTCGTGCCCCGGTCCGGGAAGATCCCACGTGCCGCGGAGCAGCTGGGCCCACGAGCCATGGCCGCTGGGCCTGCGCGTCCGGAGCCTGTGCTCCGCAACGGGAGAGGCCACAACAGTGAGAGGCCCGCGTACCACAAAAAAAAAAAAAAGAAAGAAAAAAAAGAAAATGAGAAGACAACCCACTGAATGGGAGAAAATATTTGCAAATCATACATTTGATAAGGAGCTTGTAACTAGAACATTTTAAAAACTCTTACAAAAAAATATAAAAATAAATAACTCAATTAAAAAATTAGCAAATGGGACTTCCCTGGTGGTGCAGTGGTTAAGAATCTGCCTGCCAATGCAGGGGACATGGGTTCGAGCCCTGGTCCGGGAAGATCCCACATGCCGCGGAGCAACTAAGCCCGTGTGCCACAAGTACTGAGCCTGCACTCTAGAGCCCGCAAGCCACAACTACTGAGCCCATGTGCTGCAACTACTGAAGCCCGCACGCCTAGAGCCCATGCTCTGCC
Organism: Aethalodelphis obliquidens; assembly: GCF_003676395.1. Classification (NCBI taxonomy): domain Eukaryota; kingdom Metazoa; phylum Chordata; class Mammalia; order Artiodactyla; family Delphinidae; genus Aethalodelphis; species Aethalodelphis obliquidens. Next base: position 455,977 of record NW_020838081.1, on the reverse strand, counting down.
ACAAGAGAAGCCACCACAATGAGAAGCCCCCACACCACAACAAAGAGTAGCCCCTGCTCGCCACAACTAGAGAAAGCCCGTGCACAGCAATGAAGACCCAACACAGCCAAAAAAACCACATCAAATGATCTGAATGGTTATTTCCCCAAAGAAGATCTACAAATGTCTAATGAACACATGAAAAGATCCTCAACATCATTAGTCATTAGGGACATTCAAATAAAAACCCTAATGAGATACCACTCCATACCCACTAGGATGGGTATAATCAAAAGGACGGACAATAACAAGTGTTGCTGAGGATGTGGAGAAATAAGAACCCTCATACTTTCCTGGTGGGAATATAAAATGGTGCAGCGACTTGGGAAAACAGTTTAGAAGTTCCTCAAAATGTTAAACATTGAGCTACCATATGACCCAGCAATTCTACTCATAAGTCTATAGCCAAGAGAACTGAAAACATGTTTTATATAATAACTTTTACGTGAATGTTCATAGTAGCATTGCTCACTATAGCGAAAAAATAGAAACAATCCAAATGCCCATCAACTGATGATTGGATGAATACAATGTAACATATTCATACAATGGAATATTATTCAGCATTAAAAAGGAATGAAGTTCTGATTCATGATACAACATGGATGAACTTTGAAATACAACACTGAATAAAAGAAGTCAGACACGAAAGACTCCATATTGTCTGATTACATTTATATGAAATGTCCAGAACAGCCCAAACATATAGAGACAAAAGGAGATTTGTGATTACCTAGGGCTGTGGAGGTATAGGGTAGGAGAGTAACTGCTAATGGTTTGGGGGGCGGGGGATGAAAATGTTCTAAAACTGACTGTGGTGATGATTGTACGGCTCTATGAATATACCAAAAATTCACTGAAGTTTACACTTTAAACTGGTGAATTGTGTAGTATGTGAATAATAAAGCTGCTATTATTAAAAAGTGATCCAGGAAAACAGTTTGGCATTTCCTCAAAATGTTAACCACAAAACTACCATATGACCCTGAAATTCCTACTACTAGGTATATACCCCAAAGAATTGAAAACAGGGCCTCAAATAAGTACACGTACACTCATGTGCATAGCAACACTATTCACAATAGCCAAAAAGGTGGAAAAAACCCAGATGTCCATCAAATGAATGGACTAAAAAATGAGATATATTCATACGATGAAATATTATCCAGCCTTAAAAATGAATGAAGTACTGATACATGCTACAACACGGATGAACCTCAAAAACATTATGCTAAGTAAAAGAAGCCAGACAAAAGGGTCACATCGAGTATGATTCTATTTACATGACATGTCCAGAACAGGTAAATGCATAGAAAAAGAATACAGATGGGTGGTTGCCAGGTGCTGGGGGAAGAGGAAATAGGGAGAAACTGCTTAATAAATAAGGGACTTTACTTTGGAGTGATGGAAATGTTCAAGAACGAGATAGAAGTGGTGGTTACACAACTTTGTGTAAATGGCACTTAACTGTTCCTTTTAAGATGGTTAATTTTGGGCTTCCCTGGTGGCACAGTGGTTAAGGATCTGTTTGCCAATGCAGGACACAAGGGTTCAAGCCCTGGTCCAGGAAGATCCCACATGCCTTGGAGCAACTAAGCCCATGCGCCACAACTACTGAGCCTACGCTCTAGAGCCCGTGAGCCACAACTACTGAGCCCACGTGCCACAACTACTGAAGCTCGTGTGCCTAGAGCACATGCTCTGCAACAAGAGAAGCCACTGCAATAAGAAGACAGTGCACCACAACGAAGAGTAGCTCCCGCACGCCGCAACTAAAGAAAGACCGCGCAGCTACGAAGACCCAGCACAGCCAAAAATAAATAAATTTATTTTTAAAAAGATGGTTAATTTTGTGTTACATGAATTTCACCTCAATAAATTATTTAAAAGAAACAGCAATCCAAAAATTGAAGTTAATGTTCCCATTTGCATGCAACATTTTTAAAGCTGAAAAGTATTTCAAAAAGAGAGAATTTATGTTTACATTTTTATGTTTTGTTTTGTTTTGTTTTTGCGGTATGTGGGCCTCTCACTGTTGTGGCCTCTCCTGTTGCGGAGCACAGGCTCTGGACGCGCAGGCTCAACTGCCACGGCTCACGGGCCCAGCTGCTCCACGGCATGTGGGATCTTCCCGGACCGGGGCACGAACCCGTGTCCCCTGCATCGGCAAGCGGACTCTCAACCACTGCGCCACCAGGGAAGCCCTACGTTTTTTTTAACCTAAGAAATTTGGCTAAATTTTTAAAACTCTGGGTCATCTTAGATATAAAAAGAGAATAACACTCTTTACTCTCATAATAAATTACTACCATGGAATTAGTTCAGTTGGAGCTTTTGAAAGATTTATTTCATGACATGCTTACAGATCTGAAAGAGTTAGTGCATCTCCTGTTGCCCCACTGTCAGAGATTAACTTGCTAACTCACTGGCACAAGTCAGCTGGGAGGGAGACCAACATGTGATTCCCAAAGGAAAACATTCCACACTAATTAGAATAGAATACTCTGTATCCTAAACTCCGCATCTTAAGCCTGAGTAAACTGCTAAAACCAAGATGTGGAACAGAAATTGGGAAAATTATCTATAACCTAGATAACAAAGGCATGGAGTTTAAGAGCAACTTATTCACACAAGCACCGCAGCTTGTTTGTTTCTGGTTTAATTTGTATGTGGAGACTATGTCCGTTAAACACTCAAGTGAGTTTCAAATAGATTCTAGTATCTATGAGAAAGAACATCAGTACAAAATAAACAAAGGAAATACTGAAGCCTCTAATTACATGGGGGTAGTGGGGGGCACATCATCTATTCAGAAACAACACACTTTTCAGGAAGCAGATAATCTAGCATTTCTCAAATTCTACGTAGAATATTCTAAAAACATGAAGCAAATCTCATGAAGTTCTGTATTGAATAGCTATAAAAAATCTGATCGAGTTATAAAATCTAATAAAAATTCAATGATGCTACCAAATGTCACATAGGTATGGATAGAGCTATTTATAAACGTACTGAATAAACAGATATAAATTTACAGAGAGGCTTTCTTGTTCCCTGCCACTGAGTTTTAAATTGAGATTTTATATTGGTACATTTTCAACTGAAATCAAATCAAACATAAAATATCTCTCAGATAACACTTTATGGCACATCATATATTCAAAGCTACATCTTCCTAAAGGTAGTTTCCAACGTTATCCCAATTTAACCTTCAGTTCAAGTGATGATGCCTCGTGCAAAATCACTCTGGGCAGCTTGAGAACTGTGTGCGTAAATGAGAAAGGGGCAGAGGGTGAACCCAGCTCACTCTCCCCTTTTGATCCAGGAAGACAGGCGCACTCCTAGCACTCACCTTTCTCAGATTTCTTGTCTTTCATTGAAGATGACGTGCCACAGCCCATGTCTTGTAAATCATGAATCAACTTCTCACTCTAAAACAGGGTGAAAAGTGCTTCCCTGTACTCTGCGAGGAGCCCCTCCTGACTGATCCACTTCGGTCACCGATCCTGATGAGGAGGACACACAAGGGAGGGAGGAAAGCGGCCGTTAACAAGGTGTCTAAGGGCTGCTCAGCAGGATTCATTTTACGCTTCTTCTCAACTGCTTTCATCATATGATATGGAAAGTGATCAGACATAGTCTAATCCTGGTTTATTTTCCAAAACACAGAAGCAGCAACAGAGCAGCTGTACATTGCTTTTCTGCAACACATAAATTACATTTTCCCCGTGTCTAGGTCAGATCAATACTCTATAAAATAAAGCATTAAAATGAAAAGAAAAATGGAAATGTAAGATCATACAATTTTCTAATTGAAATATAGGGAATGGGATATGAAAGGATCTGACATAATTTAACTGTTTTGCTTTTAAGCTCAAAATAGTTAAATCTATCTGGGCTTTTAAAAACACAAATTGGAGAATGGCTATGAGACAACAACAACATATTTATACAACTATGCCAAAATTCAAATCAAAATGAGTTCTTTGACACTATTTCTCAGAATCAGTCAGGGCACTTATTTAAAAAAAAAAAAAAAAAAAGGAGGCTTCAAGGCCTCCCCAGAAACTAAAGCATCAGAATCCAGGAAGTTCCCTTTTCAAACAAGCTCTCCAGGCATTTCTGAGGCCCCTCCAAAGTCTGCCCTTGCACTCACCAGGCCTTCCGATGGCTCAGCTGAGACTGTTACATTGGATCTTCCACAATCACTCCATGGGAGTTTTCAACAAAATTCCTTTCTGTAGTAATCCCACCTCATGCCTTTTTAGGGTGATGTTTCCTTTATTTCGTGATACTCCAAACCAGCCTGTGCTAATCTATTTGCATTTCTTGATAGTAACAAAGTCAAAGAACAACTGACTTGGGACTCTGCCAGGCATGCCTATTTTTCCGTTAGTACTACACTAAACGCTGCAAGATTGCGACTCAATGAAAGAAAGGGGCAAAACAAAATGAGCAAAATATCTGAATTATGGAAATATTTTTAAAACGACAATAACCTTAATAAACAGATATTCTGATCAGAGCTAGGCTTGATTCTATTATGTATTGAATTAATTAACCCTCCTAAACTTTGGGTTATTTCCAAATTTGAGAGGCATTTCTTACATATCTCTCTTATCTACATCAGGCATAAAAAATGTTAACAGGGTCAGCTCCAAGGGCAGAAAACCCTTGTGGCATTCCACTCCAGACCAATCTCTAGGGTTACTACAGACCCATTACATTCACACTCTCCTACTCCTTCAGTTAGGTGGTAAATTTACCCATCGTAAGCATCCACTTCCTTATCTATGAGACGTCCTGGTAAATTTCGCTAACTATTTTAATGAAATTAAGATATATAATTTGACACCTTGACATTCCAGGCTAGCCAGCAGCAGCAGAAGAAAAAGAGGAGGAGGAGGAAGAGAAGAAGGAAGGAAGGAGGGAGGAAGAAAGGAAGGAAGGAAGGAAATCAGTTTGCCATTACTTTTAATAACAGAATTACAGACGTTTAAAGGTGGTAGACTTTTAGAATTACCCAGAATTTACACAAAGTGCAAGAAAACCAAGCCCCTTGTCTAAAGTCATATAGACAAACTGGCTGTCAAACTCTGTTGCATATTAGCATCACCTGGGGAGCTTTTAAAACTCCCAATGCTCAGACGGCACCTCACCAAATTAGTCTCTGGGGATTTAAAACATAGTGATGCCTGGGTCCCATCCCCAGAGATTCTGAGGTAATTGGTATTGAGTGGGGTTTGGGCATCAGGGGCGTTAAAAGCTCCCCAGGTGATTTTAATGTGCAGCAAAGTTTGCCATTCTCTACTGCAGACAATGTCCTAGGGAACCCATAGTGATGCCTAGTGATCATCACATTTTCCTCTAAATGCTTTGACTCCATCTGTTTGGAACAGAATTTTTCCAGAGGTCATGTCAGGCTTATAAGGCAGTGGCTTCTGGCATCTACTCTTTGCTTGTTTTTGAAATTGGGGCACTATTTACTCATCACCTCTGCTCTCTCCATTCTCAGACATTTCTCAAAGGTTATCTGCAGTGCCTATGAGAACACGTCTGCTGGGTTCTTCCTCACCCTTTGAAGTAGTTCATTTGGTCCCGGTGAGTTTCTCCAAGTGCCTAGATCCATGCTCTCCCATATGAGTACCACAAAACTTACCAGGGGAGATTATTTTAAAATGCAGACTCCCAGGCTTTACTGCCAATACTTGGATTCAAGCAGTCCAAGGGGGCCTGGGAATGTGCAATTAAAAGTGCACCCTTCATGGGACTTCGACACAAGCACTCCCCATATCTCAGTTTGAGAAAAACTGCTCTCCATATCTCCCTTGGGCTTTGCTTCCATCTTTATGCTATTTTTTTCTACCCCTTTTTATGAATACATAAGAGTTAGGCATTGAGTAGGCAACACTGATGCTACGATAGGAAGTGATATATTTCAAACTCAATTTTTTTTTCCAGAAAAAAAAAGCAATCTCTTTCCAAAGGCATTTGGTTCTCAGCCACTCCTCAGTCAATTCATTACACAACAAACAGAAGTCCATATAAAAGATTCACTAGGAACTAAAAAGCATCAAACTTGAATATATTTCTGCTAGACTGTAAGCTCCATGGGTACCTTTGTTTCTAAATACTCTTTGAATCTCTGGCACCTACACAGTGCATTTCACATAGCAGGTGCTTGATAAATGCCAAATGAATGAATGAATAAGGGAATGCATATTTCTAAGCCAGGGTCCTTTAAAAAATTAATGCTAGAAGTAATTATTAGTCCATCATTTCGTGCACAGATACATGCTATTTGATTACACAAAAGCCTTTTATTAAACCAGAAAATGGGTAGTACTTATATATTCATTTTTAAAGAAAAACTTTAAATCATGATAGAAAGAAATGAGCATTGTTCTAGAATTCTTGGGTTATTAGAAAAAAATAATTTGCTATTAGAATTTTTACATTATTAAATAATAATAATTTAATTTCCTTAGGTAACAGGTAAAACAAAACAAAAGAGTCAGCTCATTTTAATTCTCACCAAAACAAGAGCTGGTTAAGGCCGGTGCCACTTACTACTCCCATACACTACCCAACCTAGACTGCAATCACCCACTTAAAGGCTGAGAGGGACGCACGTTTGTAAGCAGTGTATGTCCCTTTGAGGACAACCCTGGGTGGTGCAAAGCTGATAAAAATGATTTGGGAATTTTCCATTATTTGGGACAAGCTAAGCTTCTTCCACTCCCTGCCCTCTGTCAGCATCAGATAAACAGTGTGCTAAAGAGGTCTCTGAAGAAATGATTTCCCTAGTGCCTGAAAGGAGTTCTCCAGCTCAAGAGGTGGGTAGTCTCTGCAGCATTCACAAAGACCCAAGGATGCCGTAGTCAGTGACATAAACCACTTAAAAGGTGGATCTTGGCAAATAACAGCTTGAAACTTGCTCAGTGCTGCTGCCCCTACCAATATATACCGAGGGTGGTTTTAAAGCATAAACGTAAAATAGTGACTCATCCTTGGCACACTTATAATCTGCAAAAGGAAAGTCTTCCAAGGCTTCTGCTAAAAGGTTTTCACTGTGCGTGGCGGGGGGTGGGTGGGGGTGCGGGGGAGGGTAGAGTGGGGGAGAACTGTTTGACGTTGTTTAGTTCTTTTCATCTTAACCACTATTCATTTCCCAAGGTGAAAATACAAGGAAAGAACAAAAGATGGCCCTTGGAGCCAACCCAACCTTGGTCTCCAAGCACCCTCCAAGTGCTAGCCCAGCCTCCCCAAGTTGTTCTTATTCATTCTTGATTTTCTTTCAAAGTGCATCTCTATTGAACGTCCACACCTTGGCTCAGCCACCTTGACCTTGATTCTGCTCCGCCTCTGGCATTCTAGATGTGACTTGTATGGTTTCCCATGCTAGAAGCTCAGCTTTTCCTACAGATGCTGACTTTTTTGAGAAATCTGTACTCCAGCTTGGCCCCAAGAAACCCAAATCCAGAACCCATAGTCATTTAACTGGCACCATACCCCAGCCCCCAGAGTGGGAGGTGAGCAGATCTAATTCTTCCCCCTTGGACTGTGAGACACAAGCATGGAGGACAGATGCGTCTTCAGGCTTACTCTGCGGCATTCTCTTTGGCATTCATTGAAACAGAGGTTCTACAGCCTGATGTCTGTGGACTAAAGATAATGAAGGGGCATAGAGCCGGGTAGAGGAGTCCCTGGCAGACTGCTCTAGATAGGCCCCTTCCACCACTACTCTTCCAGTAGAACACTGTAGCATTTGCTCCTGTGTGGGGTCTTAAATGAATAAAGGGAGTTCTGTAAGATGGAGCTGGTGATTATTCCTGGGTCCATGAAAGGGTAAGAAAAAGGAGGAAACGATACTGACCACCAGAATGTATCTGAGGGTGTGTGTTCTATCAGACAGGATTGCAATCAGGAGGCAGCTAGGCCTAGTGCCAGGTTTTCCAAAGTGTGTTTGTGGAAGAGGAGTTCTATGTGGTTTATGATTCTAGAAATAAGACCCCTCCAACAAGTAAAAGTCCCACCATCAAATAAGTTCAGGAGAAGTAGGATTAAACAGGTTCCTTTACTGCAGAACTCTTCAGAGCTTTCTGGATGTTAATATGCATCTCTAATATGAATCTAACTGCCTAATGCTGGCCCAATGGACACTGGAGTTTAGAAGTCAGACGAACCAGAGTTTAAATTCTTCTCAGATAGTCATTAATTCCTCTGCACCTCAGTTTTCTCATAAGAAAATAGGGATAATAACACCTACCTTACAGACTTGTATCAAAGGCTAATGAGAAGATCAATGGTGGAAAAAACCAACTGGAACAAAGAGCAATTCTTCTTAGCTGATGAGTTAGGAGGAGCCATGCACGGGTGGTACCCACTGTGGTTGACGTGTTGAAACAAAACGTGTTTGCTCACATCTCTTCCTTCAGAATGCACTGTCCGGGACCTCCCAGAGGTTAAATCCCACAGGTGTCTGTCTGCTGGTTCTGGGATAATTATAGACTCACAGAGAAAAGGACTCTTTTCCCCTGAGACCGCTAAGATCTGAGAAAACGCTTTACCAGTAATAATAATAACAGCTAAAGTCACTACTATTTATTAAGGGACTATTTACCCAGCACAGTGGGTACTTTATATTTCTACTATTCCAGTTAATCTTCACAGCAACTTTCAAGGGGAAAGTTGTTCACTCCCGTATTAGAGATGCAGAAACTAAGACTAAGAAATTAAATATCAGACTCCATGGCACAGCCGAACAGTGGCAGAACTAAAGACCCATTCTGTTTCATGCTTAAAGAACAAAAATGTCTGTCCACCAAAAAGTTAGCTGTGCCTTGGTTTCAGGATCCAATTTGATCAATCTACAGAAGCACTAAATCACTAAAGAGAATTCTTGAACATTGCAAGGAATTCTGTTTCCATTTCTTACAGATAGATGGAAATCCTGTGGTCCTCTGCACCAACAAGAGGGTAAGGGAGCTAAAGGAAGATTTCTGAACATGAAGTTGTATAGTGGGCAATGACCCATGAGGGGCCTGGAAGGGTTTCTCAAAGTATCCCCTCCCTCATTTTCTAGCTCTCACCCAAGTGACCAGAGAGTTTTCCCAAGTATGGAGTTCATCTGAAACAGGCTACAACCCTTCAGAATGCAAAGTCACTTGTATACCTTTTTAAGCTTGTAGGGCGCGGTCAGCTAACTGCCACGCAGCAGGAAGCTGAAGTAAGCTGAATCATCCTTCCTGTGGCCACTGCGCTTGCGCTAAGTATACTAATGAGGTTTTAAAGTAGCGACCTATCCGATGCTGGCTCACAAGTCGCACCATCGGCGAAAGCCAATCACAGAGCGACACATGTTCTTAATCCCTATATAAGCAGACTGCTATAGGATTGCGGGGTCTTCCATCTTTTCTTTAACCAAGCTGTGCTCCAATAAAGTGTGATACGAGAAGAATCTTGCGTGTGGCGACTCGTCATTCTGCTGGTCGGAGGCGGCTCGCCGCATTTGGTGCCGAAACCCGGGAACTTCGCGCCCTGCATGGAGGACCGATTCAGAACTCGACACACGGAGTGAACCGTCGGATCAAGATCCGATCTGGGTGCCATCAAGACTGACGAGAATTGTTGAAGAAAACTTCAGAGAAGATGCTGAGCTGGATGTTCCTGATGATTCTTCCCTTGCTTAGGGCAGAGAATATGACGTTCTGGGGAATTAGCCGGACCTGGCCAGTTCCCATGCCGGTTCACTCTCAGAGCAGAGTTCTTCCAATATTTTATTCCATTAGTTGTGAAATGAATACGGCCTGTACCCAGCCATTGAATTATGACTGGGCACCGTATAATGCCAGTGATTTTATTTTGAATCGAAGTCTTTGTATTAGTTGGAATTCCACAAAGGATTGAGTGCAGAGATTGGAGAATTCCTAAAGGGAAACTGGTCTCAAGAAGCTGAACGGATGATATTTAAGCAAAAGATTCAGATTATGCAACTGAATGCTACCAAGCTGGAACCTGTTACCTTTGGAGATTTTACCTCTTGGCTCTCTTCTGCCTTTTCCTTCTTTAAAGAGTGGGTAGGGGTGGGGATCTTTGGGCTCTGCTGTATATTTGGGATTATAATATGTCTCTGGTTGGTCTGTCGCATGCGCGTCAGGGCACATCGAGATAAGGTCCTACTCACTCAAGCACTTTTGGCTGTTAGTGAAGGTGATTCTCCCGCAGCCTGGATCTCCGTCCTAAACAATTCGAATGGATTGCCCTTGCACGGAGAGGCCCTGTTGCCATTGCACCTCTATAGGGAATCAAAACTTATTCTGAGTCAGCCTTTGCACCCTGCAGCCCTTGTTGGCATTGCACGCAGGAAGGTGTCTCAGACATGCCAACGGAAGGCTGCCCTCGAACAGTGAGCACATCATGAGGTGAACACTTGTACGGGCTACATTCTGCTTGGTGATTCTAGTAAATAAAAAAGGGGGAGATGTAGGGCGCGGTCAGCTAACTGCCACGCAGCAGGAAGCTGAAGTAAGCTGAATCATCCTTCCTGTGGCCACTGCGCTTGCGCTAAGTATACTAATGAGGTTTTAAAGTAGCGACCTATCCGATGCTGGCTCACAAGTCGCACCATCGGCGAAAGCCAATCACAGAGCGACACATGTTCTTAATCCCTATATAAGCAGACTGCTATAGGATTGCGGGGTCTTCCTTCCATCTTTTCTTTAACCAAGCTGTGCTCCAATAAAGTGTGATACGAGAAGAATCTTGCGTGTGGCGACTCGTCATTCTGCTGGTCGGAGGCGGCTCGCCGCATAAGCTGATGACAACTGATTTGTAATCAGCATATTTGAGAAAAGTCATTCTGAGAAATTGCAAAGCAATAAAATAAACTTCAAGTAGAACACATTTCCTGTTCCACTGCTACACAATGTATGTTTATAATGTAGACTTCTGCTTGCCCAAAATACCTAAGAACAAACAAACATATTACCTGTTTCTTCTGCTTGGCCGATGCAGAGGTTTATCCTCACCCCAGGTGTTGCAAGAAAAACAAAATCAGAAAAAAAACTTCTCTGTGAAGGATGCAGAGATCTGAAAGGAAAGAGGTACAATTCCAGCTCTCTCTGGAGCATCCCCCTACACATACTTCTCACACACACACACACACACACACACACACACACACACACACACACACACGCTCCATACATCTCACATTTCTGCAGCTCTCTGCAGGGAGAGCTCTTGTTTAAACAAATCAAAAAACAAATACAGGGACTTCCCTGGTGGCGCAGTGGTTCAGAGTCCGCCTGCCAATGCAGGGGACACGGGTTCGAGCCCTGGTCCTGGAAGATCCCACATGCCGTGGAGCAACTAAGCCCGTGCTCCACAACTACTGAGCCTGCACTCTAGAGCCCACAAGCCACAACTACTGAGCCCGTGTGCCACAACTACTGAAGCCCGCCTGCCACAACTACTGAAGCCTGTGCGCCTAGAGCCCGTGCTCTGCAATAAGAGAAGCCACCGTGATGAGAAGCCCGCAGACTGCAACAAAGAGTAGTCCCTGCTCGCCACAACTAGAGAAAGCCCACGGGCAGCAACGAAGACCCAATGCAGCCAAAAATAAACAAATAAATAAATTAAAACTAAAACAAAAACACATGCATACACACAAAGAAATAACTCGAACAGACTTTGCCTTTCAGCCTGGAAGGTGAACCCAGAGCCGTAGATCCAGGAGAGGCTGGGCTGGCCTGTGAGCCGCAGCTGTCTGCCCCAACCCTGCCCTGTTCCCAGTGAAGAGATAAAGGGATGCACTCAAGTAATGCGCTGTGGTCACATGACTGCTTCCAAGGGGACCAGGCCACTGTTTGCATAAACAATCTGATCAGTACAAAATACAAAATAAATTTTGGTAAATAAGGGCAGAAAAGCACTTAGTAGCTGACTCTTTAGGTCAACTGAGGATCATTTTTAGGAAACATTATAGTAACCTGGGCACGATTAAGAAAAGGAAGTGGGGGCTTCCCTGGTGGCGCAGTGGTTGAGAGTCCGCCTGCCGATGCAGGGGACACGGGTTCGTGCCCCGGTCCGGGAAGATCCCACATGCCACGGAGCGGCTGGGCCTGTGAGCCATGGCCGCTGAGCCTGCGCGTCCAGAGCCTGTGCTCTGCGACGGGAGAGGCCACAACAGTGAGAGGCCCGCATACCGCAAGAAAAATAAAAAAAGGAAGTGGGAACAATAAACATTACTCCTTAGGATTTGAAAAGGCATGGGTTTAAGACAGTAACCTTTGGGTGCCATACTGCAAATTCATTTCTATGACATTTTTATTCTTCCAGTTATTCAATTAGCTGCTTGTTGAAGAACGTGAAATGGAGTCCCCCTAACACTGAGTTCCTCTGTGGAGTTTATGATTAAACTCTCTATCCCAAACTTTATTCCCTTTCTTGCCCTGCACCTGTTCCCCTCAAGTTGAGGAGTACCAAAGAAAAGGGAGGATTGAAACTGAGCAGGACCCTGCAGGGGCCCTCCCAGGTACAAAAGCCCCTCCATGTCCCGTTTCTTGTTTGTAGAGAAAGGCTTTAGTCTCCTAGGCTTCTCTGAGTTCCAAAGAGCAGACGCAAGCAGTTAACGATGAGGACAACAGTCACAGGACTCCTAGCTCCTCCTGAAAGGATACAGATAATCTGATGCATATCTCTGAGTTGTTCGGCAGAAACTAAGACCCCTCACCCAGTGGAGGATGGTGACTCCCTGCTGACCACAGGTATGTAGACACCACACTGGCTGGAAGCAGAAGGTTGAGATTCCTGAAATACCACCCTGCTACCTCACCACCAACCAATCAGAGGAAGCTCCACAAGCTGGTCATGCATCCTATGACCCTCTCCCCAACACTGTCTTTAAAAACCCTTGCCTGAAAGCCATCAGGGAGTCCAGGTCTTTCGAGCATAAGCTGCCCGTTCTCCTTGCGTGGCACCCTGCAATAAACCCTTACTTTGCTACAAACACCCGCTGTCAGAGTTTGGCTTTCTGCGCCACGGGCACACGAGCCCTTGCTTGGTAAAAAAAAATATCTGTGAGAGGGAGATTCACCTCCCATCATCAGCAAAACGGAAAAGGAAAGTTGACCTGTGATTTTGCTGAGTTTGAGAAGGAAGACGAGGAAGACATGACGGAAAAACTGAAGTGCCAGTGTCAGTACTGGATGTCACCAGCCTCAGTTCTGCTGTCCTTTGAGGCTATCCAGAGGCGAGTGATCTTGTTCCTAGAGTCTCATGCTGACTGCAGCTGCGCCAACAGCAATATTCCTCCCAAACTCTTCCTAACTGGTTACACAGAGTATGTATTTTTGAGCTTACTGGCCTTAGGCATCGTGAGCTAGGATTTAAAGGTCTCCAGCCATAATCATTTCATAACCCCACCCAAGCTGGTCTTTAGTCAATTCCTTTCTGCAATTGAGAACCACAGGAGATCCAGTAAAGTGGTTACCTAGCTTACTATTTAATCTAATGGAGTCACTTTAAAAATAACTGGAAAGGCAGTTCTGGGCTTCTGTACTCCTATTAGCATATTAAATATTGTCAGAGGGCCTCATTATGAGGTAATACAAATGTATAGGTTTCCATGGCAGGGACTCCAAGATTAGAACCTGATGTGAGGCTGCCATACACACTGTAAATGAGAATATAATTACCCAGGCTCCCCCAAAATAGTGGACAATGTCACTATATGGCTGGGTTTCCAGCCAAAGGCCTATTCAATCCACGTGATTAAATGATGGCTACGTCTAGATACAGTTGTTCAAATGTCACCTCCTCTGCGTGAAGCCTTTCCTGAATCGCCAAAGGGGACTTAGTCATTCTGTCTTCTGGCTCTCAAAGCCATGTGTGTGTCCAATTATAGAACCTTCCAAAGTGTGCTGTAATTTGTCCTTTTACATGTGAAATCCTGAAGGAAAAGGATCCATTTCATTCCTCTTGGCATCTCCAGCTCCAAATGCATAAGAGGTACTGAAGGGGAGCAGGTTTTGCCACCCAAAATATGCCACTTTGGCATGAGAATTATTTTGAGCTAAAGGCAATCAAAAACCCAACAGATTCAGGAAAAGTTCTTTACCTCCCCCTCAACTGCCTAAATTTACATTGGAAAGGGGCCCTGTACCAGGAAAAGAACTATTACCAGAGATACCTTTTTACCTAACAAACTTATCTGCATTACAGGGCAACCTCTATTTTCCAAACCTCTCCTCTGCCTTCCTGCGAATGGCTTTCCTTTTCTTTGTATCCCCAGTCCCCCACCCTTTTCCTTAGCTCAGGACGTTATATAAGCTCCAATTATCTGGCTACCTTTTGAGTCTTCATATCTTTATGGGATTCCCATGTGTACATAATTAATTTGTTTTTCTCCTGTTAATCTGTCTTATATCAATTTAACCATTAGACTAGCCAAAGAACCTAGAAGGGAAGAAGGGAAAATTTTTCTGCCCCTACAGTACTCACTAAATATTTGTTTAATCATGGAAAGAACTCATGATTTAGGCGGTTATTTTAACAGCCAGTCTCTGGACCATGAATTGGATTGGCTGTGACCTTTATGTGATTTGGCTAAAATTTAGAATTTGCTTAAAATGAAGAACTTCACCATATTTTTCCACTGTATGAAGAACACTAAAATGTTACTTTGAGCACCACAAAGAGTCCTGTAGCCAGCTTCCAATTGTTAAATGAACCAGCATTGATGTATGGGAACAAATCACAATAATGATAATATTTATTGAGCACTTACCATATTCTAGGCACTTGTTAATTTTAAAGGTGTTAATCTTATTTAATTCACACACCATCCTATAAGGTATATACTATTATTATCCCTAATTACGCATTAGGAACTATAGCCCGAAGTCAAACAGCAAGCGAGTGGCAGAGTTGGGATTTGAACTCAGGCACTTTGACTCTAGAACCTCTACTTATGATCATTACACTACACTGCTTCAGTCAGCCCCTTGTGTGTCTGCAAAATGAAGCTTCCAGCCTCTTTGCAGATGTTCTCTGACTTTCCTTCAGCTAGGCAGGGCTATGTTCTCCCTGCCTGAAAAAAGAAAAAATGATGGGCAAAATACCATTAACTCACTCAAAAACAGATTTATACCCCCAACAGGCAAGTTGGGTCAATTTATCTGTCAATGGGCACATCATCGTATGAAAACAGCCAATAGGAAAGGTGAGAGTTCAATTTCCCCCTTGGAAAAGGCCATAGAAATATCAAATCATCCTGAACTAAGATGCACTGGGCTCTTCTACTCAATTCGACACATTTTTATTGAGCTCCCTCTATGTGGCAGGCACTGTGCTGAGAAGCAAGGACATAAATGGTGAACAAAATGGATATGATTAGGTGAGGTAAACACATAGGTAAATAAGAAATCAAAATAAAATGACAAATAAAAAGTAACTCCCCTATTGGAATATAAGCTCCAGGAATCTAAAACAGTGCCAGGTGCATAATTGATATTTATTACATGAATAAATGAAAGCAATATGGTATGACAAAGTCTCTAACAGGACAGGTATGAGGCACAGAGAAAGAGCCCTACCCCAGAAAGGGCGATGAAGCAAGGCTTTCTAGAAGAAGTGATGCACTGAGACCTGATGACTTCACAGCCAGAAGTTAGGAGTTAACCAGAAGAAAAGAGAGTGTTCTTGTAGATACGTACTTAACAAGAATGTGAAATGGGAGACGTGAAACAAAAATCAGAATGAAGTGAGTCCCTAATTATAATGCTGCAATTAGACTTATAAGCAGATAGAGAAAACTGTCCATCTGCTGTGTTTGAAAAATGGTGGCCTCTCCACCTCTGAAGGCTGGACTTACTCTTTCTTGGCTGTCTTGGTGGTCTCTCCTTCCTTTCTCACTTCCCCACTCCGCTACTGGGTTTGCCTTCACCTTCCAAATAAACTTGGTCTCAAATGCCTGTCTCAGGGTCAGCTTCTGAGGGAACCCAAACCAGGATGCTCAGTTAGTCTATGGTAGTAGCAAGCTATAGAGGAACAGAGAAGACTGGTTTCCTCACGAGGAAGAAACTGGGCATTGCAGGCAAACCTCTACTATTTCACAAGCTTCCTGAAGCTGGCCACAGTTCCAACTTCTACCAAGGAAAAGTCATTCTAATAGGCAGCTCCTATAATTGGTCATGACACACCCTGGGGAATATACTAGAATCTAGGCAAAGCAGCTGGACTTGGGAATAGACTGAGAAAAGAAATGACGTGTGCAGATCTATTTGGTGCTGAGTACTTCAGGTGTCTGCCCACTCATGGCCCTGATAGCGCCAAAGTGGGGAGCTCAGATGGGGCTGGCCTCCCAGCTCTGACAACTCTCAGCTAGCCCTCTGGTGCTGGGGCTGTTACCAAACTCAGGTTCAGCTGCCTGCTTGAAAGCCAGTACTCGAGAGATGAGTGTTGGTTGGAAAGGAAAGGCTGCTTTATTCAGGAGGCCGGCAACCTGGGGAGAAGGTGGACTAGTGTCCAAAAACCAATTCTGAAGATTCTGTTCAACCATGAAAGTTTTTAAAGGGAGAATCATTTGGGGAGGGTGGTCAGAGTCTTCCTTATCTTCCAATGTGTTCAGACTTTATTCTGATTGGTTGGTGGTGAGGTAACAGGGCAGAGTTCCTGGGAGCTTGTGCTCAGCCTGAAGTTACCATCCTCCACCTGGGGGGGGGGCCTTAGTTCCCTGCAGAAGAACTCAAAGGTATTGTTAGTGTATTACTCGAGGAGGCACCACGACCCTGGCTGCACTGTTGTTTCTTGACTGCTCCTTCCCTGTTTCTGCATTCCCTCCCTTCCCTGATTAGCAACTGTTTGAATCTGCCCTTTGGAACTCCAGGAAGGTCAAGGAGGCTGAATGAAGCCTATTTCGTACAAACAAGAAACAGGGGACCCAGCTTTCTAGCACCTAGCAGTCTCCAAACTGAGGTACCTGCCCCACAGAAAATACACAGGTATGTTGGACAATAGAAAGCAAAATATTAGAACTCATATTTTCTTATTCTTTCTGAATTTTCTATTTTCCTCTATGTTTGGTAATGTAATCAAAATATGAGTTCAGTAGTATTAGTTGTAAATAAATAAATATAACTGTATCAGAAGTCCATTCTCAAAAAGCTTTCACTGCGACAGGTTCATGATCAAAAACATTTGAAGAACCTTGATTTAAAGAGCCTGATTCCTGGAGCTTCCCTGGTGGTGCAGTGGTTGAGAGTCCGCCTGCCGATGCAGGGGACACGGGTTCGTGCCCCAGTCCGGGAAGATCCCACATGGCCGCGGAGCGGCTGGGCCCGTGAGCCATGGCTGCTGAGCCGGGGCGTCCGGAGCCTGTGCTCCGCAACGGGAAAGACCAAAGAGGGGGAGGCCCCCAGGACCCGCCAAAAAAAAAAAAAAAAAAAAAAAGAGCCTGCTTCCTTTTGAAGAGAGGGAAGGAATACTAAGTAGTTTTACATTTTCATAAAGAGAAAGGATCAAGCATATTTCCAGGGATGAGTTCTGGGTACTGAAAAACCACAGTAAGTAGGAGAAAAGCGAGGCCATATTTGGCAAGTCATTAGAAAGTTATTAAAATAAATCAAAGGTGGGTTATAAGTCACTATCAGGTGAAAGGAATTCATAAAGGCCAGGGCTGGGCAGATCTGTCTATTGGGGTCACCTGGTCAGCAGCCACAACGACAAGCTGAAATAGCTGTCCTGTGTTGAAGTTTATAAATTCATCATTGAAAGGCTCCATCTTGGGTACAAAAGTTGAGCTTTCCATGGTTGTGACTTAATAAATACAAGATTAGTAGATACCAGAATTTAAATTTTGACCACTGATCATCTAACCCTAGCTATGTCCTAGATGGCTTGAGTTTAAAACAAAGCAAAACAAAACAAACAAAAAAACTCCTTACATTAACCTTGAATGTTCATAAATCAAATGAAAAGTCTTCAGAGAGAGTAAGAGGGAATAAGGACACTCTACTCACTCTACCCTGTCTCTCCCATGGAATGAAGCTATAAAACCTGGACAGAGGGCTTCCCTGGTGGCGCACTGGTTAAGCATCCTCCTGCCAATGCAGGGGACACGGGTTCGAACCCTGGTCCGGGAAGATCCCACATGCCACGGAGCAACTAAGCCGCTGCACCACAACTACTGAGCCTGCGCTCTAGAGCCCGCGAGCCGCAACAACTGAAGCCCGCGTGCCTGCAACAAGAGAAGCCACCGCAATGAGAAGCCCGCGCACCGCAACGAAGAGTAGCCCCCGCTGGCCGCAACTAGAGAAAGCCCGCGCACAGCAATGAAAACCCAACACAGCCAAAAATAAATAAATAAAATAAATAAATTTATCTTTTAAAAAACCCAAAACCTGGACAGAATCCATGGACCAGCTATTTGAAGACTGGCAAATTCCAAGATGGCTCCTAATGATCCCTGCCTCCTGGTGTTCGTGCCTTTGTGTAATCTACTCCCTTTCAGTATAAGGCTTGACCTAGTGACTGCCTTCTAATCAACAGAATATGGCAAATGTGTTGGCCTGTCACTTCCGTGACTTATGAAAGACTGTGCCTTTCTGTCTTGCTAGCAGACTCTCTCTATGGCCTTCACAACTCGTGCGCTTTTGATGAGGTAAGCTGCCGTGTTGGAGAGGCCCACATGACACAGGACTGAGGGAAGTCTCTGGCCAAAAGCCAGGAAGGAACTGAGGCCGTCAGTCAGACCTCAAGGAACTGAATCTTGCCAACAACCACGTGAGCTTGGAAGCAGATCCTTCCCCAATTAAGCCTTAAGATGACTGCAGCCCAGCCAACACCTTGATTGTAGCAGCTTGTGAGAGATCCTGAAGTAGAGGGCCCATGTAAGCTTTGTCCAGATTCATGACCCACAGAAGCTGTGAGATCACAAATGAGCGTTTTAAGCCTCTAAGTTTTTTGTAATTTGTTATACAGCAATAAATAAGTAACACAAGGACTCTAGAAAGTAAAAACCAGAAGGCATACTGAGGAAGATCAGAGTTTGAAGTACCACCACGCTGGTCGTGAGTTGACCATTTTTTCCCCTCCAATTCCCCCAGACAGGATTCAAGGAAGCAGAAATTAAAATCAGAAGCACAGTGAGAGTGCTTGCTTCGTCAGCACATATACTAAAACTGGAACGATACAGAGAAGATTAGCATGGCCCCTGAGCAAGGATGACATGCAAATTCGTGAAGCGTTCCATATTTTTCAATGTTCATTGCATCTCTATGTACAATAGCCAGGACATGGAAGCAACCTAAGTGTCCATCAACAGATGAATGGATAAGCAGATGTGGCACATATATACAATGGAATATTACTCAGCCATAAAAAGAAACAAAATTGAGTTATTTGTAGTGAGGTGGATGGACCTAGAGTCTGTCATACAGAGTGAAGTACGTCAGAAAGAGAAAAACAAATACCGTATGCTAACACATATATATGGAATTTAAGAAAAAAAAATGTCATGAAAAACCTAGGGGTAAAACAGGAATAAAGACAGAGACCTACTAGAGAATGGACTTGAGGATATGGGGAGAGGGAAGGATAAGCTGGGACGAAGTGAGAGAGTGGCATGGACTTACATACACTACCAAATGTAAAATAGATAGCTTGTTGGAAGCAGCCACATAGCACAGGGAGATCAGCTCGGTGCTTTGTGACCACCTAGAGGGGTGGGATAGGGAGGGTGGGAGGGAGGGAGACGAAAGAGGGAGGAGATATGGGGATATATGTATATGTATAGCTGATTCACTTTGTCATAAAGCAGAAACTAACACACCATTGTAAAGCAATTATACTCCAATAAAGATGTTAAAAAAAGCACAGTGAGCTAACACTGCACACCTATTAGATTTTTTAAAAATCCTAATAATATCCAGTGCTGGCTAGGATATGGAGCAACTAGAACTCTTATACTTTGCTGGTGGGAATGCAAAATGGTGCAGCCACTCTGAAAAAAATAGTTTGGTAGTTTTTCATACAGTTGAACATGCATATGGCACTTGCCATATGACATAGCAATCCTACCCATCGTGGATATTTACTCCAAAGGAATGAAAGCTTATATTCATACAAAAACCTGTACACAGGTTCATATGGTCAAATACCGAAAACAGCCCAAATGTTCTTCAGTGGGTGAATGGATACACAAACTGTGGGACATCCATACAATGGAATGTTATTTACCAATAAAAAGGAACAAACTACTGATACACACAAGCTGGATGAATCTCAAAGGCATTATGCTGAAAGAAGCCAGGCTTAAAACGTTGAGTACACTTATATGACATTCTCGAAAAGACAAAACTGTAGTAATGGAGAACTGATTAATGGTTGCCAAGGGTTATGGGGTGGGGGGGGGGGATATGACTACAAAGGAATAGCAAGAGGGAGTTTTGGAGGCGATGTTCTGTATCCTGATTATGGTGGTGGTAACACTAATCTACCCACGTGTTAAAATTCACAGAACTGTACAGCAAGTCGGTTTTACTGTACACTAATTTAAAAATAAATTTTTTAAAAAACTTCAGAGCTGGCTCTGGCTTAGCACCTTTGGGTCTGTAGATATTAAAGTCCCCATGGGCTGACTCTGATTGCCAAGGGCCTTCTCAAAGCACAGCCAGAAGCAGTGTCTGCTGCTGTAAACTACGAGCACTACGGAAAACACTTGCCTTTCCCTCTGACTTCACTTTTAGCTCTCTATACATGGGCAAAACTCAAAAAACAGAGATCCCAGTGAGAAAACGCACCCCATCCATCCTTTACTTAACAGATACTTACTGAGCAAGTTCTAGCTACGAGGCAGGGATACAACAATGAATACATTCTGATTCATTTCCCTACCAGGTTCACAGTGCAATGAGGGACACGGGCCCGTCCACAAATAATTTCAAGACAGGAGGTGTAGGTACAGAGATATGCCGTGTGCTGTTGGAGCCCAGAAGGATATGAGCCCTACCAGGGCAAGTCAGGTAATGCTTCCTAGAGCATACAAAGTGGAGAAAGGCATTCCAGGGCACTCGGAAGCAGGTTACATTTGAGTAATGTTTCCTGAGACTAGGGGATAGAGGGTGTATAGAGCAGGGGATGGGGATGTGAACCTGAGGAGGCAGATTGGTGCCAAGTGTGACTGTTCTTGAAAATCGCAGCAAAGAAGTCATACTTTAATCTGTCAGTTAGGGATTGCAATTTCAAATGCTTACATAGGCTGGAGTGCATAATATAAATGAATAAAGCAGCCTAGGTGGAAATGATGGGACATTCTAGAGAGTTCTTGTCTAAATGAGGCAGCTGCTACTTACCAGTAGCTCCCTCTTAGGCTGTCATCCAGAAATCCTGGCCCACTGTTACCCAGTGTAATTTTTCAAGAGAAACTGACATACTTTTATGTAAAATCTCCCTATTTTTAAATGTCAGTATGAGTATACGTCTACAAATTATAAGATGCCATCGATTACAAGGTGTATTATTATTTTATGTACGAATAAGAAAGAAAAAAGCCACCCATCAAACTATGACACTCCATCGATTTTAAGGCACGTTCCAATTTCAGAGGTGCTAAAATGTGAAAAAATGTGCATCTTAGAATCAATGAAATGCAGTAATTCTCATTTTCTCAAAACACTGTATAGACTCCGGGTTGAGGCTGCCAGATTGCAAACTCTGTTTAAGTGAAGGGGAGCCTAAGAGTAATCTGATTAGATTCACACTTTAGGAAGATCACCCTGAAGGTCAGATGTGATGACCTGGGAAAAAGCCAGCCAGAGAAAGACCAATGAGGAAGCTCCTGCAAGGATCCAGGAGATCGATGATAAGTGCTGAATTAAAGCGGTGGCAGTGGAGATCAGGGGCCAAATGTGAAAGCCTTTTTCTTTTTAATGTGAAAAGTCTTTTAGGTAATAAGTCCCACAGGTCCCAGACTGGGTATAGGTAGCAAGGGGGACAGAGGCATCCAGAATGATTCCAAGGTTCCTAGTTTGGAATACCAGATGGATTCATCACTTCTTCAACAATGCTCACTGGGTGCCAGGCACTGCACTGGGCCCTGGGGGTACAACGGTGGATAAGACAGACATGGTCCCTGCTCTCTCGTCATTTACCGTCTAGTGAGTGACGCCATTAATTGCGGTAGAGGGCTACCGGGTATGGGGTAGGACGCGAAGGGGGACAGGCGTGTTTATGGTGGAGAAAAATAACGCGTTAAAAGGTCATATAGCCAGTAGAAGCTCCTTTTAAAGCCCAGAAAATAAATCAGGTCTGCAGATTCTGATTAAAGAGGTCATCAGGTTACCGATAACAGTTAAAGTGATTAGAGAAGATAAAACAGGCTGGGAGAGCTTGTAAAGTCACAAGGCTTTAGGGGCAAAATCAGAAGCCCGGAGGAATAGAGACATTTAAACGGAATGAGGAGGAAGGAGCAAACAAAGGAGACTAAAAAAGCAACAGTGCAGAAAGGAAGAGGCCCAGGAGAGAGGGTTATCTGTAAACCAAGGGAGACATATTATCATATAATCCAATATGCCTTTATCTATAATTACTGCACAGAGTAATTTACCTTGGCAATGTACAATTCAGATTTTCAGAGTTTATGGGTATTTTGCATGAATTCCAAATAGGCTTATCAGAACTGCTTCTTATTTAGAGAGTTGTGATATTTTTAAATATTGCCACAATCTGTTCGTTTAGCTTGCATGTGCTTGCGTTTTGCAGGCGCCTCAGTTTGACATCTAGCATGAGTCAATGGCAGAGCAATGTAACTCCTTCTTTTTTTTCCTTCTGCAGGAGCTATAATCTGTCATTCCAAGACAAATGTAAAACAAAGAACACACATTTATGCAATTCCCTCTGATGTCAAAGCACTGTGAATTGGGCAAAACTGACCTAGGCACAGACAGCAGAGTCCCTTTGCAAGATCATCACGAGGGCCTTGGCCCAGAGCTCTGTAACAGGTGAGCCTGTGATATGATAAGATACTCTGGTCCTCTGGACTTGTTCAGAAAGGTCCTTCATTTTATGGGAGAGGAAACCAGGCCCAAAGAGGTTAAGCAGCCTCCCCAACATCATAGTTGTACAACTTGGTGGCCAGTACTCTTTCTATTACATCAAGGTGATCCAATTCCACCCTATAAAGATAGCTCCAGGGATTTCCCTGGCGGTCCAGTGGTTAAGACTCTGAGCTCCCAATGCAGGAGGCACAGGTTTGATCCCTGGTTGGGGAACTAAGATCCCGCATGCTGCACGGTGTGACCAAAATAATAATAACAAATAAATACCTTTCTAAAAGATAGCTCCAATGCAATATATGTTAAAGTATGACAAACTCCATACACAAAACATTAACTCTACTAGAGTTGGCCAAACAACTAGACAGAGGAAGGTTAACTTTTAAACATCTAGTTCCATGTCTACCCAGATCTCATTCAATTTATCTGCTACTTTAAGAGTTTTTATCCTTCCCTCTAAGTTTTACCAGTTCCACACAGGTTGAAGGAAAACAGACTCCTAGATTTTCACTTTGCTGGTTGCTGAATTAGCAACCATCGTCACGCTTGTAGATTTACTTGAAGAGGATTCCTCAGGCTCATCTGGAATTTTCCAGAGGTAGATTCTAGAATTATTCTTTAATAGGTTGCCTTGGCAACCCCACAGTGATGGAGGCAGGTATCACAGTACCTGCCACCAGAATGTGAACAACACAACCTGGATGAGAGAACCACTTCCTGCTTACTGGGAAGGCAGGTTCCAGGTTCTTCAAGCTTTCTTTTTGCCAACCGTTGCCTCCCTTTCAACCATTTTTGTTTTTATGAACACAGACAACAACAGTTGGTTTCTTAGAGGAATGTTGAAACTATTACCTAAAGCAAGGCCGAGGAAAGATCCATGGCTTTCTTTTCAAAACACTTGCCAGTATTGCCTCAGATGACTAAGAGTTTATGGTGAAGACTGTGGAAAAGGTTTTAGTTTAAGAATACTTATTCTTGGGAATTCCCTGGCGGTCCAGTGGTAAGACTCGGAACTTTCACTTCCATGGGCCCGTGTTCGATCCCTGGTTGGGGAACTAAGATCCCACAAGCCGCAGAGGCGCGGCCAAAAACAAAACAAAACAAAAACTTATTCTTGTCTTGGTTTTATTCATACATTCATTCAACAAATATTTGTTGAGCATCTACTGTGTGCAAGGCACTGTTCTAGACCCTGGGGATACACTACCAACAGAACTGACAAGGTTGGTCCCTTCCCTCATGAAGTTTATAGCCTTGTGGGGGAAGTAAACATTAATCAAATAATCATAAAAATAAATGTGAAATTGCAAAGGAGAAGTACATGGATTATAAGAGTGAGTCAGGAGGTCAAGCAAAGGCTTCTGAAGATAACATTATTTTATTTTATTTTATTTTATTTGGCCACACAGCATAGCAGGTGGGATCTTAGTTCCCCGACCAGGGATCGAACCCATGTCCCCTGCATTGGGAGTGTGGAGTCTTAACCACTGGACCGCCAGGGAAGTCCCTGAAGTCGATCTTTAAACTGACATCGGAAAGACAAATACTGATTACTTAGTTGAAAGTGCTGATAGGGGAATGGAGTCAAGCATACACTTGAATTAAGGTTCAGTGACCTGGAGTACATAACTGGACTCCATGATTTGGGGACTTTCAAAGGAGAATCTAGGGTTTAATATAGGTCTTAGTTTACTAAAGCTGAAGTTAGCATCTTCACCAATATCCCAAAGAGGGCACAATCTGTGAGTGTCATTTACATAAAACTCTCTAAAACAGTGCTTCTCAGACTCTGATGTGCTTATAGATAACCTGGGGATCCTGTTAAAACACAGACTCCTGGGCCCAGCCCCTGGAGGTTCTGATTCAGTAGGTCTGGAGTAGGGCTCATGAATCTGTATTTCTAATTAATTCCCAAGTGATGGTAAAGCATACTTTGAGAGGCACTGCCTCATAACACAGTATGATATTTGTTTAAATCTCTATTTCTTTTTCAACCCACTCTTTCATGACTTTTAAAGTCAAATTATATTCTACAATGCTTTTGTGATTTTTACGGTCAATTCAGTAGTATCACCGGAACAAGAGAGTGTTGTGATGCATAGATCAAACAATGCCATAGCTAAAGATTCCAAATATTTGGAAAGAATGAGAGAAATAACAATTACAAGCAAACTGAGGTATCAGTAATGTACTAAAACTTCACTAATTTACCCCAGTGAGGTGGACTGTTAATTCTTATTTTGTAATAAGTCTGATTTACAAAGTGGTTTTAAGGAATGTAATACAAATTAACCTGATGTAACTAAGGACAGGCAATTCCTATATGTTTAATGACTTTTACTTTAACAGGTAGATAAGAGCTATTTGTAATGAATACTCTCACATTTTGAATGAAGCTCTGGATTTTACATTACATGAGATAAGAATAACCTCCCCGCTCCGTCTCTGTTTCTCACTACTAAACACAATTCCTGCTGATACGCCATGATCCTGTTGGTATGGCTACATGAAAAGGACACTAGGAAAACCAGTTGGTGAGAGATCCAAGATTTCTCTGCACTGTTTTTCTTGAGAAGGTTGTGAAGTTAATATAGGGTCTGGAGCAAACTACTGTCATTTTTAAAAATAAAAAATGAAGTCTCTGTGCGTGGAAGAATAGGAGGATTAGGAAAGGGGACCAGGAGTAAGTTTTTGTAATTCTGAGTAAACATCAGCTCTGCCACTTACAAGGTGGGCACCTTAGGTAACTTTTATTACTTCTCTGGGCCTCAGTCTTCTCATTTTTAATATAGGGATAATAATATTTAAATGGAATAATCTAAGTGGAAAATTCTTCATAAACTATAAAGTGCTAAACAGATATTAGCTACCATTTCTAGGAGAGGCCTACATTTCCTGAGTGGTTACACATCCTGGAGAAGAAATGTGGTCTGACCGGTGGGTTGGGGTATGTCTGGGAGCATCAGAGAATTCGGTTTCAGAGTCAGATCTAGCTCCACCACTTAACAGCTGTGTGTGAGCTTGGGAAAATTACATGACCTCTCTGTGCCTGTTCTTAAAAACCAGGATAGTAATAGCGCCACCCACACTGCGTTGACGTAAGGAATAAATGGGTTCATAGATATTGTGGCAGCCACTGCTAGTTGCCTAGCCAGTATCTATTCTCCTTTCTTCCTTACCAATAAAGTCCCAATTTTATTCTAGGTGGCAATGGACTCAGCCACCGAAACTTGATTTGCTAGGATCCCTCGCAGTTAGGGGTGGTCATGTGACTCTGTTCTGGCCAATACGACATAAGCTGAAATCTACTGGCTGAGGCTTCCAGAAAAGCCATTTTTCTGATAAAAAAGACAAGACAGCTGTCATGAACCCTTTCCTTTTTGCCCTTCCCCCACTGTGCCTGGAACCATGACATAATGCCTGGAGGAGGAGCAGCCCTCTTGAGTGCATTAGGAACAGAGGCTCATGCTGAGAATGATATTGCAAAAAGACTAAAGGATGGGACACAGAGCCTGGGACACAGATGACGATGTGAAGTTGCTTCTTTCCTAACTTCATATCACATGAGATAAAAGGCAACCCCTCTGTGTTAAGTCCCTGTTATTTCATCATTTACCTCATCACACGCAGCCAAACATTCTCTAAGCGATACACTCGTAAAGCAGTTTGAGTGATGCCTGGCTTACAGTTAGTATTCAGTAAATGTTATTATTTGCCCAGCATTTTGCTGCCTAACCAGGTGGCCGACAAGTATTCCCCTCCATCCCTTGCAATAGTA
This sequence comes from Aethalodelphis obliquidens, assembly GCF_003676395.1. Lineage (NCBI taxonomy): Eukaryota > Metazoa > Chordata > Mammalia > Artiodactyla > Delphinidae > Aethalodelphis > Aethalodelphis obliquidens. The sequence continues at coordinate 429,103 of NW_020838081.1, read as the reverse complement.
CCCCAATTTTCCTTTATGAGATCAACCCTCTCCCTATTCTAAGCCCTGTGGTTTGCATGGGATTGACACCACCCTCCACTCTAAGTGTGAGACTTCACTGGCTTAATTGAATCAGCATGAGCCCACTTCCCAAGCAACAGTGACTGCCCAGGGCTGGGCACATAACACAGGCCTAGGCAGCTCGCACATCCTCTTCTCCTGGCAAAAGGGAGTGTTCAGGTGGGCATGTAACTAAAGACAGGCAATATGAGTAATCTCTGGGCTCCTATTCTATTTAATCAAATCTACAGTCAAGGACAATAAAAAATTCATATCCAAATCGCCTTTCCCAAAGAAAAGAAACAGCAATAAAATCTACCATTTGCAATTGTGTGAATTCATTCAAATTTCTCTTCCAAAAGAAAAAAAACCCAGCCGGCTGAAACTGTTTTGTTTTTGTTTTTTGTAAACACGTCCAGGAGAACTCCTTTAAGAACAGATGTGCATCTGGGTTTTAGAATGAACGTTGGACCCAGAGGCAGACACTGGAAACGTATGACTAATATTGAAATAATATTCACAGACAGTTGTCATGGCAGCCTGCTCATTCTGCACAAAATAGAACCCACTGCATTTTAACAAGATCTAGCAAAGGAAAGCTGCTAGCCTGCAGACAGCCTCTAACTGAGTTAAACAACCTATTAATTGGTTTTGGTTTTATTATTATATATAGCCTTCAGACTATACCCTAACTGTATCCAAAAAAATCACAAACACTTAAAATCACTAATACAAACACATAAGATGATCTTTGTTTAACACCTCCACCACTCTTGAAATCTTCCCATCAGACTAGGAGGAAAGCTTAGAGGCAAGGCCCATTGTGTGCACAGCTGAATCCACTTAAATCTAAAGACAGTAAGTTTGGTGGAAGTAGAGTGAAATTTCATTTCCCTCACCAATTAGCATTGGCTGGATGCCACTATCTGGCACCCCCTCTTAAGTGGGGTTCTGTAGGAGTGGGGAGGAGCCAAATTGTTCTGTGCTCAATTACATAGTCCCAGGGGAGTGACTTTAGAAACTGGAGGCATCTCAAGTCATATAAATAATGGAGGGGGAGACAAAGTATTTACAGCTGATCTGTTTCTCCCTTGAGCGGCTGTCAAATCTAAGCTCATTGAATGTGACTGCAGGTGATTTTGTAGATTATATATAGCTGGTGTTGAGGGGAATACTACAAGAGGCCATCTTTCCCTTTAGACAGGCTTTCGCATATCACCCTGCCCCTCTGCCTGCTCTTTTGAGTTTCTTATTTAAGAAAGAAGAGACAGGGTCTGATTAAAATTCAGTAACATCCAAAGTTAGGAAAAACCACATCAAGCCATTATCATCCATTAATATCTTGGAATAAATCAGTCCTTTGGGTTAATTAATGTTCTTCAAACTCCTTGAGATGGGGCCATGTCATACACTTAAAAAAACAAAACAAAAAATTCCCACACTACCAAACACTGAGCTCCTAGACATGTTGCAGGTATGTGACAATAAACAACTTCAATCAAGGGACTGGGACACTGAGGAGCAGTCCCTCAGTAGCTGGTGGGCAGATTAAAGACATTGCCAAAATGGTATAGGAGAGAAATGTGGAAATACTGAATCAGTAGTGATTGTATTTTCCCTCAAATAACTGAAACTCCCACTAAACAGTAGCATTAAAGATTAGGGATTTTACTTTTCACATATAACGAGGAATCTGGAAGTAGTAAATTTGGGGCTGGGACCCAGGTAACTTCCTTCTTTCTGCTGAGCAATGTAGCTTTCTTCTTCCTGACTGTCAACTCATGGTCACAAAATGGCTGCTCTCCCTCCAGCATCACATTTGCGTTCTGAGGAGAAAGTGAAGCTAAGGGCAAAATGGGGCATACCAGCTGAGTCTACCTCCTTTTAAAGAAATGGTTTTGTAAACCCAACTACTTCCATACAAGTCATTGGCCAGAACTGTGTCACACAGTCTCTTCTAGCTGTAAGCGAACCTGGGAAATCAAACTGTTTTAACTGGACACATTGCTGAGTCAAACAAAATCAGGCAGTGCAGTGTAGAGGTTAAATACAGCCTATAGAGCCAGATGGCCTGGGTGTTAAAACCCCACTCCTTTATTTACTACCTGTGTGACTTAGTTACCTAATTATTCTGTGCTTTGGTTTTCTCATCTGTAAACTAAGCATAGTAACAGTACCTTTCTCACAGGGTTCTTGTGAGGATTAAATGAGTTAATATGAGTAAAGAGTCTGAATAGTCTCTAATACATAGCAAGCATTATACAAATGTTTACTCTTATTTTTATTACTGACAAAAAGAAGAATGGATATTGAATAAGCAACTAGCAGTATCTGCCACAGTTGTGTTGCCCACTCTGTAACCTCAACCGTCCTGGTTACTGTAATACGTGGGAACAAGTGCCCTGCTGCATCTGAGAACTGATGGCTGCCCAGGACGCCGGAAAACCAAAGCCCTGACCTGCCAAAGCGGCGATTCCCATGACCATCAGCCTCTTTCCGCATTTCCTGGGAACTGAGAGCAACAAAACTTCCCAGTGTCTGAGCCAGGGAAGCAATGCCAGCCACTGCGGTGATGCCCAACATTTTAGATATGAACCATCAGGACTCCTTCAGTTGCAAGAGTCAGTAAACCCGACTCCCACTGGTCTAAGCAAAACCGGAAATGCACCCTTCAAATAGCTAAAGAGCCAACAAGTATACTTAAGGTCTGACTTGGTCGAGGCCTTAAATGATAGCACCTGGTCGCTCTTTCTCAGCTCTAATCCCTCGCTGTTGGCTCCATTCTCAGGCTTCAGGCAGGCAGCCGATGTCCTTCAGACTTGTGGTCACCCACACTATCTTCTCAACATCCTCCCTATGTTTTGGTAATTCCCCACATCTGAGTCCTCGAAGGAGAAACAAGGAATTTGATTTTCCAGCCTCTCTCATAGCAGGAGCACAGGTATGTGACCTAGGCTCTGCGAGACCTAAATTTAGAAAAGGGCAACACAAGGAGTCAAGGGGTTATGAAAGCCATCCTCTCCCAAAGTTAGTGGCAGAAGGGTCCAGTTTGCAGATACAGCAGTGATAGAGACTCTGGGCCCCATCACTGGCTTGCATTGCTAACTCTGTATTCAGAAGGGGCAGCGGTGGGCAGGCATCTTTGATGGTGCAGCCCCGCAGTGAGATTTAGACATTATTCCTGGCTTTGGAATCTCCAAAGCCTTCTCGGAGAGCCTGTGGGCCACTGTATATCCTTTAATAAACGCATTTTCTTCTCAAACTAGTAGGAGTGTTGAATCAGCTTAGGTGATATTATACCCCAAATCTTAGTTTATACTTATCAAGGTTTATTTTTCACTGCTGTTCCTGCGCAGGTTGGCTGCAGTTCTGTAACATGTGGTCTTCCCTGTAAGACTCAGGCCAACCTCTCTCTGGGGCACTGCTGTGCTCATAACAAAGGGGAAACATCAAAGCTGCACCCTGCAAGCTGGCTCTTCACACCTGTGCTTGGAAGCGAGGCACATCGCTTCCGCCCACACCCAACTGGCAAAAGTCAGTCACCCGGTCAAGACTATCAGTGGGGCAACTGTGTAAAAATCCCATGTAGGGAACAGCAGTAAATATTTTGGGCAAGAAGGTTCTGCTGTGGGCAACTCAGAGCCCCGTCTGATACAATGCAATAATCAGATGGCAGCAGAACCTCCAGCCTCTGGATTAGCTCACGTTGAGTCCAGGGTGAACACGGAAATGTCTCTTCTCAGGAATTCACACAAAAGGCCCAGGATTAGCTTTGATTGGGACTGACCTGGCGTGAGTCATTCCCCAACCCTGAACAGATCCATTCAAGACATATTCATTGAGCGGTTACTATGTACTAGGCGCTACTTAGGTTCTGTGGAATACAGCAGTGAACAAAACCAAAACCATGCCTCATGGAACTTTCATTCTAGTTGAGAATGATAGGGGACAGACAATATCTAGAAATAAGTAAATATCTAGAAAATTACATAGTGATAAGCACTGTAGAGAAAAACAAAGCAGGAAAGGGGGATACTGAGTTTCCAGGGTGAAGGGGAAAGGAAAATAGCAATTTTTAAATAGGGCAGTCAGGAAAGGCCTCACTGAGAAGATATCTGGGCAAATACCTGAGCAAGATGAGACAGCAAGCAATGGGGCGACCTAGGGAAAGAGCAGTAAAGGCTGCGAGAACAGCAGGTGCAAAGGCCCTGAGGCAGAAGAGTCCTACTGTGTTTGAAGAACAGCAAGCAGGCAGGTGTGGTCCTGTAAAAGCAATGTAATAGGATATATGATCAGAGAGGTAATAAGTGGAAGATCAGATCATGTAGGGCCTTGCAAGCCACTGTAAGGCTGTGGCTTTCTTTCTAGTTAAGGTGGGGAGCTACTGAAGGGTTTTGAGCAGAAGTGACACAATCTAACTTAGGTCCTAAAAGGATCACTCTGGCTACTGTGTGGAGAACAGTCTGTAGGCAGAAAACGGCAGAAGCCAGGAGGCCAGAATATGAGGTTCTTGGCAATGATCCAGACAAAAAGTGATGGTGGCTTTGATTAGTATGGTAGCAGGGCAGATGGTAGAAAGTGATTAGATTCTAGATAGATCTTGAAGGTGTAGCCAATAGGATTCGCTAGTGAGATTAGATTTGAAGTGTGAGGGGAAAAAAAGAATCAAGTATGATTTCTTCCATTTTTTTCTACGTTTTAGGCCTAAATAACTGGAAAGATGAGGTTGCCCTTATCTGAGACAAGGAAGACTGAGAAAGGAGAGGGGATGGAGATCGGGAGTTTAGACACAGACAGAATAGGATTGAGATACCTATTAGACATTTAAATGGACATGTATAGTAGGTAGATTTGGAGTTTGGGGTAAAAGTCTGGACTAGAGATATAAATTTGGAATTCATCTAGGTTACAGACCATATTTAAAGCCATTAGATTAAATGAGGTCACCAGAGTGGTGAGAATGAATAGAAAAGTCCATGAACTGAGACCTGTGGAACACCCATGTTCAGAGGTCAAAGAGATGAGATCCAGCAAAGGTGACTGAGAAGGGGTGACTGGCGAGGTAGGAAGCAAAACTCAGGCGAGGGTGGCATCCTAAAAGCTGGCATCCTAAAAAGTGGCATCCTAAAAGCAAAACTCAGGCGAGGGTGCTTCCAAGAGGAGCAGAGGAACTGGAGAGAGCACCTAAAGACATATTTTCTAAGAGTTTTGCTATAAAGGAGAGCAGAGAAATGGAAGTAGTTGAGGCAGCAATGAGATTAAGAGATTATTTTTTAGTGATGAGAAAAAAATTATAGTATGGGACTTCCCTGGTGGCGCAGTGGTTAAGACTCCGAGCTCCCAACGCTGGGGGCCTGGGTTCAATCCCTGGTTGGGGAACTAGATCCCACGTGCATGCCGCAACTAAGAGTTCACATGCCACAACTAAGGAGCTGGCAAGCCACAACTAAGGAGCCCACCAGTCGCACCTAAGACCCAGTGCAACCAAATAAATAATAAATAAAAATTTCTAAAAAATTACAGCATGTTTGTATGCTGATGGGAATGATCCAATAGAGGAGGTAAATAAAGATGCAGGAGAGGGACTTCCCTGGTGGTACGGTGGTTAAGGATCTGCCTGCCAATGCAGGGGACACAGGTTCGAGCCCTGGTCCAGGAAGACATGCCACGGAGCAACTAAGCCTGTATGCCACAACTACTGAGCCTGTGCTCTAGAGCCCGCAAGCCACAACTATGGAACCTCAGTGCCACAACTGCAGAAACTCAGTGCCACAACTAATGAAGCCTGCGTGCCTAGAGCCCATGCTCTGCAACAAAGAGAAGCCACCAAATGAGAAGCCCGCGCACCACAACGAAGAGTAGCCCCCACTCGCCACAACTAGAGAAAGCCCACGTGCAGCAATGAAGACCCAATGCAGCCAAAAATTTAAAGAATTTTTTTAAATAAAATAAAATTTTAAAAAATAATAGTAATAAATAAATAAATAAAGATGCAGGAGAAAGAGGGGAGTTGTTGCAGGGCTTTCCTTGAGTAGGCAAGCGCAGGTGGAGGGCTGGGTGTCGACAGGAACTCAGACAAGTCATCTAGGGCAGGAGTTCTTAACCATGGCACGATTGACATTTGGTGCCCAGTTATTTCTTGTGGTGGGTGGCTGTTCTGTGCACTGCAGAACGTTTCACTACATCCCTGGTCTCTACGCACTAGATGCCAGTAGCACACTAACCCCGACAGCCCAGAGCGTCTCCAGACATCGGCTGATAGCCCCCAAGATTTTGCCCCCTCCGCCAGGGAACATTTTGGGTTCTCACAACTCGGGGAATGGTGCTATGGGCGTCTAGTGAGTAGAGGCCAGGGATGCTGTGCAACATCCAACAATACACAGGACAGCCCCCCACGACAGAGTTACCCGGTCCCAAATGGCAACAGGGCTGTGGTAGGAAATCCCCAGTCTAGATCTAGGAGGGCACAGATGCAGGCAGGTGAGCAGATGTGGGGCTTACCTGTGGAAGTTCTCTTCAGGCTGCTTGCATTTTTTTTTCACTGAAATAAGGAAGCAAGGTCATCAGCTGTAGGTGAGGTTGGGGAAGGAGGTACAGGAAGTTTAGGGAGAGAAGACATGAACCTGTCCTCTAGGTGAGGTGGAAAATGAACGGACAGGGAAAGTAGACATGATTCTGGGCCGCATTAAGAACACACTTGAGGTACTTACTCAAGAATTTAATGTGAAACCAGTAGGCCTGAAGGTGTGTTCCTCCTGGGGCCATATTCAGAGGCGGAGAGGGGAAACAGTTGGATTTAACAGACTGGTTTTGCCAACAAGTACAAGCAACAAAGGGGCAAAGGAGTGATAAAAATGACCACAGAACTTGAACTGGGTAAAAAGACTGAGGGATGTAATTAACTATTAAAAGGTAGGTGGGCAAAAAGTAACGAACACCCATTCCAACAGGCTAGTTTCAAATGTTCTGATGAGCCGTAAAAGGGGAAAAATAAGGTGAACTCTGCCATACTAAGGTAACCACTCACTTTCCTTAGTAAATACTTGAATATACACTGAAAGACAAAGTACAATCATTTCTAAATGAAGTCAGCTCAATGGAGCTTCCTAAGTCAGCTCGGTGTTTGGGGCCATGGTTTCCTTGGCTGACGAAAGCCAAACCATCAGTGAAGGAAGCCGTCAGTGAAGGAAGCTGTCAGTGAGGAAACCATCAGTGAAGCCAAACGCTGGGGAAGCCACACTAAACACCTGAGAGATCAGAGGGCTCAAAAAGTTTGAAGTGACTTCTAGTCTTTATTTGCTAGTTCGTTTATTTCTCTGGTAGTTGTTCAGATGATTATGGGCAGACCCGGGGGTCACAGGCCTCACAAATCTGACTGAACAGGCTAAAGTGCCAGGGGAAACTGTGGCCAGCTGCAGCACAAGCCATGATGCTGGTGGTATCAAAGTGAAAGTCATCAACAGCGGTTCACGACAGGCTCTTACTTCTGGCTTTTAGGGATTTCATTTAAAAATTACAAAAGACAAAAAAGGTATCCACTTCCTCACTGGCATGCATACAAAATATTATAAGACACCAATGGCACTCTTATGGGAACATTTAGCCTCTATGAACGCGGGCCTCCCCAAATCACTTAGATATCAGAAAACTGAGTATGAGCCCAGCCCCGCCACTCACCAGCAGAATGGTCTCGGCAAGACATTCGAACTCTTCGGCTTCAACTTCTTCAGCTGAAAAATGGAGATAGTAATACTTACCATGGCTACCTCATAGGAATGTATGTGAAAGTGCTTTGTAAACCATATTGCACTTTACTAGCAACACAGATTGTGAATACAACTTGAAGGCAGCAGGAGTGGAACAAAAGTCTCCCTCCTTTTTGCTAAAGGCAGAATCCTGTGTTGCGTGCATCAGAGGTGTACCAGCCTCTTTTCTTTGTGTGGGAACCCGGCCAAAGCTTGCACGTGGCGAACCCACCCTTATAGCAAGGGCAGACAGAAAGCTCGAGGAAGGGCAAAGTATTCCCTAGAGACAAACCAAAACACGACTAGTGAGTGTAATTTTAGGCCCAATTCTTGACAGCCTCGTTTTGAACTGACAAGGGTTTGGCAACGGGTTAAATATACTGATCACTGGGCATGATGGGAGTCATTATAGCTCACTGACTAGCAGGAAACATGGAGTTTTCATGAATTCATCCTCTGGCTAGTGGCTGTCCACTCATGGTCATCTCATGGCTCACAACCTAAGCGTCAAGTGTTCAAGAGGCCTCTCGAAACGTATCAACAAAAAGGCATTCTGGAAGGGGTCCATGATGAACACTACAGGGAGCTAACTAGGATATAGGAAACCTGGTACTAAAGAACCTAAGCCAGCTTGCCTCTGTTTCTGTGGAAAAATTTACATGGCAGATAAGTGCCTCCATTTTCCCAACCCGGAAAGTAGAGATAACATTTAGACCCAGACGGGAAAGGGGGTGTCTAGTCCAGCCCATGCATTTCACAAAGGGGGATACAGAGGCTTGGAAAGTGAACTGATGTTCAAGAGTACACAGCTAGTGAGTAGCCAAGGCAGCGCTAGAATCCTGACCACCACCCCCAGATTAGTGCACCTTCCACCCACCTGTTTCTCCCAGGGGCCTTCCCAGGAAGACAGGAGTTGGCCGAAGGGGTTGCTTCATACAATCAGTATCACTTCTCCATCATTCTGCCAGCCTCAAAGTCAGACGCCTGGGAAAAGGACAGCCGCAGCCTTCAGCCACTCCAACTCACCACTGAAAGAGCCGCCCCCGACCCACCCAAATGGTTTCAAGTGCGTTTTCAAGCTTGAGGATGGCGAGCAATCCCAGGATGGTGACGAAGATCCATCCAGAAGCACTGGGGAGGGCAAACGGCACCGACAATGGAAACCAAGAAACGATACCATACAGGCGGCCTTCGTAATGGAGGGTCGCAGCACCTTATCGGGACCACAGTCCTGGAAGCACAGGGGCAGGCTCATGGGCTGCACTCTCACGGGCCCGCGCTGCGTTTAATGCTCTGCTGTCATGGTTGTGGAATTGTCAATAACTTATGATCAAGGAACCTGATATTTTCATTTTGCATTGGGCCCCTCAAATCTTGTGGCCGGTCCTGCTTCCCCCTCCCCGCGCCAGCCAAAGAGACGGCCTGTTTACACCGGCCTCCTCACCCCTCCCCTACCCCAGACAAATAAGATCAAACAAAAGCCCTGTAATTTTTAGCCCCTCTGGGGCTTCCGGAAGGGGAAGAATGTTGTGGAAAAGGTCAGGGAAGCATTAAGAGCCTGTAGCCTCGGGGAAGAGGCAGAGTGACCAGCTGCCTTTTCCAACCCTGGCAAAATAAAGGCCAATATAAAAGGGAGCCCCCAGCCGTCCCCCCCAGCCCCGCGCTGCCTGAATCTTCGGCTCCTTGTGGTGCTCCTGTGCGCCCTGCTCCGGACTCAAGGCTTCCAATGCTGCCGGAAGCGGCTCAGTGTGCCCGGGGGAAAGTGGGGAAGTGCGGGTCCCTCAGGCTGAGGGGAGCTGTCAAAAGGGGCCGCGCCCCGGGCACTGTCCCCTTCCGCCCACCGGGCCGACCTCGCCGACGCCCGGGCTGCGGGAAAGTTTGGGGAAGGGTGACTAGCGGGGCGACGCTCTGGCCAGGAGGGTAACCCCTCGCCCCGGCCTCCCCGTGGTCGCAGGGGCGACGAGGCCGGCGGGGAGGAAGGACGAACTACCCAGACGCCGGAGCCGGAGCCCGCCACCTGGCCGCGAACACCAAATCTCACAGGCGGCGCGGGGCCACGGCGGGGGCGGAGTTACGGCGGATGGGCGGGGTTTCAGCCGAGGAGCCGGTTCTCATGTGACACTATGAATAAAGTAATGATAAAAGGGAGGTGCGAGGGGGTTCCATAGTGTAGTGGTTATCACGTCTGCTTTACACGCAGAAGGTCCTGGGTTCGAGCCCCAGTGGAACCAAAGTAGCACGGTTGATTTTTCACTCTTTAAAGAAGAGAAGTGCTTTTCTTTCTCCCATTAATTTTTTTTTTAATCTTTATTTGTCTACTTTTTGGAATGTTTTTATCGCAGAAGCGTAATGACAGATAGCCACTCCTCCCATCCCTGCCGCCCTCGCCCGACCTAGGAAACAGCATAAGTGGGGGCCTGGCCGTGTTGTAGTCCCGAGGGCGACCCCGCCCCGCCAGGGCCCTACCCCGACCGCTCCTTCGGTGCTCCGGGGCGACCTCGGGAACTCCGGCGCTCGTGGGAACCAAGATCACCCAGCACGGCCCCTTCCTTACAAACCAGGGCAGGCCGGCCCTCCAAAGCCTCCAAGTAAACTATGGCAGTACAGCGGTGCTTTGACTGCAGTTAAATTATTAAAGGTTTATTATTAATTTTTTCAGTAAACTCTAAAATACAGAGCAGAGAAAACAGTAGTTCTTTTCTTTCTAGTACTGCAGTAGGGTTTGTTAAAGAGACCTTCGTCTGTTTAATGAAGAATCCATACATAGTATAGAATAAGCGTCAGGCTTGTGAACACCCCCAAAATGCTGATTGAATGAGTAAACTTTAGTTCCTTTTTGTTCCTCTGTATTAGTTCATTACAGCTTCGCTTTGGGGGGTTATTATCTTTTCAATATTGACCTTTTTCATCTTTGACAACAGGAGTGAAGTAAAGGTCTCTGGGACCCTGGGGGATTGAGGTGAAAAAGGTCAAGAACTAAAGTGGTGGCCAAGAACTAAAGAGGGAAGCGGATTAATGTACAGCACGGTGATTACAGTTAACAATATTGTATACTTGAAATTTGCTAAGAGAGTGGATCTTAAATTTTCTCACCAGACACACAAAAAATGGTTACTTTCTGAGACAATGGATGTGTTAACTAACCTTATTGTGGTGATCCTTTTGCAATATATATGTATACGGGAAAAAAAAAAAGGGAAGGGGAAACTCAGTATTTTTCTTTGAGTTTTTCCACATAGTTTTGTTCATACAGTGGGTAAATTTGTATCCTTTTCTAACTCAGGATTATAACACATGATTGTCCTTTTTATTACAATCACTTCATTAACTTTTTTTTTAAACCTTCTTAACTGTTTTTAAGTGTATAGTTCCGAAATGCTAAGTAAAGTCACACTGTTGTGAAAAAGATCTCCAGAACTTTCTTACCTTGGAAAACTGAAGCTCTGTATCCATTAAACAACTCCCCTCCCCACCCCATCAACTTTATTGTTATCGGCTGTATAGTAATAATAATAGCTAATTATGTTAAACACTATTCTAAGTATTTTTTATGTATATCATCCCATTTAAGCCTCAAACTAACTCTATGAAATAGGCATTATTATCACCATCATACAGATGAGAAAACTGAGGCACAGAGACCTTAAGTGACTTTCCCAAGGCTACATAACAACTGGTTGAGCCGGGATTTGCATCCAGTCTGGCTTGGGAATCTGTGCTCTTAACCCTGCCTGCTGTCCTGAATCCCCTATGTAGATTGTTTCCAATTTTGTCTTATTATAAATAACACAGCAATGTAAATCTGCGTGTAACTGACCGCCCCCTCCCAATTTTGTATTTTCCTGAGTGAATAGGTGTAAACATGATGCCAGCTTGCTTTCTGAGAGGGGGAATCCATGTCATTTTCATAGAATTCCAGAATGTTAGTGTTTGTTTGGCAGGAAATTGCTCAAGGTCACCCCCTAGAAAACGATGGCAGAGAAAGGATTAAGACCTGGGTCTTCTGATTCTAGTTTCTATTTTCCTCCACTGCTTCCCTTACATTTAAAGATAGAATAAAGCCAATACCTTCCTTTGCTAAACTGACCTCAGTTGACGTTAGCTTCTCCTCTGAGACTTCTTATTGAGGCAGGTAACTATGTGGGTTAACTTAGCGGGGCTTGGCCAAAGCCCTAAGAAGTAAATGAAATAAGATGCTTAATGAGGCCAGTGCTCAAGTTAAGCTGCTGTTCCTAGGAAAGCTCTCCACTTTGATAAGGAAGAGCAGCAGCTAAGGACGAGGGGAGAATGCCACGCAAGATAGAAGGCTTCTTGCTTTTACTTCTCTTTGGCTCTGAAGGTATGTGCTATCAAACCATTAGCACTCATTAAATACCTAATAATACAACTGACTTAATCATACAGCTGATTAATAGAAATGCAACCAGAATAATTAAAATATTATCAATTAGCAAAGCATGCTAATGAATTAATGTGTTATTAATGAACAACAGTTGTCTTTGTGTGATGCAGTCCTCTTTGTCTCACCACTGGCTTTCTGGTTCCGTGAGGAGCCTTCTGAAGTTCAAAGGATGCTTAAAATGGGACAGAAAGAAGGAAGGGTCTCAAAAATCGTATGAAATAGCTATAAATTGCAACAATTCATAAGAAAGTGCGGTGTATTCTTGAAAGTTTTTGGGAGTCAAAGTTAGAGTGACTATAGAATTTAGTCTTCCAAACCAGGACACTACTGAGAGTGGTGGAGGATGCTATTAATAATTTTGCTGGGACAACAGGTGTGAACCAGGACTGTCCCAGGCAAATCAGGGTGTAAGGTCACCCTAGTTTAAATATGGATTAACATAGCACGCCGAATACAACTGGACACTAATAGAAAGCATAATCCAACTGAGAGTCAGGAATCCCCAAAGACTCAATATACTCAATCATTTTAAAATTTCTAAATATAGCCCTGGCGGGAGTGAAATGCTTAATTACGGAGAAATTGAAGGCAAATCTCTAAAATGTCATCCAATTCAACTTATAAATTCTCTGTCAATCTTTGAAATCATGCTCTTCCATGCCTCTCTCAACTCTTAAGGACCCATCAACTCAGACATTAGAAATTGGTTCTTTGTGGTCACTGTGTATTTATGTGCGTTACAGGAAATAAATAAGGAGGGCAGGAAGGAGGAGACCTCTCCGCTCTGCCAATGACCTGGTAGACAGACATGACAAAACTCACACAGAGTCAGAAGCCCTGGTTTAAATCATTCTCTTCTCTACTCTCTCATTATATTTTATTGGTAGAATACTCACTTTCATGATTACCCAATCTCAAAACTTGTGTTAGTCACATTTCTCAATATTTGGAAAGACCTGTAAAAATATAACCCCAAGGTTATTTTGCAAACCCCCAAGACATATTTCTAAGTAGGGCGGGGGGGGGGGTTGTTGTTTTTCCTTTACTCCGTGCCTCTTCCTCACCAAGAAAATCTAAACAGAACCTTTCAAGGCTTAGATCCCAATACCCTTGGTTCTCAGACATCCACAGGGCTCACCCTCAGACTCCTCTTATTTGTGATTGGCATTGAGATTCATTCATCCATTGATTCATTCAAGAATCCATTGATGTCAGTTCAAGAATCCATTTCTGAGTTCCTGCTATGATAGGCCAAATGCTGTGTAAGAACTTGATACACCTGGCAGATTCTTGTTTTCGCTGTGCCAACTCTAAAATCTTTGTTCCGTGACCCCTAAATGGAAATAAGCCCTAGAAAAGTTATCAGGCCACTTTTCAATTACACCCGCGCAGTCAGGGGATAACAGTAATAAAAGACACGCTGTCAGGAGGCACAGTGCACAGCACTCTTTCCTGTTCTATAGCTTATCAATCTTTGTGCATGGCTGGGGAGCTCCAGAAATTTCCACGAAGAACAGAGAATCCCATCTGTCCTGGTGGAATGGAATGTGGTCCAGCAGGTAGGCTTGAAACACTTAAATTCTCTTACCCACCTAACCCAGGCCCTCCACCCTCACGGGCATCAAAGGAAAGCAGCCACACCAAAATTTGGCTTGGCAACCTAGGTGTGCTCTACCCTGAGCTAGAGGGATACACCAGGAGGCAGAGAAAAAAAGGCAGAATACAACTGCTGCACTTAATCAGTTTACAATCCAGATAGAGAAATAAGGCCAATGCACAGGAGAAAGATGTATGCTGCACAACTGGGAACCTGAAGACAAAGGTTCTTTGTCTAATTTACTCTTTGCTGCTTCTGTTCCACGGCAGCAGTGGATCCTTACTACAGTGAAATAAGGTAAATGGATTGACTCCACTTATGCGTTGGATGAAGGGTCATTGGGGATACACAAATCATCATCGTAAAGCACTACCTCTGTCTCTTAACTGAGGCAGGCTTCTATTTATCTTGCATTGTACATTTCGGATTACATACTGATGATGATTTTTAAAACACCCACCTTACTGAAGTATATTGTTCCACTGCTTGGTCATGGCTATTATATAAAAACAAGCCAAAAAAAAAAAAAATCACCAAGCCTCATCTTACAGGTGAGTGTGTGTCCTTCCTTGCAGGTGTGTCAAGCATCAGGGATAGCAGATTTTTTTTCAAAGTAGCTTTATTGAGATGTAATTTACATACCACTAAATTCACCCATTTAAACGGTGTAATTCAATGGTTTTTAGTGTACTTACAGATTTGTGGAGCACACAATGTAATTTTAGAACACTTTCATCATCCCCCAAAGAAACCAGTAGACATTCAGTACTCACTCCCCACTTCCCCCTCCCCCTAGCCTCTGTCAACCACTGATCTACTTTGTCTCGTATAGATTTGCCTTTTCTGGACATTTCATTTAAACAGACTCATACAACATATGGTCTTTTGTCTTTCATTTAGCATATTTTTTAAAATAAGTTTATTTATTTATTTATTTTTGGCTGCGTTGGGTCTTCGTTGCTGTGCACGGGCTTTCTAGTTGTGGCGAGCAGGAACGACTCTTCGTTGTGGTGCGCAGACTTCTCATTGTGGTGGCTTCTCTTGTTGCGGAGCACAGGCTCTAGAGCGCAGGCTCAGTACTTGTGGCGCACGGGCTTAGCTGCTCCGCGGCATGTGGGATCTTCCTGGACCAGGGATCGAACCCGTGTCCCCTGCATTGGCATGCGCCACCAGGGAAGTCCCTAGCATATATTTTTGACATGCACCTGTGTTGAAGCATGTACAAATAACAGATTTACCCCATGAATATGCCTGTCACCTAAAAGAGTAACACTTTCACACCAGAAGCAATTTCCTTCTTTCTTCTTTGCCAGAGGGACATTATTGCAGCCTACTGTTTTTCTCCTGTGTCTTATTCTTGTTTCTCAAATAGATTGGAAGGTAGTTATAGACAGTTTCTATCATTCATAATTTTATGCTTTTCTCCTCGGCTTCACCTGTTTCCATGGGAAGGAAAACTCTGTATTTAGTGACAGCCAAGCAAACAGACTGAAATAGTCTTCCCTAAGTGTGTCTAATGCGCACTTTGATTCTGGCCTTGCAAGGTACATTTCGAGAAATAGGCATGCTTGAATTTTCTGGCTGCAGTAACAAGCATTTCCCTATGGAGTAGCCCTTTGAGCAAAAGGGCAGAATCGTCCCCTATTGCATAAATCTAAGGCTGGTGAGTGGCAGACGTCGCAGACCCTCTGGTGGAAACCTGTAACCTGCAGGAATCGCGAAGATGATCTGAGTGAGGAGAAAAATAGACAACCATGTAATCGAAATCTTGCCCTTTTTCCTTTAAAGGCTGACCTGTTTTCTTTTGCTCATCCCAACAGTGTTATATTCTGGTATCATAAGACATTGTCGTCAACACGATGTTTGCTTTGGTTCGCCAGCTTTGGGGTGATTAAATCATTTCAGGGATGACAGCAGCCACGTTGCGGCTCCCTTGGTGACAACTTTTCTTGTAAAAGGCTTGTTGTTCCTTCTCTCTCTGCTCATTTCCATAAGATCTGGTGCCTCACAACCCCAGGCTGCCTACAGACAAATGCTTTCTGGGGAGAGGAGTCCGGGAGGGGCAACAACGCCAGAAATCTGATTGAGCACAGGGGGTGGTTCTGAAACCAGGTCTCCCTCTTGGGTCTCTTCCTCTCCACAGGTAGAAACCTCCCCGCCCTTTCCTTTTTGCCTTCTGCTTTGTTTCTGCACAAGTTGGAGCCCCTCTGGGGGCCCACCCATGGACCCAGGTAATGCAAAGGCCCTGAGCGCCGTGGCAATTAGAGGGGCCTCATGTGAACTCTGGGCTTGCTCAGTTGCAGCTGCACAGACCTTCTTCGGTGCCAGGGCACGTCCTCTGGGCCAATTTGATCTGGTTAGTAAGGCCGCTCTGTCAGTGACCCACACACCTCACCTCTGGTCCCCCCAAAAGAGAGTCTTGGCACAGCTGACAAAGCCTTTCTGCTTTTCTGCCATCCCAGCTTCTCTGGAAGATGGGGCAGAGCCGAGTGCCTTCTGCATTAACAGCCCTTAAACCATCTAGATGCCAATTGCTCATCTACTTTGCAGTTCTTGGGGAGCAGCTGTGGGGCTGACACTATGGGTTCATGTACACATTAACTGGCCTTTCCCCTGGGCTCTAGTAGCTTCTACCCAGCTGCCCACTCAACCTCAACACTTGGGTGTCCCGTAGGTCTCTCAAAAGGAACATCTCTACCCCATCCCCCCTAAATCCCTCCTTCCCCTGGAATCTTCTCCTCCCCTAGTAAATGGTAGCTCTATCCTCCCAGGCACTCAGGCCTTGAACCTCTTTTTATTTCACACCCACGTCATCTGTCAGCAAATCCTGTTGGCACTACCTTCCAAAGACAGTCAGAATCCAGCCACTTCTCATCACTTCCACTGCCACCACCCCAGGGCCAAGCCACCATCATCTCTCCCCTAGATGACACGCCAAGCACCGGCCTACCCCGGGGTCTTTACATGCTATTGCGTCTGCCCAGAAGGCTCTGTCCACAGGTATGTCACTTCCTTCAGGTCTTTGCTCCAATATCACCTTCTCAGTGAAACCTTCCCTAAGCCCCAAAGTACCACTCCCTGTCCCTCCACCTCCCTGCTTTTTCTCCATAGCAGTCATCATTATTTTACATATTATATATTTTATTTATACATTCACTACCCCCTCACCCACCCCCCCACATTAGACTCTTAAGTTCTAGGAGGGCAGGTGTTTTTTTTCTGTTTTGTTTACTGGTATTTCCCCAGCACCTAAAGCTAGGCCTAGAATATAGCAGATGCTCAAAGAAAATTAATGAATGAATGCTTTGGGACCAGTCATTATCAGCTATCTTTTATATCAATTTCTCTAATTGCACGGGTGCTTAGATAAACCTGTGGATAAGAAAGAAATAGGATACAAAGGCCAGAGCAAGCGGTGAGTTCTACATGAGGGACAGAAAAAGTCCTCTTCATAGGGAAGGGGATAAGCAGGCAGAAAAGTTGGGAGGGGAAGGCATTTGAGGTCAAGAAATCATATGCACAAAGGCATACAGGCATGAAACAGCCTGGCACATTTGATGAATTATAAGTAATAGAGAGTGCAAAAAATAAATTTGGAGAGGTAGCCAGGAGATACATCACGGCAACCCCTTGAAGGACACATTATTATTATACCCATTTTAGAGATGAGGAAATAGAGAGATGCAGTCATATAACTAATAAATGTCAGAGGTGAAACTGGGGCCATGGTAATGGGGACCCAACAAAGGGTCTGGAGCAAGAAAGTGACACAGTCAGGCATTGGCAGTATGGAGGATGGATGAGGCAAGGTCTCTCTTTAGCAAGGAGAATATCCAGAGGAGAGAGGAAGTGGTAGTGGGGGTGGAGAGGAAAGATGGCTCCCGGTAGACACTGGATGTGGGGGTTTGGGAAAAAGAAGTGACTAGGAGGAGTCCCAGGTTTCTGGATGGGGTAGTAGGTGGATGGTGGAGCCATCAGTAGGCTAAGAAATAGAGAAAAGAGGGGCTTCCCTGGTGGCACAGTGGTTGAGAGTCCACCTGCTGATGCAGGGGACACGGGTTCGTGCCCCGGTCTGGGAAGATCCCACATGCCGTGGAGCGGCTGGGCCTGTGAGCCATGGCCGCTGAGCCTACGTGTCCGGAGGCTGTGCCCCGCAACGGGAGAGGCCACAACAGTGAGAGGCCCGCGTACCAAAAAAAAAAAAAAAAAAAAATAGAGAAAGGAGAACAATATGAGGAAGGATGGAATGAGTTCAGTGTTTAAAATTTTTTTTTTTGCTGAAGTAAAACATACATCCAGAAGAATACAAGTAAGTGTACAGCTCAATGAATTTTTACCACTGAACACACCCAAGTAACCAGCACTCAGATCAAGTAACAGAACTTTGCCAGCTCCCCAGACACCCTCCCTGGGCTTCCTCCTTGCCACTCCCCACCCCAAGTGTGACCACGACCCTAATGTCTAGCGGCATAGATGACTTCTGCCTGCTTGTGTACATTTTAAATGGATTCATGTAGTGTGTCCACTTTATCATCTGACTTTCCACTCAGCATTGTTTGTGAGACGTGGCCATATTGTGGCATGGAGTTGTAGGTCATCCATTTTCATTTCAGTATAGTGTTCCACTGTGTAAATCTACCACTCGTATCCATTCTACTCGTGATGGACATATGAGTGTTTCCAGTTTGGGGTTTTTACAAATACTGTTGTTACAAATAATCTAGTACATGTTTTTCTTTGTTGGAGAACGTATGTATGCACTTCTAGTGGGTAAATACTTAGGAGTGGAATTGCTGGGTCATAGGGCACATATATGTCCAGCCTTTGTATAAATTACCAAAGAGTTTTAAAAATAGGTTAGACCAACTTATACCCCCACCAGCAACATATGAGAGTTCAGGTTTCTTCATGACCTGGTCAGCACTTGGCTGGGTCCAGTTTTAGATAGTGAGAGACATCTACGGGGAGCTATCCAATAAGCCATTCAATGCACATGTCGGGATCTTGGGGGTGGGAGTAGAGGAAGCCGAGCTCTTGAGAGAGGTTAAGAAGGATTATTTAGAGTGGTGGGAGAAGCAGGTGAGTAGTGTGATGGAAGCTAAAGGAAGATGAGAGGAACTGACAGCACCCAACACCACAGCATGAAGATGTAAGGTTAGTGTTGGGACGAGTCCATTGGATGTGAAAGTAAGAAATCGATGGCGGGGTGTGGGGGGGTTAGAGTGGGGGAGGGACAAATTGGAAGATTGGGATTGACACATACACACTATTATATATAAAATAGATAACTAATAAGGACCTACTGTATAGCACAGGGAACTCTACTCAATACTGTGTAGTGGCCTATATGGGAAAATAATCTAAAAAAGAGTGGATATATGTATAACAGATTCATTTTGCTGTACACCTGAAAATAACACAACATTGTAAATCAACTATACTCCAATAAAAATTATAAACAAACAAACAAAAAGAAGTCATTGGTCACTTCCTTTGCCAGCACAGGGCTTGGCCTCCTACCAAGACGGTGCTCCCTAGTCTACATTGCTACCTGAGACGGTCAATTCTGCCCATAGCAGGTGAACCAAGGAGTCTCTAGGAACGAATCATCAGTGGACAAGGGACCAGGAGAGACAGCAGTTTGCTGACCACAGCTGAGAGATGGCCCTGAATCCGCCCAGGCGAAAAGATATGCCCCCTCGACTCCCCTTACAGCCTATGCATAACCCAGCAGAGGACTCACCATGTGTGTCGTCCAGTGGTCTATCTTCTCCTGAGTCCTCAAGCCCCTTGTGGGCAGAGAGTGAGGCTTCCATTTCAGAAGGCCCAGGCCCTGGTGCAGGGCCAGGCTCACAGTGGACACGCGAAAGTGGTATGTGAAATGGATACATATTATTTAAAGAAAGACACAATTTGAAAAAATAGCTTTATAATTCTAATGAAAAGGATGAGACCATTCCTTTAACTCTTTAAAACAATCTGAAAGTTTTTGGTGGGCATCAGATTCAATATTTAGATAGCAAAGTGGTTAAGGAGGGACTTTTATATCTACTGCCTACATTCAGGTTTTGTTTGAGATTTTTATAATAGGTATGTGCTGCTTTTATAATCAGAAAAGAAATAAAGGCATTTGTTCTGTTGAAAATGGGAAATGGAACTTGGTGTGTTAAACCAGCGCTGTCTAATGGAAACTTGCGCAATGATGAACATGTTCTGTATCTGTGCTGTCCAGTACAGGGGCCACTAGCCACGTGTGGCCAGCAAACACTTGAAATGTGGCTGGTGTGACTGAGGAACTGAATTTTTAATTTTATTAATTTAATGAATTTAAATTCAAATAGCCACATGGGACTAGTGACTACCACAATGGACAGTGCAGCTGTAAACAATCAGCTTATGCTAATATAGACAAACTCCTTTCCTGTTAAATTGTGCATTCATTCTATTTAATCATACTTCTATGAAGATAGGTTAAATGTTAGTCTTAGGTTAAATTTTACACATTTTCAATTTTTCCACATCATGTATACGGTACTTACACTTTGATTGTGGTTTGATATTTCCTGTAGATAATAGACAAACCTAAAAAAAATTTTTTTAAATATTTTTTTAACAATGTCCTAATTTTAAATCACCTGAATGTGTCACTTCCCTACTTCCTCAGCATCTGTGGATGTTTCTCCTGGCACGTATTTACTTACTTTGACTTCTTCCAGAAGGGGCTTTGTTAACTTTTACGTGACTGTGATCATTTCACTTTTCCATGTAATGAATCATTTGTTGAATTTTTCTTTCTTTTTTTAACTTGATGTTTCCTTTCATGTCCTTTTGCTCAGCCACACTGGGATTATCGTCTACTGAGGTATGTTACAGTAAGAAGGCTGGAATTCATATGGTTACTATTTTTGAAGATTTTTCCTAGCCAAAACAATGTATAGGATTATCACTTTTTTTTTAATGTATTTCTAAAGGTTTTTTTTTTTTTTCCTGGTGGTGGCAATAGCATGTTTTATCTGGACAAGCTCCAAGACTGGTTTTTTTAATGAGTGAATGCAAGTAAACCAGGTCTTAAATCAGATGGCGGAATCTTGAATCCAGTCCCTTTTAAAATTGTATCCCCAGAAGGGACCTCCAGGAGATGTAAGGCGCCTGACCTCGGACTGGGGCTCCTCGAGCCCCTGAAGATAGATATAATGGGGTGGACATGGCTCTCTATGTGGGTGTGTCTGTGAGATTTTTAGCTGGTCACCCAAGGTGGCAAACATTTATCTAGACTCAAAGATGAGCGGCAACTGTGTGGGTTAAACTGGATTTATAATTCAGTTGTGCTGCTGTAGTGTGATAGCCGCCACAGACAATAGGAAATGAATGAGCAAGGTTTTTGAATGCGAGCTTTTCCAGTGGTGCTGACCACAGTTGCCTTTGACTGTGACTTTTCTGAAGCTCCTGCCCCTCTGGCTTCCCACAGGATGAGGGTGAGGATCCCTGGTACCACAAAGCGTGCAAGTGCGATTGCCAAGGAGGTGCCAATGCCCTGTGGTCTGCAGGCTCCACCCCGTTAGACTGCATACCGGGTGAGTGTCCCCTCTCCTTGGGGCACCAGATCCTTGGGGTATCCTTGGGAACACCCTGTTTCTCCTCTTTCTTTCAACCCTGATGAATTAAACCCCCTGAATGCCACGTTCTGGGTTTTCTCCAGTCGGCCATTGAACTTCAAATCTCAATGGCCACTGCTCCAACAAACTGCACTGATGTCATTGTTCAGGACAGTTTCCTGGATCTCTACTTGCCCTTGGTGAGATGGTAAGATGGGACCTAACTTTCAATGAAAGAGACTAATGGAATTTATCGAAAATAAACTAATGATAGGCAGCAATTTTGAGAAAAGCACAGGCTTTTGAGCCAGAAATACCAGAGTTGGAATCTTGGCTGCATTGTTTTTTAACTCTGGGACCCCCACTTTGGCCTTTTTCTGTCAAATGGAGGCAATACTACTGTGCCCGGATATTCATTGCTCACCAAACAACCACGTGCTTCCCCACATTCTCAGCCCCTTCCCAGTCAGGTGGCTTCACAGGAGCAGTTCCAGCCGATGGAAGCCGTGTCTCTTCTGAAATGAGGTCCACTTCCCTGCCTGAGAAAGTGGCTTCTCCTTTAGTCTGGGTGCTGGGGAGGTAAAGTGGAGTAGAACTTCCTGCTGACCCACAATGAACCACCTGAGTGAAAAATCAACCTTTGTTGTGTTAAGCCTCTGAAATTTCTGTGACAATTCGTTCTGCAGCATAAACAGCCTCTCCTGACTAATATGAATGACTTCCTCTAAGGCAGGGGCCAGCAAACTTTGCCTGTAAAGGACCTGGCGGTAAATCTTTGTGGCTCTGTGGGCCATAGGGCCTCAACACCTCAAATGGAAGGCAGCCACAGACTGAATGTAAATGCATGAGCATGGTTGTGCTCTAATAAAACGTTATTTATAAAAACGGACCCTGCTGTAAGGAGTTGTTACGAGGAATAAAATGCATGAGGCATTAAAGCATCTTGTCCTGGACCTGGCACACTGCAGCTCCTTTTCTTCCTGCCTTCTAAGAGGTCACACTCTGACTTTCAGAGGCTCGGGCGGCCTATCACACATTTGCCACGCTCAGTATTTACCACAGCTCAGAACCTCTTCTGCTGAAACTGTCCTTGCCCCCCCTTTCCAGGGTTATGATGGCGCCATGCGGCGGCCTGTCATTCACTTTACATAATCACCTAATAAGAGCTCCAGGAGAGAGGTTTGTGTGCAGCGTGTGAGCTTCTCTGCATTATTTCATTAAATTTGCATTAAAATAGCAAATGTGGGGGAGGCGGGCGTCCACAAAGGCTTTTACTGCCTGTTTTCCTATATACTAAAGGGGTAGGAATTGGTTTCTGAACTAAGCTTTCTGGAAGGGAACAGTGGGGCGCAGTAGTGAGGAAAGCAGTAAGTGCTGATGAGTTCAGCGGGCTTCTCCCACGGGAGGGACGTCCCACTGAGCTCCACGGCGTGAGCTCCCGCAGCCATTCTGTGCTGGGGTGATCTGCCCAGTCAAGGCTGAGGCACCCTCCTTAATAATCCATTTAGAATTCAATTCCACCCTCTGTCATCATGTGCCTATTATGTGCCGATAGGGAGACAAAAATGAACCATTGTCTCTACGCTGGAGGAGTTTACCATTTACTGGAAACAAATGTTCTCTTCACTAGAGACATGAGACGTACTGGAATTCCAGTCCACGGAAGCTCTTTCTAAGAAGAAATTGAAAAGAGATTATTTATACGGATTGGTTTCATTGACCTGATCAACTGTGCAGCTGAGGAGGGCTGTGTGTCTGAGGAGTGTGAAAGATGACCTGGGCTGCCCAGGCTCTCTCCCCTACACAGTTGCCATGAACTTGAAGTTCTGAAATCAGAAATTCTTTTAGCTTAAGTGTTCTCCTCTCCCCACTGGGGTTTTCATTTTTGTTTTGTTTTGTTCTAACAACACAGATATTCCCAGGAAGGAAAAAAATGCAGCCTTAGTTTAAATGGTTGATTCATTAACGTTCATTTGTTTTTCCACGGGAGAGATGATTCAGGGCAGCAGGACTAGCCACAACCTTCCAGAATTTACTTGCCTGTCAGTGCCTCAGATCCTCATTCGAACGCTGCTTGGTCTTGCTGGATCCTGAGATTCAGCGCTTCCACCAGAGTCCAACTTAGGACGGAAGGAGGCCCTAGAAAGCACAGGACAGGAGGGTCACTCAGAGCTGTCAGGAGATGCTCACAGGTGCACACTGGCTGTTACTGCCAGGGGGCCCTACCCACAGAACAGAAGGTGACCAGCTAGGTGCATTATGGCCTCCTAATCTTCAGCTTAACACTATTATATTAAAAGGTCTGTCTTTTCCAGAGTTGAGCCAAGATTACCTCGTCACTCTGAGAGGGGGAAATACGGCAGGGAACGTATCAAAGCATAAGAAATCTAATGACTCAACGCTTTACTTATATTCTGGATTTTATATTTCCATATTATATTCAAGTTTATACCCTATTCTTCTATAAATATTATTCTGTATTCCACTACATCATCATATAGATTCAAGTCTAACACATGTGCATAATAATGTTCACATGTCTTTTGTCAAAAATGGCCCCGAACTCTTCTTTGTGTTCCTTTCGGTTAATATCGTTTAAAAGCATGTCTGGCCTTTATATGTCTACACATCGAGAAATTATCTACTGCATAAGAAAGGCTAGTATGTTAAGTGTGCATAGCCTGGATTAACAGCACATATGACTATGTCTTTATCGATCTCATTATCAAATCATCGCTCAGAAGAGGCAGGTGTTTCCTTAAGAGTAAAATGAGTGTAGAAACAGGCTTAATAGCTTACAGTAACCTCCACTGAGCAGAAAACTTGGGAAGGACGTATTCTGTGTGTGTAAAGAGGATCCCTTTAATTCCTCCAGCAACATTATTTATGTCGCTTGATACTAGTTTAGACTCAATTGACAGTTTCTTTTTGATTAGGCCAGTGGGAGTTCTCTGGGCCAGTCAACTCCCACTTCCTCCCTGACCTCCCTGCTTCCTGTTCCTGCCATTTTCTATGCTTATCCCCAGTGGCCACCTGAGATGGGGTGATGAAGTTTGTTTATCCCTCCATTCATCCATCCACTCAATATCTATTGAGTGCCTAGCACATGCAGGCATTCTGCTCGGCTCAGGAAAGCATGGTGAGCTAGACAGACCTGGGGAGCTGGGCAAGTGGGCAGAGATCCAAAGGATGAGGAGAGGTGTCCAGGTGAAGGGGAAAGGAGGAGACAGGGAAAATAGTAATCATGTAACTGGAGTGCCCTTCACTCCAGGGCACAAAGAGCAGGAGACATGTTACATTTTCTATTTTTCCAATTTTCAGATAACTCCGGTTTGAGTCCCCCTTTATCATGGGCTGTGTGGAGTCTAACGACAGGAGGATTGTTGAAGATTCTGACCCTCCCCTTTGGACTACACCTCCCCACCCACCCCACCCCCCTGCCCCCAAGGGGCCTGCAAGGGCTGACTCGGCACAGGGCCCAGGCTCAGGCTGAGGGCAGCTCCCTGCCCGGCCGGCAGCCCCCAGGGGAAGGCAGACACCTTGTTGGTGCCCTTATCCCTCTGAACCAAGCTCAGTCCTGTGACCTTCCCAAGTCTCTGAGGGTGTCAAGAGTTCAGGGGTCCCGCCCCCCATCCCTGGTCCAGCCCCCTCAGAGGAACCATTTCCCCACTGAGATCAGGCCCCTACAACGAGCCCCCCACCACCCAGCAAGGGGCAAAGCCCAAAGCCTCTGGCCACCTCCTCTGGGACAGTCAGCTAGTTCCTGTTGAGGCCTAGACCTTCCAAATCCATAAGCCTGAGAGATGCTAGGCTGTCAACAGGCTTCTCCTCTCTCAAATCACGTTCATGCGTGTGCAAACAGCTTATTCCTTCCTGATGCAAGGAGACTCCAAATGTTTAGGAATAGGAAGCTGACTTTCTCAGGGTGATGTAGGGAGGATGATGGGGGCAAGACAGACTTGGGTAGAGGGGTGCTAGATTTTTTTCCCCTGGTGAGTCTTCACCATAAAAAACAAACATACACAACTTAAGACATTAATATACTCTCATAAATTCACCCTATTACACCAGTACTAGCTGCTTATTTTTGGTCAGGCACTACAGGCTCTACACTCTACAAACACTGCTTCATGTAATCCCAAATCAACTTTATGGAGGCAGGGACTACTGTTGTGCCCATTTCACAGATGAGGAAACTGAGACCCAGAGAGGGTGAGCAGCTTGCCTAAGCTCACCAGAGGGAGAGTGGGATCCAATCCTAGGTCGAATTGGCTGTAAGCAGGTGTTCTTGACCTTGGCTGCCCATTACCATCACCTGAAGATTTACCCCATGCCCAGGTCATGCCCCAGACCAATGACATCAGAATCTCTGAGGGTGTGGCCTGAACACCAGCACTTCTATAACTTTCCAGGTGACGCCCAGGCTGAGATCCATCACAGTCTGTGCTCTGTGCCTTGGGCCAAAACACTGCCTTTTCTGGGTTAGCAGCTATGTAGCTGGAGGCGCCAATGCCTGAGACAGGAGCACTGGACAGGGGCAGGCTTGGGGCTTGGGTGCTTAGTTTTGGACACATGAGTGTGAAGCATCTTTGGGTCACCCAGATGAAACTGTTCACTTAGAGAATATCCAGGTGGCAGTGGGATGGAGCTTGGGGCCTGGGGGCTGGGCACTGGCTCTCAGACACTGGCTGAAACCATGGGGATGGTGAGCTCATCGCCTCCCCTGGAGAGTATGGGCAGGATCCACGTCTGGACAAGCCCTTACAGGCCTCCAAGACCATTGCCACTGGCCAGGTCCCTTCAGTGTAACTCTTAACTGTTAGATGGGCTAACTGGGAAGAGACGGCAAAAGAGATGTGAGGGGAAAATAGAGAAAGAGCAAAATGCCAAGAATAAAGCAATCGGGAGAGGTGGCCATGGCTTTTCTTTCCCCTCTGCTTCTTGCCTCTGAGCTGGTGGCCCTGGAGCAAGAGAAGGGAGGTTCAGGATGGACGGTCCTTAGAGATATCCACAGTTAGAATTTAAGTGGCGACCGAGGGCCCAACTGAAACCCAGCTTTCTGACGCTGGGGCCTTGTCCCTCCTTCCAGTGGCATGGCTGAGCTTGTCTTCCAGGTCAGAGGGGAGCTGAGGAGGTGGAGAAGTCCCCAAGGCCACAGGCGCCAGGCCCCCTGAATCCTCCAGCCAATGTCTTCCCTGGCAGACCAAGGTTCTCAAAGTGTGCCTGTTAAAAATGTGGCCACTCTGGGGGTGGAATCCTGGAAACTGCGTTCTTAACAAGCCCTGATGATTTGGCCACACAAGGCGTGATGGAGTCGCTCAGAAAGCGCTCCTATTCTCTCTCCCTTGACATTATTTTAATAGGCCGCCCCCCCCCCAAGCTTCGGGTACTTGATAAACTACAAATGCTGTCCCCTCACCCCCAGCCCCGCTGAGCTGCAGTTACTGGTGGGAGTTGGCCCTATTTCTTTGGTTCACTGGGCAGAAAGGCAGTTAAGCCGCCCTGGCCAGAGGCCTGAAGCTGTCCTTCTGTCTTCAGCCTCTGGGGACAGGGCATGACTATCCCCGCAGGCATTTTGGAGCCTCAGGATGGCATTCAAGCTTTTACATGCCTCATTCAGTTTTCCTGACTTTTGAAAATTATCTGCCAGAAAGACCTCAGCACTCATTTTGCTGTTGAAGGTGATGATGCCCCAGTAAATACACTTGGCTTTTCAATCTGAACTCAAATTTATACATGGAAAGAAAGTAGTTTGATCTTCCTTACTTGAAGTTTATCATTCACAACTGGGAAACTAGAATGTATTTGCCTAAGTTTATCATTTGTTTTCTAAAGAAATTCAGCTAGAATCTGGGTTTGGTTATAAATAAGAGACCCCCTAAATAGTGGCTTATTGAAATAGGAGTTTTTCTTTGACCCACACAGTAAAAAGACTAGGGGTAAGGAGCAGCTTAAAGATATCAGGGCTGAGGTCTCTTCAGTTCTCTTGGCCTTACCTCCAGGGTGCACGATGGCTACTGTTGCACCAACCATCAGGTCTTCCTTCTAGGCAAGAGGAAGAAAGAGGGGGCAAGCAAAATCTGATCGGAAATCTCCAGCAGACATCCTCTTCTATCTCATGAGTTAGAAACTGTGTCACGTGGTCACTTCTAACTGCAAAGGTGGCTGGGAAAGATTGTTTTGTTTTGTTTTTTTAGCTGGCTACGTTGCTGCACCCAACAAAATTAGGGTTCTTTAGTCTAAAAGCAGGGAAGAATGGATACTGGGTTGGCAATTGGTAGTCTCTGACCAGGTAACTGAACGCAAAATTAGTGAGAGGAAATCCGTGAGAAGCAGCAATTAATATACAAGAACCAGCTTCGGCTACTCTTATTTGGAAAAAGCAGCTCCTTTCAACTGTTCCTTATTCAACAGTCACTTAGACGCATTTCATTCCCGCCCCACCCTTTTTTTTCATTAGACTAGTGAAAAACTGCAATTTACAAGTGGGAAGTCAGTCTCAATGTATAACTGCCCTTCCTGCCTCTCACCATTGTTTTGTTCCTATAATTGGCATCATATGCTGCCTGAGGACAATTAGGGGCCTTCCTGTCATCATGTGGGATGGCTAACCCGTGTTAATGAGGAAAATAAAGAGTATGACATTTAAGTATGATATTTTCCTGTGAACCTCTTGGTTTTTAGGTCTCTGAGTTTGTGGAGGAGGTGAAGTATTTCTCAAAATTCTCCCCCCCACCACCAAGAGGTTGCCATAGAACTACTTCCCTTTTATGAATATTGTGAGTCTCTATGGCAATCCCTTTACTTCATCTTCACTCTCTTCTCGCAAGAGCAGTGAAGAGGATGAAGACCCAGTCCTCCCATTGTGAACGGCGCCACCAAGGAAAACATCCTCCACCTTACAAAGCGCGAACGAGAGGGTCGGATTTGTCATTTTGATCATGCCGTGTTTGTTGAGTCTTGCCATGCGATATGAGTGTTTTAATGTGCATTGTTTTTCCTTTCCCAGAATGCCCATATCATAAGCCCCTGGGTTTCGAGTCAGGAGAGGTTACACCAGACCAGATCACCTGCTCCAACCTGGAGCAGTACGTGGGCTGGTATGCCTCCTGGACCGCCAACAAGGCCCGACTCAATAGTCAAGGCTTTGGGTAAGCAGAGCAGGAGGCTCAGGCGATTTTTTTTTTTTTCATGTGATTTGAAAAAGTAGGTCTCTGTAATAAATGAACGACACAGAATGCATTTATTTATTCAACAAATATTGACTGAGTGCCTTCCACGTGCCAAGGACAGTGGATACAGCAGTGAACAAGGTGAATGAGCTCCTCGCCTTCGAGAAGCACGCAGTTTAGAGGGGGGACTCTAAGCACATTGTCACACAACTGGCCATCCGCCAAGTGTGATGAGTGCTGCAGAGGAGAAGAAAGACCTGGTCCACTTGAAGCACCAGGGAAGGCTTTCTAAGGAAAAGATCTTTGACCTGAGAGCTGCAGTTGGCCAGGTGGGGGGAAGGGGAGAGAGGCACAGGGTACAGCCGGTGCAAAGGCCCTGAGTTGGGAAGATCCCTCAAGTGCATGGATGGGGACTGTAAAGAAAGCCAGTGAGGTTAGCGCACAGGTGAGATGAGGCTGGAGAAGTAGAAAGAAATCAGATGGTGCAAGGCCTTATAAGTCATGTTAAGGACTGTGGTCCTTATTTTAGGGATAATGGGAGAACCCTGAATGTGCATTAGTTAGAATACAGGTTTGTGCTGCTGTAACAAACAGCCCCAAAATACAGAGACTTAATCAACTTGGAGGTGATCAGGCAGTCTAGGGTTGTTATGGCAGCTGGATGGTATCAGGGGCCCAGACTCTTTCTACCTTGTTCTCTCACCCTAACATGAAGTTTCCACCTTGGGGTCCAAGATGGCTGCTCTAGCTTCCACTATCACATCCACATTCTAGTCAGGAGGGAGAAAAGAAGAGCAGAGTGCATATACTTTTCCTTTAAGGATACATACATAATCCTGCTGGCCACTTCTATCTACATCGCATTGATCAGAATCTGGTCCGACTGCCCCACCCAGCTACAGAGGAGACTGGGAAACGTCGTGATCTTAGCTGGGTGGCCTCTTGCCCAGAGAAAATTTAGGGGTTCTATTACTAAAGGAAATGGGAAGAGGATATTGGGAGACAATGAGCAGACTCTATCAGAGGAAGATTTAAAGTTGGGGAGTATCACAATCAGATTTAGGTTTTAAGTAAAATCTTCTGGCTCTTGTGGGAAGAGCTGTTTGGTGTGGGGTACGGGCGGGGGGTGAGGTGGGGAGAGGAATCCAAGGAGACCAGTTAAGTAAGCTATGGCAGCTGTCCAGGCAAGAACTGAGGGTGACGTGGGCTAGAGTGGTGGCAGTGAAATGGAGAGAAGTAAATGACTTTGAGAAACATTTGGAGATGGAGCCAAGAAATGGATTAGATGTTTGAGGTGACAGAGAGGAAGGGGGTAGAATTCAGAGAGATGAACACTGGAATGAGGGGTTGGGGTGAGGATAATTAGGAGCTCTTTTGGGACATGTTTTATTTGAGCTGCTATATGGCATCCAGTAGAAGCTGTCTAGCTAGCAATTGATTCTCAGGGTTTAGAATTTAGAAAAAGTCTGAGATGGACCTAAAGGTCAGGAGCCACCCAAGGAGCAAGTCCAGAATTAGAAGAGAAGGCTGCCAAGGGCCGAGTCCCCGAGAAGCTTATTAACGCGCGCACAGGCACGCACACACTCACACGCCACAAAGGGAAACTATAGGTTTCCACAACTTATGAGGATATTAACTAAAAAATAAATCAGTTCCTTCAGTGGTTGCTTTGCTTTACAATTGTGAAAAGCCCTTGCAGAGCCACTTGGTTCCATGTTCTGCACATGGTGCCTACCATGGCGTGGATGACAGCACCTGAAGGAGACGCAGATAGGTATGAAGAGAGTGAAATTAAAGAAAAAAAAAAAAAAGACTTATGGAAAAAGGACATCAGGGGAGACTAATGAAAAGGGAAGGGGGCTGGAAGGTACGATTACCATGGATTTGCATGTTTTGAAGAAAAACATGCTCAACCACACGCCAAAGGTGATTTCAGCTACAGTTGAAGGCATTTCTTTGACAAATTATTTGAATCTGACAATTTTTCCTTGGGCAGTGGAGGTGCAGGGAGAAACTATACAAGTATCACAGAGGCCGGACACTTCTCGGAGACAAGCTTCTGGGTGCTTAACAGATTGCAGCTCAGACTGCCCGAGCATTGTGGGGGCTCTTCAGGTGCTAGCATCCCCTCAAAAGACAGCACCTCCCAGCTCTTTGGAGGCGCTCACGGGGAAAGGCTCCTGGTGACTCGCTGTGTCCGCGGCAGGTGCGCCTGGCTCTCCAAGTTCCAGGACAGCAGCCAGTGGTTGCAGATAGATCTGAAGGAGGTCAAGGTGATTTCGGGGATCCTCACCCAGGGGCGCTGTGACATCGACGAGTGGATGACCAAGTACAGTGTGCAGTACAGGACCGATGAGAGCCTGAACTGGATTTACTATAAGGACCAGACCGGAAACAATCGGGTATGTTGGGCTTACCCCAAACCAACTTCAACACAGCCCCTCTGGGACACCCCTCCCACCCGTCCCTGTGTTCCTGTCGCCACCCTCTGTCAGAACACTGACCCCATGGTATGGTGAATCATCCGTGCTTTCTCCCCACAACACTATCTGCTCTCTGACGACGAGGCAGGGGTCTTTCCTTGCATCCCTCATGTCTAGCACAGTTTGCGAATGAGTGCCATCGTATGTGCAAAAGAAGTCTTTGAATTCTCACATCAGCACAGAGTTGCTTGAATAATCAAGACTGGCCATTTGGATTCTGCCAAAGTCACTGGACCTTGAACACTTTGCTGCATGGGTCTGGTTTGATCTACTACTGATGTGGCTAGGTTCTTGTCCCTTTATGTAGATATGGCCTCTCCTTACTATTGAGACCGACAATCTCAACAAATTAGCCACTAAACTGTATAAATGGTTAAAACAAGTCCAGCTGAGAAGAAACAGTCACTTAAACCTTTGAGCAACTTTATATCCTACTAATCTCTGAGGGCTGAGACCCACCCAATTCTTGCTCATCACAGACTGAACACAGTAGGCTTTTGATTTTATATATTTTATATAAATATATACACACATATACACACATATGTATATTCATACATGCATACACATATATACACATGTAAATATATAATCAATATTTTACATACATATATATATATATACACACACACACATATAAAATGTTATCTGCAACGAATTAAAAACTCACTAGCTGTTTGGAAATGTTAACTGCCCTTTTGTCTGAGAGGACTTCCCCCAGCTAATCTGGACATTTCATCAGGTTAAGTAGACATGTGCAGCTGAACATCAGAAGGCTCTGTACTCTCTTGATGACAATTTGTACAGCAAGACATTCATGGGTTGAAATTTCAAGGAGTTTGAACACAATAGGAAAAACCATCTTGATACTTGGACATTTTATTTCATTTTTCTTCTTATTAGTTGGCTTTTCAAAAAGATATGAAAATTCTTTTTCAAGCTCTACCTGTGTTTCTGAAGGCCTTGATAGTTCTTTGCAAAGAAGCGCTCCACTCCAGCAGTTGTGAGGTCTGGAGCCTGTTCCATCCTCCTTCTTCACTGGGCTCCTGATTTAAAGAGGTTCAAGGGCAAACAGCTTAGAGAAGGGGATGTGGGGTGTTGCTATTGGGAAGAAATAAAGGCAAGATCATGGCAGCTGAGGTCCTTCTTGATGTGTGTATGGATGAGGTCAATGTGGCAGCCAGATTTTTTTCAGGAGATAATCCCAGAAGGAAATGAAATGTTCCAGTGTCATTGGGCAGAGCACTAGGACTCTGGAAAAAGTGCACAGAAGTTTCTTTGAAGATATAGCCAAATATCCATTGTACCTTATGTTACAGCCACTGTGTAATTGCTGTTACATCCCAAAACACAGGAAGCAACACCTTTTTCTATTTTGGGCACTGCTCTCCCACTTCGAGAATCTTCTCTCTAGTTTTCATGTCTTTTTGTTTTTTAAAAATATTTTTTTCCAAAAAAAGTCTAAAAAGTACTTGCCAGGGCTTCCCTGGGGGCGCAGTGGTTGAGAGTCCGCCTGCCGATGCAGGGGACACGGGTTCGTGCCCCGGTGCGGCTGGGTCCGTGAGCCATGGCCGCTGAGCCTGCGCGTCCGGAGCCTCTGCTCCGCAACGGGAGAGGCCACAACAGTGAGAAGCCCGCGTACCGCAAAAAAAAAAAAAGTACTTGCCATTTGTATCAATGTAGACACACACAGTTAAGCTTTGGCTCACAACTTTAGAGCCAGCTCACAAGTTTTCACTTGAGCCCCACTTTGGCTACCTTTGGAACATGGGAACATTCCTCTCTAAAGTATAATGTGCTCCTTTTCAAAATTCTTGTCAAAATGCAAAGGATTAAATCACAAAATTGGTGATAAGAATCAAGCAGCATTTTCTATCAGCGCCATCTAGTAGAACTTTCTGCAATGAAGGAAATGTTATTATCTGCAGTATCCACTATGGCAGCCATTAATCACATACAGTATTGAGCACTTGAACAGCAGCTAGTGTTACTGAGGAAGAATTGTTACCTAATTTTAATTCATTTAAGTTGATGCCTGGAGCATGTAGGTGCTGACAATCATTGAAGGTTAGATTTTGGGGGACATCAGCAAATTCTCTGCCCTTTCAGCACTGAGATTTTCCATAGTTAAAAGTTGGGGCCAACTCCAGACAGGAATCTGTCTTCCTTTTCTCTCCTCTTCTGTGATGGTGATAGGATTTCCTCCCTCTCTTTAGGTTTTCTATGGAAACTCGGACCGAACCTCCACAGTCCAGAACCTGCTGCGGCCCCCCATCATTTCCCGCTTCATCCGGCTCATCCCGCTGGGCTGGCACGTCCGCATTGCCATCCGGATGGAGTTGCTGGAGTGCGTCAGCAAGTGTACCTGATGCGCGCCTCAGCTCAGCACCTGCCAGGGGGTGGAGGGTGCAGCGCGGCCCATGCGGGAACGCTGACTGTGACCAAAAGGGCTGGATTTTACAGGCTCTTTTCAATGCGGAGCTGGGCAGAGAATACTTCTTTCTTTTTTGTAAGATATAGTTTCCAATTTCAGTGAAAGGAAAAGAAAATGAACTTATTCCCCACTCAGGGCCGAAGAAAATAAGAACAAAGAAAATGTCCCTAAAAGCACTTTTCAAGCAAAAGCCTAAGTAGCAGGAGTAATTTGCTGCTCTCGGGTTTTTTTGGTTTGTTTTTGGTCTCAGTGACACTGTGAAAGGTGCAGTCCCAGGGGGATGAAAAGCAGCCCTGATAATTTGAAAATTCTTTTGCTTTACCATGTTCAAAACAGGAACATAGAGTTTCATAAAGCCTCCCTTTGAACACAAAGGGGGAGCAAGCTTGTGTTTTCTCCTAAATTTTCATTAAATCATGGCCTTTTAGGACTTTAGAGCACTGCGTTTGCAGTTTTGGGGTGACTGGGTGGCACAGATGAGTCTGGTGGATGGGAGCCCATGTCCCAGTCTCGTGAGAGCCGTGCATGACCAAACACCCCAGAGGTAGGAGGGCCTCCCCTGCTTTGAGCTTTCACCCCTCACACCTAACCCTGAACACAGGGATGGGGGGAGGTCCAGAGCTCTCATCACATATAGCTCCATTCTGCAGTCCCCTCAGGCAAATGATCCCAGTCTGTGGTCACTATTTAGGTGAATACACGGGACAGGCTGCATATGGAAGGAGCAAAGTTTCCCTGTATTTAGGAACCCCAAATGACCAGAACATACCAGAATTTCCTTTTATCTAGGGCTACCATTTTTCAACAAGCTTAACACTTGGAAAACAGTTGGCCAGGAGCTATCACTGGCTACACAGAGGAGGCCCATCAGCTGAGTACAGTCTGCAGAAAGTGGTCAGGCCCTACAATCTGAGAAGCGTGATGCGGCTAGGCCGCTGGTGAGTCCAACCTTCCAAGCTCTGCCCCCTTGCCTCGTAACATCTGGGCTCAGCCTGGCCTTCCCCTCCTGGAGGAGCTCCACAAGCAGGGAGCTCGGGGGAAGGACAGTCCGCCTTTGTCGTTTATAGCTCAGCCTGAGTTTTCAGGCCTTTCCCTGGAAGAGGCTGATGACAGGGCCGGTGGGCAGGAGAGGATTTGAAAGCAGGAGCCGAGAAGGGGTGGAATGAGAGGATGAGGGCCCTCCAGCGAGACTGGGGAAGCCAAGACTGTCCTGGTCCTGAGGCAGTGCAGCCTCTGCTAGCAGCTCATTTCTCTGAGTTACTTTCTGTTTTCAAACGCCAAGCCGAGGCAATGGACTCACACCAACACGATCCTGGACATCGTATTCACCTTCTCTGTGAACGGCCAGCCTCCTAAAATCCCCAAATCTCTTCCCTGGTGTTTTTGGGCTTAGAACAGCTTATTTAACCCAGCATCTTTCCAATCCCCATGCTGTACACTTAAACGTGGAAAAACACTTTTCTCTGCTCAATCTTCTCTCACATATAAAGGTATCAATTCAGGGTAGGGAAAAAAAAAAATCCTTCTCTGGCCTTAGGACACATGGACAAATCCACTTTGAACAGAATGCCTAGAGATTCTTACTAGGAAAGCTGAACGAACTTTTATCGTGACATGGGTTGTCAGAGAAAATGGCAATAGCCTAAGAGTTCAGGACTCTACAACTGGCACACCAGACACAGGAGGGGAGTATAGTTAAGGGAAAAAAAGAAAAGAAGTAAACAGCGTGAGGCAGGGATAAAGGTTCTCCAAATAATTGTTTATATTGGAAAGTTTTGTTTTGGAACAGCTTTATTGAGATAAAATTCACATACCATACAAATTTCACCCATTTACAGTGTATAATTCAATGACTTTTAGTATATTGAGTTGAGCAACCATTATCACAATCAATTTTAGAAAATTTTCATCACCCCCAAAAGAAACCCTGTCCCCACTAGCCATCACACCTCTCCAACCCACTTGCCCACCCCAGCCCCGGGCAACCATTAATCTCGTTTCTGTCTCTGTAGATTTTGCGTATTCTGGACATTTCATATAAATGAAATCATGCAATATGTGGTTTTTTCCTGTCTGGCTTCTTTCACTTAGTATAGTGTTTTCAAGGTTCATTCATGTTGTAACATGTATCAGTACTTCATTCCTTTTTATGGCTGAATATCATTCCATTGTATGGATAAACCACATTCTATTTACCCATTCATCTGTTGATGGACATTTGGGTTGTTTCCACTTTACGGCTATTATGAATAATGCTGCTATGAACAACTGTGTACAAGTTTTTGTGTGGACGTTTTCATTTATCTTGGGTATATACCCAGGAGTGGAATTGCTGGGTCATATGGTAACTCAATTTAACCTCTTGAGGAACTTTCAGACAATTTTTCAAGATGGCTGCACCGTTTTACATTCCCACCAGCGATGTATGAGGGTTCCAATTTCTGCACACTTGTTATTATCTTTTTGATTGTAGCCATCCTAGTGTGTATGAAGTAGTACCTCTCATTGTGGTTTTGATTTGCATTTCTCTAATGAGTAATGATGTTAAGCATCTTTTCATGTGTCTACTGTGTTTGTACACCTTCTTTGAAGAAATGTCTATTCTGACCCTTTGCCCATTTTTAAAATCAGGCTGTTTTCAAAATATTGAGTTGTAAGAGTTCTTTATATATTCTAGATACAATTACCTTACCAGATAAATGATTTGCAAATATTTTCTCCTATTTCATAGGTTGTCTTTTCACTCTCTTGAAGGAGTCCTTTGAAACACATATTTTAAAATTTTAAGTCCAACTTATTTTTTCTCTTTTGTTGTTTGTGCTATTGGTGTCATATCTGAGAAACCATTGCCAAATCCAGATCATGAAGATTTATTCCTATTTTTTTTTTCCCGAGAGTTTTATAGTTTTACCTCTTACATTTAGATCTTTGATCGATTTTGAGTTAATTTTTGTATATGATATGAGGTAGGGGTCTAACTTCATTCTTTGCATGTGGATGTCCAAATGTCCCAGCACATTTGTCAAAAAGACTATTCCTTCCCCACTGAATGACCTTGGACCGTTATGGAAAATCAATTGACCAGAAAGGTGAGGGTTTATGTTTCTGGACACTCAATTCTTTTTTTTTTGGCCATGCCACGCAGCTTGTGGGATCTTAGTTCCCCAACCAGGGATTGAATCTGCACCCTCAGCAGTGAAAGCATGGAGTTCTAACCACTGGACCGCCAGGGAATTCCCTGGACACTCAGTTCTATTCCATTGATCTATATGTCTGTCATTATGCTAGTACCACACTGTTTTGATTACTGTAGCTTTGTAGGAAGTTGTCAAATTGTAACGCACGAGTCTTCCAACTTTGTTCTTCTTCAAGATCATTTTGGCTATTCTGAGTCCCTTGGATTTCCACAAGAATTTTAGGATCAACTTGTCAATTTCTGCAAGGAGGTCAGCTGAGATTTCCTACTGGAAATTGCTCAGTACTTCAGAATTTAATAAACAGTGAGATTCGTAAAACATTTATCTGTAGGTAATTTATTTACTACAGTATATGAATTTTTACTTCATTTAATTCATGACAGAATGTATAAAAAATAAAACTTTTATTGAGGGACATCTGAAGCCCAACAGAATCTTGCCATTAAACACATGAACTATGTTTGCAGTACTATTTCTTTTGTGGGGGAAACTTTTGGTTGAAGAATATTTTCATAAATTCTAGAGTGTGGCCTATACTTGCAGGACATTTTTTTTTTAATTGTGGTAAAATATACGTAACATATTGCAGGAGATTTTTAAACAACTAGATGAAATCCTATGAACAAAGAAGTAACACTAAGTGTAGGCAAGGTTAAGAAAAAGTCTGAGCTGATTTTGGTATTCAGGGTGGGAGGAGGTTACTTAGATGAGGTAAAGGTATTTCAAAATAAAGGTACTGCTATGATTCCAGTCTCAGAACCCAGAAGATTGCACCCCTGAATTGAGCCTTTGAACAGACACTGATAGAAGCCCATCTTTTTGTCTGCCTGGAGCATGGTTGCTGAGGCTTGCTGACAAATGCACACCTGTAAGGGCTATTGCTTCCCCTGTGATCCCAAGAGTAGCTCTAAGCTGGGTGGTTCTTAATCGTGAGAACTTTACAGGGCTGATGTGAAGATCAAATAAGATAAATGCACCTAAAGTGCTTAATGAGCTCTGTATAAGTGGTAGTCAAGATTCAGTGACATTCCTTTTTAACTTCATAGGGCTGTCAACTGGGGCACAAATAATAGCAAAAATACTGTAGCAGCTAATATTTACTGAGAATCTATCAAATGCTTTGCAGGTTATCATCTCATTAAATCCTCACAACAACCCTATGAAGTAGGCACTATTATTTTTTCCATTTAAAGATAAGGAAACCGAGGCATAAAAAAGTTAAGTAACTTGCATAAAGCCACACAAGATGTAGGTGATGGAGCTAGGATTGCACTCCGGTAATCCGACCCCAGATCCTGTGCTTTCAGCCATTTCACTAGTCTCTGGACCTCTAGTGACTTGTTTCAATGAAATGTTCTATTCTCAAATCAGTTCAATTACCACTTGATGGGAGATGGGAAGAAGGGTGGTACATGAATCACCCCATGTCATGAACCCATGTCAGTTTCTATACATGGAGACAAGTGATCACACTGTATAGTAGTGTTAAAAGGGTATGGGCTTTCCAGTGAACATACTTGGATTCAAATCCTAGCTGGGTGACCTTGGGCAGGTTAACATAAAGTCCATAAACCTGTTTCCTCATCTACAAAATGGGGATACTACCCACTCTGCGGTCTTCCAAAAAATAAATGTAATAATAAAAGTAGGGCTTCCCTGGTGGCGCAGTGGTTGAGAGTCCACCTGCCGATGCAGGGGACACGGGTTCATGACCCAGTCTGGGAAGATCCCACATGCCGCGGAGCAGCTGGGCCCGTGAGCCATGGCTGCTGAGCCTGCGCGTCCGGAGCCTCTGCTCCACAACGGGAGAGGCCACAACAGTGAGGGGCCCGCGTACCGCAAAAAAAAAAATAATAATAATAAAAGTAAAATACTTGGCAATGTGCCCAGCCATAGTAAGTGCTATGAACATAAAAAAAATGACAAGCCCCAGTTACATTGATTCAGTCTTGATAAACAGTATAGTTGAAATCACAGGCCACAAGTTTCTATGACACTTGAGAAACTTGGAGTGAAGATTTTGGTGACACAGGGTTTTAGCTCCTATCCTTTGTTTAGAAAGATAAAGAAAGTTGGAGAATATTTATACATGTTATCACAAAATTTAAGCTCTCCCCTGGCCACCCCATTTACTTAGTTGGTCTTCTTATCCTTAAAAACAAAAGTGAGGGCCTGAAACAGGCTGGCAAATCTGGTTCCCTGCCTGTTTTTGTAAATAAAGTTTTATTGGAACGCAGTCACACCCATTCATTTACATATCATCTATACTGCCTTTGCACTACAATGGCAGAGTTGCATGGTGAGTAGGGTTGAGTAGTCAGAGATCCAATGGCTCATGGAGCCTCAAATATTTACTATCTGGCCCTTTACAGAAAGAGTTTGCCAACCCCTTGCTCTAAAACATGAAGAAATCCTTATTAAGCTGTCCATCTTTGCTTCCTCCATGGCACTAAGCAGGAGGTTGACATCTCTTCCCATCTTCCCCAAACCACCAAGTGAGTGTCTGGCAACGTGCAAATGAGGCAACACTCAAGTGTAAAAGAAGCCAAAGTTTTCAAAATGCCAGAAGGGGAAAAAAGCTTTATAAATACAAAAAAAAAAAAATTATCAACATCGGTAAATAACAGGATTTGCCCTGCCTTACAATAATTTCTGTCCCTTAAACTGATTCCAAATTCAAAGGCCCATTATCCCTCATCTGAATTCAAACGAGTTCTTTACAAAGAAGGAACTACCACGGAGCTGCTTGTTGTTCAAACAAGAGGGACCACAGTGCTCAAGATGGGGAAGGCCTGGCAATCACATCAGTCAGTGCAAAATCTGCATTTTATTAAAGACGTTTGGGAAGATCCATTCAAAAATACATTGTGCTCAGTAAAAATTAACCATTTCATGCTGATA
The DNA here is from genome assembly GCF_003676395.1 of Aethalodelphis obliquidens. Taxonomy (NCBI): domain Eukaryota; kingdom Metazoa; phylum Chordata; class Mammalia; order Artiodactyla; family Delphinidae; genus Aethalodelphis; species Aethalodelphis obliquidens. The sequence goes on along the minus strand of NW_020838081.1, from coordinate 389,538 downwards.
ATTAAGGTTACCACGGAATAGATATTTGTATAATATTTACAGCAACAATAGAAATTTTACAGAAGTTTAGAATGGAATACATGCCAGAAAAAACTTGATAAGATGTACCAATACATGATACAAAGAGTTATATAAACACCTTACAAATGGTTCATAATTAGCTTGTGAGGAATTTAAATATTCAACACTTTAAATTCAGCTTGGATTCAAAAATTAAAAAGGTTAACACCACGTCACACCCTTGCCACAGTACAAAGTATGGAATTACACTTTATATTATGGATTATAAAGTCTGTGCAATTAAGAATTTCAACTGATTCTTCATCTACCACAAACTTAGATGTTACATCATTCTGGCTTATCCCTATTTTTGTTTTCAGGCACAAGCAGGGTTCTCAAAGTCTCCCTGCTCTGTGTCTTCCCAGATACCCCCTTCAAACTTCCTAGAGATTGAAGAAGCTCAGAATAGTCTTCTAAATATATACAGAATAACTACCTGAATTCAAAATGGCACAAAGCAATTCTTGGAGATAGGAATTAGGGGCAACTATTTTGTTTGGTTTGTTTCTGTTAATCAGTCCACGTTCACGTGAGAATTTACTTCTTACAATCACAGCATTACCCCTCCAGCCTGACTCAATCAGTGACCAAGGAGGAAACAAGGAGAGGGAAATGGACTGAGGTGACTATAATCGACTGTATATCTCTAGTGAAAACAGATTTTATACAAGCTTTACTTTCCATTTTGGAAAATCTAAGCTGCTGTGGAGAACTTAAAAGTTCTCCAGAAGGAAAAGCATCATTTTTTTTTCCCTTGAAACTGAATGCGTTGTAACTGGAGCTTTTGACAACTCTGGCGATAAACACTTTAATCCCCCAACAGGGACAAAAGTCAAGGCATCTACCTTTTCTATTCCTGGGTTTTGTCTGATTAGCCCTGAAGCAGAGCACTAGGACAAGCTTGTCTATGCCTGAAATGAATCAGATCAGGCTTTTGGGAAAGTAAAATCCCAAACCAAAGGAAGTCCTGAGGAATTCTTTGCAGTCTGTCAAAACGGAGGGGATGGAGGAACAGATAAGGCCTCTTTCTCCCTGATACTATGCGCTGGAAGAGTAGTGAACAAGGCAACTTCTAATCTGCATACAACATGGAGACCGATTTTTAAGATTCCAAAGGAAGATCAAAATACAACCCAAGGATCAAATGGGGTTCAGAGAGCTTAACCTTTTGGGTAATGAAGGGCCTTAGAAGAGATACCAGTTTCACTGCCACAGTTCTCTGGCCCTAGAAATCCAACGTGTAGACTATTACAAATTTTTTTCTGGCAAAACAAAAGACAAACTTCCCTCAAACTTGGGAGTAAACAGTTAATGAATGGAAGTACAAGGCAGGTTGTGATCATATTTAATAGCCTATAGGAGATACACAGAAAGGTGGGTCAGTGCCTGGAGTGGAGAAAGGTGGAGTCAGGACCAGGCCTAACACTGATGTATTAACAAAGCACTATGGGAAATGAATATTCACATAGTAACTGACTTGGCACAAAAGTCTATGACATTTTATAGTACATTCGATTAAAAAAGAAGAAATAGAATAGAATAGGGCAGCAGGCCCATAGTTTCCTAGCCACTGTACTTCTACCACATTGTGTGTATACAGAAAGACAAGGGACTCATCCTGTCACAGATTTACTTTCTTGCATTTACTCATGGTTTCTAATACAGAATTTTTTACCCAGCTGAATCAGACCTCAAGTTATTATGTTCTATATCTCAGCTGGTCAAGATGCAGAAGGAAGAAATCAGAGCCACTTACAAGTTTTTATTTTGCAAGTTGGCCCTTTAAGTCTCTAAGAGAGCCTTCTTGTGAGATCCTGGCCCTGCGGATTAGCAACAGGACACTTATGACATATGTACTGTTGTTTCTGCAGCCCCTTTTAAAGAAACCATTTTTTTTAACTGCAAATAAGTTTTCTCTGCCTACACACTTTATTAGTGATGAATTGAAGGAGGCAAGGAAATATTTCAATATTTTCTGACTTGGTTCAGTGTATCATACCACATTCCCAGTTCACAAAAGTATGAGTCTGTGGATCTTAGTGCTCGCACGGAGCTCAATATCTGACTATAATGCAGGAGCTAACAAACTTCTAGATATAAAAGCACTGCTCTCCAGAAAATATGTTCTGACCAGGAGAGATTATGCAGATTTCTGAGTCCCAGCTAAGCTCTAGGAATAAGTCGCAATGAGCCATTGCCCTTGCTAAAGGTTGAGTCCCCACCAGGACCTAGGTGAACAGAAATGGACAGAGCCTTCTACATACTTGAAAAGTAATCCTCTTGGCCTTAAAAAACAGTTGTACACTTATGAGTCATTCTCAATACTTAGCTAGAAGAAAATAAATGGCTTTTTTCCTTATTTACTCTAAAAACTAGTTTAAGGAGTGAGGGTACTATGATGTTAACTAAGAGGTGCTGGGAAGGAAAAATGGGGTAGCATTTCGTAGCAAAGCCCACTAATTTTCAGGTTAGAAATATGCTAAACTGTCTAACTCTACAACCACAGCATACTTTATAATACATGATGCGACTGGAAACTACCCAGCATGGCTCTGAGCTTAGAATTAAAGTACAACTGCAAATGGTGAATCTTAAAGTACATTTTAAAACAGATTTAACCAAAGCACACGGCACAAATACTCCTATAACAGCCACATCATGACCACCAATTAAGAGTTTTTTGCTTCTAATCGGTCATACGCCAGTATTTGTAAAGAGTTATTAAATGACTTAAATTAAAAACAAACACATTTTCTTTTGGGAGAGACAGCTAAAAGCCACGGATGCCTTTGAGCAGTTGGTAAAAATCATGCCAATCTGCCAGGCTGCTGCTTGCTTCTAAATATAAGCTTCATGGCTCTATGAAAGATTTTCTAAGGATGCTGACCTAGAATTTAAGTTCTCAAACACCTATAAAGTGACTCTGGTCCCCTCCCAAAGGATGTACCTTTTAGCAGGTCCAAGATAATGAAAACAGACAGTAGGATTCCAGGGATTCAAGAAAGGTGGTAGAAGACTCTTTAAGAGAATGCAACGCTAAAGAATTCGTACCTGCAGTTTTGAAGCCTGCAGAGAACTAGCGCGGGGCCAAGCTCTGCAGACAGGTGGGCTTGGAATATGGTAGAGCAGGGTTTCTCAGCCTCGGCACTACTGACATTTGGGGCTGAATGATTCTTTGTCTGGTGGGGGCGGTCCTGGGCATGCAAGATGTTTAGCAGCAACACTGGCCTCTACCTACTAGATCCCAGTAGCACACCACCACCCCCAGTTGTGACAACCAAACATGTCTCCTGCCATTGCCAAATGTCCCCAGGAGGCAAAATTGGCCCTGGTCGAGAATCCTGCTGTAGATAACTCACTTGAGCCCCTCAGCATGGAGCACTTTTTGTCTTGGGCTCTAGAGAGGCTAAACCTCTGACTGAAACCAAACAAGGTTTAGTAAAAGTTCATTCAGAACTTCTGAGAAGAATAATGAGGACGGCGGTAAAGCAAAAGTAGAAAAACAGTAAAGCAGAGTTTCTTTTCACAAGATCAGCGATACTTCCATAAACAAAGCAATTCATAAGCCTTCATTCAACCTTTTTATCCTTTAGGAAGTTAGGGCAGATGATAGAACATGGATGTCATAAACTTCCCTTCCTGAAGAAAATGCAGACTTTTGTGACCTTAAGTCAAGTCCTTAATCTTATCACAGATGGCAATCTTTGTGAGGCCAATAATTCATCAACCAGAGGAAAATAAGTTCAGAGCTAAAAGAGGGCCCATTAGATTTGAGAGAAAACTTTACCATGTGACCAGGAAGAGAAATATGCATGCTAGAAATGCGAATTGTAGATCATTTACAGCTTACTGAGGTCAATGAAAGTCAGAATGGACAAAAGCTGAGAAGAGGATAAAAGAGCTACGTCAAAAACACTAGTTGAAAACATTGCAGATATTTTCTGGCTCAAATCTGGGAATGTACGAAAAGTATGTATTGACTCTTCATCAGTTAGGTTTACTTTGCTCTAGGTAGAAGGCAATTATTCTAGCCCTTCTTTGAAGAACCATCACGAATATAAATGTTCTGCAAATATCTAAGATCCCAATGTTAGCACGGATGAAAACATGGGAAACCAGCCCCTAGGTGACGACGAGCCTCAAATGCCACAGCATGGCAATGTGACTGCGCAGTTCCTAAGCGCACAGCACAGTGAGAAGTCTTTCCAGAGGAAAAAAATGGAGTTTCTGGTTTGCAAGGGGGAATACAAGGTACAGGTTGAGTTTAAAAAAGAAGAGTTACACACCCTTTTAGAGTCATTAGTATCCAGGCAAAAACTGCTAAGGGTCCACATCACTATATAACTGGGCAGCTGCCTGGAAAAAGCCAGAATTCAGAGCTACTCAGACAGCACTGAACTGGTGAAAGCAGTAAGATATAAAAAGAACCGAAGAGCATGCAAACTATTGGTTTGAATCAAATTGTTTCAATGATAGTACCTAGTTGAGTTTTATTTTAGTGCCTATTACACTTATTAAAATTAAATTAAAAGCACCTTAAAATGACCTCTATATATAATCAATACACATCATTATAGTAGTTATATAAAAATGCAATATGCACACAATTTAAGCTTCAAAGAAACTAAGACCTTTTTCTTTATAATCTTCATAATCATCAGAGCTATGATTCTTAAAATGTTGGGGGAGGGGAACAGTAACTCAGCAGATTTCAATTATAGCCAACTTGATTCAGGGGCTGATACTCTCACAGTCCTGGGACAAGTAATAAATACCGAGAAGCTACCTCTTTGAGGGGTGGGAGGGGACCTTTAAAAATATTATTGCTAAGAGACTACTTCCGAAAATCTAATACTCTTGACGGATGATGGTATTGAGGTGATTTCTGTCAAGGATGGCCCAGAAACGCGGGGCTATGACCCTTGTTGGCCAAAGGCCTTGATGATACTTGGGAATAACCTGGGAGTTGAAGGAGATCAAATGAGGGAAAGGTAAGTCCTGTTCTGGCCACGTGTGTGTGCGTATGTGTGTTTATTGATGTGCATGATAAACTTGTTACAAATGGACCGTCTCAGGAAGATGAGTACAGCAATTTTCTCTACATCTGGAATTGCCTCAGGAGCCTTTTAAATATATTGGAAAGAGCGATAACAAAAGAAGCATTTAGAAATAGAAATGCCACACATGTATCTCACACGCTACCAGCCAAGAGTCTCCAGTACAGTGCACAGGATTCAGGAGCATAGAGCTGGTTTGCAAGATCTGCAGATACCTTTTACAACCTCGCAACTAGGAATGTTCACTGGCAAATCTTTGGTCTATGCCCTACGCTAATGCTAAGTAGAAGAGCACATTCTCTCTACAAAGACCCCATGAGTAACCCTGGATCTGTTCTCCCCTCAGGTGCAAGGAACGTCCCTGGACACGAAGAGGAGCCAACTGTGTGAGGACGGAACAGGCCTGCTGGAGTTCTCACTGGCCTAGCCAACTTTCTTTCCCTGTGGGTTCAGAAGGAGATGCTGCATCTCGTCTGCTACCAAGGATCGTGTCTACAAGCTGCCGCTGTCGCCTGAAAGTTTAGCAAGGTTCCTACGGTTACAGTCACGAGCAGCCACAATTCAACTCCCTTGATTAGAAGTATAATACTCACTTCATATCACAAATGTATAAAAATATGGCAGATAGTGTCATAACGATACTTTCTTTAAATGATTATATTTATAAAACAGACAGATATTTACCATATATATATTTATATATAGAATAAAATACTCCTGATGCAATATATAAACGTTACTGTTTAGTTTTTATAGAAACTACTGTAGCTGTCCCACTGCTTCACAATGTTCCAAACAGCTCAAAATAACTTTACGTTTAACAGAAAAGGTATGATTATAACAGTACAATATTAATTAATTATAAATAAATGTTACAAACCCTATCAAATATGGAAGTTTAGAAAACAATTTAAGACATACAGTTAGTTCATCTGCTAACCCTTCAAAGGGATACTTTTGGATTACAATAAACCCCACATTTAGTCTAGGCGGAAAAAAATCTGTGGTAAGGACATCGGTCAACACATATTTTTCTATCCCTTGCAGTGCCAAAACACATCCTGGCTTTCCCAAGTTCAACGGCGATTGCACTAGAGCTGGAACCTAAGGGGGAGAACCTGGCAAAAGTGTCTTCTTCCTCAGCTGCACACTATCCACTCTCACACAAGACTCGTGGGGACTGGTGATCCCTAAGGAACTCCTGTGGCTCTAAGATCCCTGACTAGCATTTGTGGCCGTGAGGAGCCAGCTGGCTCCACACATACAATATTGCACACACCTTGATAAAGCTGAAAATACTGGCTTACCACCCCGGCCCCGCCCATTCTCCACCCACCCCACCCCGCCCTTCCCCTCCTAACCGGATTGTCCCTTTCCCCCCCACCCCCACTCCAGCACACATTACAAGGCTGTCTCTTTTAAATCATTCAGATTTGGCATTCGGGACCTATTTGTTCTGTTATAAGGGTGCCCGTTTGGCCCACTCTTGGCACCCAGCTGTTCAGAGTAGGAAGGCCCCTCTGTGGCACTCCGGGTCACAGACGACACGTGCCAACCAGGGTCCATCTGACCTGGCAGCTGGAGGGCCGGCCTGCCCTTTGGTGTTGGCTCCTGCCGGATGTTACTGCTCCCACCAGAGGCCTGGCTCAGTGGGTGAATCCGAATTTCTGAGAAGGAATTTTTGGCTTGTTGAGTTGTTAAGGGCTGGAAGCGGGGGTCTGAGGAAGCCGGGTGATTTGAGGCTGAAGAGAGATGTAACAGCTTGCGCAGTGATTTTAATGGCTGGCTCTGAAAGAAAAGATGAGGGTGCATGTAGGATTTAATTTAGAGTAGACTTGAAAGCTGGGAGGAAAAGGAGCACAGACCTGAGATGACCGTGTGGAGCCAGGGAGGGCGGGTGTGGGGGAGGACGGGCCAGTCCAGCCTTATCTGTTCTTTTGTTCTTTTTCAGGCAAGATTGGAGTTATTTTTCTTTAATGAAAAAGCCTAGAAACGTAGAAGAAATCTAGAGCTGGTATGGTGACTGATCAAAGGCTTAGGCACCTTCTATCTGGCTGCATCCCATCTTTATGGGGGGGAGGGGGGAGGTCTCATGCGCCAACCATCAGAAAGAAGCAAAAGAAGGGATGTGCTTCTCCCTTTCGAGAAGACTTCCTTCCCAACAACTCTGCATAAAGCTGCCACTTAGATTTCACCTGCTAAAATTCAGCCACTCCACCATGTCTAGCGGCAAAAGTAACTGAAAAAATGTAATGTTTCAATAGGTAGCAACATACTCGGCTAAAAATTGTGTACCCCCTTCTGTTCTTATCTCCCTGATTTTCCCTTTCCCTTGGCATTGCAAAATCCCAGTGTTCCCTTTCTGCACTTTATCATTTTTTTGGTGTTTTACTGTTTTGAGGGGGAGGTAAAGTTTGGGCACTAAAAATGCAAAGCACACAGAAATAAGCAAAAGCCCTAGAGACTCTAAAACACAATTCACTCATAGGGAGCCTTCGCCTCATGGGGTGCTGCACTGTGGGGGGGACTTCAAAACAGGAAGGAGGGTCCCAGAAGCCATCTGCCCCACAGGCTCCTCACTGGCCAAAGTTGACTCACACCCCTTTCCTCTTTATCAGGCTTGATGGGGTCACCGTCAGAAGAGGCATGGGAAAGCACCCTGACATTCAAGGCCCTCACCGCGGACCCCGGCACGTGGGCCGAAGCCCCAGCCTGAGGCACCTCCGGCTGCCAATCCTCAAGGGCCTCAAGGCTTTTAAGGGCTCAGCAAAGTAAAATGTTGATAATCTCAAGAAATACTAAAGAGTCGGAGGCACAGGGCATTGAAATCCAGGGGCTACTGCTTGAGCACTGACTCGAGTAGAAATCGCTCCTGGGGAAGCATCCTCCATGGTCATTTCTGGTGATTTTTACAGCCCTGACCACATGTAACTATTGAACAATCACAATAGTTCAGATGGAGATATAAAGTTACCTGAAAAGAGCTTCTCGGCAAAAGAAGTGGTTCTAAAAGAAGGTTCTAAAACTCTGTACTTTCTCTCTCTCTCTCTCTCTCTCTTTCTCTCTCTCTCTCTTTTTTTTTTAATAAATGAGGAATAGAACATCAGGCCCTCTCACTCACAGCCTTGTGCTTTTAGTTCGGGTACACGTCCAATAACTGGGATATCTGGTTCTCTACACTGTCTTCGCCCCTCCAGCCAATATTATGTTAGAAGCAGAAAATATAAATGGCTGGGCAAATACAGTTGAAATTTAGGGAGCTCTTCTCAGCAGCTCTAAGTAACAGCTTATAGTTAAAGAGAGTAAACAATAAACCTATAAAATAGAACCTACTCCTCCGAATCACAGAAATCCATGGTCATTTATAGGCACAAGTAACCCTACAGCCTCAAAAGCTCATGAGGGTTGTGAGAAATTTCAGTACAGAGGACTAAGAGATTTATAAAATATTGAATATAATCAAAAACAAGTTAGATTATGTTACTATGCTCATTATGGGATGCTGAAAAGATACAATATTTAAAAATTTCCATCAAAACAGGTTGCTTCAAGGAGATAAGACCTCAGTTACCTGAAAAATTTATGGATTCGGATTCTGCTTATTCCCCCATTATGGCAGAGAAACGTGACTATACATACTTTCTAATATGCAGTTCCTAATGCGAATGTTTGCCGGTTTTCTATCAAAACTAGTACGGATTTCAGAAGCTTAAACAGTCTTTCAGAAAGCTTACTATATCTGTCTTTCAAGGCGCAGTTTGTAGGCTACCACCTTTAACGAACGCTTAATCTTCGCACTACCTTCTCTTACCCTCCCCTACATTTTACGGTACGCTTCACTTTTACCACGAATTATGGTCATTTGTGAATTTTCTCTCTCTCCTAGGCTGCAGAGTTTTTGTGGACTGGAACCGTATCTTATTCATTCCCCTTAATTGTCCTCCCCCTACCCGCAGGTGAAGACTAATAGAACCTCGCTTTTTTCCTCCATTCATCCGGACTACCAAGATGCATCTGGCTATTTCTGAGGGTATATTCTGGGCAGACTCTCAGCCTTGCTGTAACATTGAGAGGCTAAATTTCTCAACCCTGTCCTCTCTTCAGGAGAGACCGGTCACTGCAGAGTCTGAGAGTCTAGGAGTGATGCAGGCACCACTCACTTGGGTCTGTAGATCAGAGATCTTCTCAGGACGCCACTCCTTTGGTCTGCTGCTTGGGGTGCTAGCAGAGTGAATGGCTTTCTGTAATGTCAGAAGATCAGGGCCGTCAGAATTGGGCACCTAGAGCAGAATATGGACAAGGATTCAATAATCACACCAGTAAGCCTAAATAGGATATGCAACCACACGCAAGAGGAGAACGAAAGCAAATCAAACCAAACCAAAACTCACCCCCCTCCCCTCCAAAGAAGACTCAATAAAAAAAGAAATCACAACTCTCCCAATGTTCACAATGCAAGTGATGCTAGTTAAAGTCTGCTGCCCTCTTAATAATTTTCCCTGCATTAGGAAAAATTGGCAGATGTCATGCAGCTTTGTTAAACCTCAACCCTTAAAGCATTCCCATGCTGTTAGTTTTAGTCGCTGTAAGAGAGAGCAGTTAAATTGAGCTGTACCAGGAATTGCTGCCGTATCCTCATTCCATATTGCAGTTAGGTTATGAACCAGTTCAATAAAACAAAAATTTGTTCCTGCTGGGAAAATGATCCATACACTGTGTTTGGTGGTGCCAAAGAAGTCTAGCAGGCTTTTAAGGATAGCAAAGTGAGAAAGTATGGTTTGAATCATATTCCCAAGAACCTACCCAGTAAATCTGGGTCTAGCATTATGCACTATGTAAGTGCTAGAAATTTGTGCCACAAATTCCAGACGAATGCAATTGGTCCACTCGCCGATTCTGGTGGACAGAGGAGAGTGCAAAAGCCCTGGCCTTCAACTAAGTGACCAGCAAAAGCTAGAGCCAGGCAAGGAAAGAGCAAATCACCAACTAACAGAAGCTGTTTTTTCATGGAGCCTGCAAGCTCACCCAATTTGGTCAATTTCACTTGGTTTCAAAGAGACAAACTGCCAACCAAGTGTTAACAAACTTTGTGAGCCAAACCAAAAGACATTTGTTAATTGTAAATGTTAATCAAATTCTTTACAGGAAATAAGGGATTTTATGAATACTGTCTGCCAACAACTGGCTAATCAGACAACCCAAACTAGCCTTTCACTAGTTTGTTTGTTTAATAGCCTTTTATGCTTCAACCTCCTTAACTGATTCAGGAAATCCAGAGTGTCGAAGAATTTGTATCTCAGTGAATTTATGGAACTGGCTCAGGTACTTAACTAGCACAAAGAGAATATGACCCCATGAAAATAAAAGACATGCTGTTGTCATCAGTAAAACAAGTTTACTGGAGCAGTTTTCAGGGCTACCATACGTAAAAATGGGTACCATGGGTGGAGTGACTACAGGAAGCTTTTTCAAAGAAGAACTATGCTTTAAATGATTCTTTGAATTAAAAAGAGGAAAGAGGGATTTCTTGATGCTTGGATTCTCCCCGTTGGTGGAATCTGTCTGCAATATAAGATACAAATAAACTAATTGCCAAGGAAAAAAAAGAAGGTGTTCTTATTGAAACTCCTAGCCCTTGGATGCTCTCAAATTGTTAAATATTAACAGTCACTGAAAGAATCTCTGTGCTGTGTGTGCATCTTGAGAGGTTCTGTTTCATTTCTCACCTGGACATGAAGATGCCAATAATGTAAATTCAAGACATGTAGAAACTTCTGTGTATATAAAGAACATTTGGACAGGCTCAATACCTATAGCAGGAATGTCTCTAGAGACCTACACACATATATTCACATTAAGCTTACAAAACATTTAAGGATTTATTTATTTATTATCAGAAATAGGACTGCTACAAAGAATTATGTTTAAAGGGCTACTGATGAGCTTCAATCTTTTCCTAATTGCCAGAGGTCTTAAGCAACTAAATAATCTACCATGTAATCTGCCGGTCTATTAGGAAAAAAGAAAAAGACACCGCAAACCTTTCTGAACGTGGTCAACTCTTGAACCAGAAAACATCACTTGGAAGAGGAATATATCAATATTGCAGGATTCTACCATTGAGGAAGAAGCCTGGTTCTACACTGTGAGAAGTATTCACCCCATGGAAAATAGCTGGCACAATTCAGAATACGCCACAAAAGTGAAGAAACAGAAAGTTCAATCCTTAAACTGAAGCATGATTACCAGTTGAGATACTAACTAGGGTAAAATTACCAAGTTGGCAAAGTCACCATATGCTCTGAGGGCTTATGTAACTGTCTGAATGTGGAACTGAAGCCAGATTTCCCAAGGAGGCTTCCAGATTTGCTTGAGTCAAAGCAGGCATCTTTACAATACAGAATGATTTTCTGGCACGACTTTTCCCTGTTTTGGATATTTCAATTGTCAGAGAACCAGAATGTATATGAAGGTGTTCAGATCATCTTTTATTGGTGTGTATGAAGACATTCGAGTAAAATAGCCCATAAGGTTTCCTGCTCCCAAGACAGGGATCCAGGAAGAGTTTAACTTGCATGTCTAAGGAGGCCACAAGAAAGACCTCAGACACGTATATGTATAACTGATTCACTTTGCTGTACAGCAAAAAGTGACACAACATTGTAAATCAACTATACTCCAATAAAAAAAATAATAAATAAAATAAAATAGAGAAGCAACAAGGATATAATGTATAGCACAGGGAATTCTAGCCATTATCTTATAATAACTTTTGAGTGTAAACTGCAAAAATACTGAATCGTTATGCTGTACACCTGAAACAAATATAATATTGTAAATCAATTATGCTTCAATTAAAAAAAAAAAAGACAAGTAGCCGGCGGCGCTCTGTACCGCTGGGCCCCTGGCAGGGACTGAGCTAGGCCTACTATTCAGGAGAACCCACCTCCCGTTCTCCCAACTGATTGTGCAACTTTGGGCAGGTCACAACTTGCCTGGGCAGTTAGCAAAGTAAAGGGGTTAAAGTAGATTTAGGACCCACAGAGGCTACTCTCTGTGCACTGGGTATCAGATTACCATTTTGTTGAATCTTATGCAAAGGCCACAATGCTTTAAATCTTTCAAAGTTCATTTACCTAGTTTCCTTTTGCTGAGTTCTAGAGAGTGAAGAAAAGTTAAATTTAATTCTGTTCCAATGCTCAAGTGAAGGAGGCAGAGTTAACACAATGTCAAGCCTGGGAGCCTGAGGTCTGCCAGGAAGTACTATGCTGAGTGCTTTTTGGAAATCTTACTCTAGATATCAAAGTCCTTTAAACATTTTTTTCCCTCTTTTAATTAAAAAAAATGCAGAGGGTATAAACAACTTTTGGTTTGGAAGGCTTAAGTCATTGTGACCTGTGCAGAGATATTTTGCAGTTGCTTTACATATCAAAAAAGAAAAGTATGAAACCCTAAAAAAAGTAAGTTCAAGTGGAGAGTATGTTAGAGAATAGTAAATTTCCTATTTACCCTACTCTACACTATTTAAACATCTAAAATTTGAACCAGATCTTGAATAATAGTCAGTCAACATGTACATACTTGACTCATGCCATGGTGAGCCGCAGGTTTAACGTGGGTCTAAGGCAGATATCAAAAGCTAAATCTACACACAAAAACACCTTCAATTCCTGTGTCCTTGCTATTTTCTTCCACTTAATCACCCCACAATGGCTATGGGCCTGAGGTTAAGAACAAAAACAAACTCGAAATAAAAATAACAGTGGTTAGGAGGAGGTAGTCTAAGTTTAATGTTCATGATGGATAAATATGTTCCACAGATGATGATATAAGTTTTAATAGCACTTTACATATTTTAAACTTCTCTACTTCAAATCAGGTCTATTTTGTTCATCTGGTCTAAATAACATATGTAGTTAATATGCAACTAAGTGACATCTTGACTGGACCTTCTACTTTAAGTGAGTTTCAGTTAGCCATATAGGCAGGTTTTGCTTTTTTTCTAAATAAACATTTCAGGAATATTATGCAGCCATTAAAATGAAGATAATAAAATCTGTGTAGTAACGTACATATTGTGTGTATGTGTGACAGAAATACTATTAAAAAGCCAGAATACAAAATTATACTAGAATGACTACTATTATTTAAAACAAACTAAAAAACCACCTTCTTTCCATAAACATATGCACAGGCCAAAAAGCTAGGAGGAAATATACCAAAATCCTAATACTAGTTGTGATAGGGTGGTGAGATTAGAAATGATCATTTTTCTTCTCAATTTTTCTGTAATGAGCTCATATTTATATTATAGTGACATCATAAATTTAACAAACAAGCAAGTAAAGAGTAATCTAGAAAGGTAATCGAGGAAGGCCTTTATTAAATCCTTACTTCAAATATTATATTCCTTTTTACTATCATCTATCTCATCTTTACTCACTATTGAGTCATAATCCTAGACTTTTCGTAACGGAACAGACCTCAGAAAAACTGAGTCTAATCTATTCATCTTAAGAGATGAAATCAATGAAGTCCATCTGGGTAGGTCATTTTGATTATGCCTTTTTCCTTTTTAAATAAACGAGAGTCAATCACGTATGAAGTAAAACTAGAAACAAAATAATTTAAAATGGCTGACTCAACCTTGTCTAGTCTCAAACGTGTCATAAAGCAAAGGAGGAAGAACGCCTTGTGTGGGTGAAGACGTTCCTGCTGGCCTGGAGGCCTGGCTTCCCCACGTGTTCTCACGTCACTAACCAGCAGAATCCTTGCCTGGTTCGTTCAGTGATGTGACCTGCACAGTTCCATGCACCCAGCCCTTGGTTGAGATGGAGGGCTCTCAGGAAATGAGACTCATTCCATTTCACAGTTCAATCACAGGATAAACATGTCCTACTAAAGCAAGCCCTGAAATGTCAAATACTATGACCTGTCTGTGACTAGGCAGCCCAGAAATGCACTTGTCAACATGGGAATCAGATAACCAGCCAGCGGAGAACAATGAACGATGGTTAGTTAAGAATTTTAAGATTTAAACACAAACCAAAACCATTTCCTAAATTTTCATGTATCTTTAACCCTCAGAGAGAAATAAATCCTGCAGCTTCATAGTTTTTACATGAATATAAACCCACATGGATAAGATGTTTATTGAGAAAGGGTTAAAGCATTCTCTTTCATCCAAATTAAATTTCTTCTATTCCTGGAGATTCTGTTGAACCTAGAAAAGGCTCTGTGAGAGGAGGATAGTTGTATAGAATTTGAGAGAGAAACATATACAGTATATGCATGTTAAGTCTCAATAAGAAAATAATTCACTTTGTCACATACAAAGTGTAAAGTACCCACAGACTAATGCAGACTCATACGGATGCCACTGTAAATAGAAACTGGCCATCTACTTACTGTTTGAGATTTCTTCTTTTTCTTTTTCATTGACCTGAAAAAACCTTGTTTTTCCTTTTCCTTGAGTTGTTCAGAATGACTAATGTTTTCAGGACTTTTCCTAAATGGGAAGACATTTTTATCATATTGATCTTTCAATCATTCTCCTGCCATTATATGACAAACATAATGAAGACTAAAAATGCATGACACCAGGTTCAAATAGCCATGAAGAATCAAGCACATAGGTAAAGAGCCTCTAAAAACCACAGAAGGAACTGAATCTCATCAACCATGGTTAATGATTAGCCTTTTGGCAAAGGCTCACTTGAACGAGCAATTTGAGCATTATTACAAATGATCTGTATCTATGCCGCAGGACCATTTTCATGCTGTTGAAAACCTCAGAATTAGAGTCTGAAAAGCACACGCTTTGAAGGATGGCTTTTCTGTAACCCTCTGAGAGAAACAGAAACATTTTCAGTATCTTCGTTTTTCTATTTACCTTTTAAAAACCAGCTTAACAAGTTCATTATTAGTGGCTTGCCAAGGTACTGAACATTAAAAAAAAAAAAAAATCAATACTGCTACATAAACCTTACAAATAAAAGTAAAAATTGCCTGAAACTGGAAAATCCCTTTATAAAAATCTTATATATATTTATTAAAACTAAATAAAAAATAGATAAGGTATGAAAAAATGGAGACAGGATGAATGCTTTAATACAAAGCACTCTTCTGAAAAAAAAGCTTCTAACTGAAAATAACGACATTAAGCTTCATACCACTGACACCACCAGGTATTTTAATACAAATAGGAGATATTAAAAGAGAGCAAACAAGACACCTCAGCCCCAAGAAGGTGACTACTTGTATGTTAACAGAGGCCCTATATTACTTAAATTAATTTACGGTCTTTAAAAAACAACTGGAATGGTGTCATTCTCGAAAAAGGCACATTCCACGGGCCCTATTTTGAATTTGAACATCTAGATGACTGTGGAAAACCATTTTCTCAAATGACTGAATTCCTTCTATTAGCTATTCCCCAAAATCAAGAGTAGAAACATTAACGGTGACAGAATTCATTCATATTTATGATTTTAGAGTACTGAACAGTAAAGTTACCAGAACATCTAAAAAAACATGAGCAAACCAGCATCCTTTACTTGATTAAACCTCTGTGAAGGCAGAAAACATCTATACAAACCATTACAGATCCACATGATAGAAAACACCATGAAGCTATTTTTAAAAATCACATCTTCACAGATTTTTCACTAATATGAAGGAATATTCCAACTACAATATGAAGTGAAAACATCAGGATTCAAAACTTTCTACATAATATGAGCCCAACTGTATTTTTTAAAAAAGGCATATATGTGTATATATACACACGTTTTTTAAAAAGCAGGAAGAAAATTTTTAAAAATCTTAATAGTTATCATTTCTGGGTAGTAGGATTATTGGTGATTTGTTGTTACTTCTTTTTAATTTCAAACAACAAACATGTACTGCAGATATAATAAAAAGGTTTTACAAACCACACAAAATTCATTTGAAAAGCCACGAACTCGTGATCAAAGACCACAAGGGAAACAATTTAGAGAGAGAGAGAGACAAACACACAAAAAACAAGAAGTAAAAACCATGACTGTTTGAAGGAGCCATGGTCATTTCTTCTCAAGTGTTTGGCCTAAAAGTTAATGGGAATACCAAAGAAGGAAAAACATGTACTGTAGGCTCAAGTGTTCTTGAAACTCATTAGGACCTGCAATTTTAAACCTCACTGAGAGAGTTCCAAGTTCTGAAGTTAAAGTTTTGTAATACAACACAACCAATAAAATAATTAGCACTGGGACTCAGAATGATGCATATAAAATTTTGAAAGCTAAAAAGCTTCAGACATGATGGAATGAGTGAGAATGGAATAGTGAAAAGTTAAAGATTCTTTAAACTCAGTGTTGTAGTGCTGGAAAAAGCACTCTCATCCTAATGACAGACTGGGCCTATTCGGTCAAAGTTTCTTATGACAAGTACTGTTGAGATTAAGGAGATGAAACCCTTGGATGGGGCCTAAAGACAGACTGCCCTAAACTAAATTCCAGGCCACAGCATTCAGTTATGTGAGGGTTCTACGGAACACAGCAGAACAGTGTAAGTAGTTTGCTGGAATCACAAAAGCACCACTCTTAGAATTGAAAGTAACCTTAGAGAGCATCTAGTCCAACCAGCAATACTATTCCTAATGTTCTGTAACTTCCAGAAGTTAAAGAATTATATGCTTATGATATAGCTTATGCCCTTCCATAATGGGGTCTGCACATAACCTAGAAGCACAACAGAGTACTCAGATTAATGGGTAGAAGTTTTTGCTAATCAGAATTAAAGTCTAACAAAATCTCAAAGGTCTGCTGAGGGTCAGTAGTTAAAGTGCTTTCTGCCAACCCAGGAAATCTTTAAGGGGGACACATTCATCATGACCACAATCTCAGGATGGGAATGGGCGTTACTATAAGAATGTTAACATTGGCATGAGAGGAAGTGAAGGCTTGAGACACTAGTCCTAGGAGGAGCAGGATTTGGGTAGGAAGAAGAGTCTGTCCAATAAAATGAAAGTGAGAGGATGGGGGGGGGTGGGGGAAGGGTACTGAAAGAGAAGAAGCAGCAGGACAAAAAGACCGGTGTTTGCAGTTCCCTGTGTCCCCAAAACACAGAGGATGAATCAAAGACTCCCGCAGGGTCTCTTCAGAGGAACTGGATAAACTAGAGCCCGGGGGAAAGGGGAATGATGAGGAAAACATCCTCAAACTGGAGCTGCAGAGAGGCGGTAGGGCCAAGATCCAGGTGGGAAAAGATTGCAGGGGCCAAAGCAAAAAGAAAATAAATTACCCTTGGACTAGAGGATGAAAGCTAGGTGTAAGGTGTGAGTATGCATGCATCACAAAAGACACAAAAGGAAGTCAGAGAGAAAGAAAGAGTGCCAGTCGGGGAGAGAGAGGGAGACAGAGAGGGAAAAGCTACATTGAATCATACACATACAGAGAATTAACAGAAAAACATAAGAGGAAAAGCCTGTGAGAGACACTTAGGGATGGAGAGAAGCTGCCTGGAACACAGGCACCTAAAAAGCTGTGTGCTGTACAAATGAATGAAAAGACTTGAACATCTATAACCAGCAGTGCACCCAAAGGGTAAGAGTCGCCGCACGACTTAATCTCATTTGTGAATTCTGGACCCTGTTATTGATTCTACCTGGTACGGTCAACAGTTGTATGCTGAGCTAACTGTACAGGCAACAGATGGGTTCAAGAGGAGCAGCACAAGAGAAGGGCAAGTGGGTGATCACATAAATCACAGGGACAGGAGCTTTCAGAAGGACCACCCAGCTAGTCACTTGGCACAGTGGGGGGTGGGGTGGGCAGCGAGGATGATGGGGGAGGAGTGTGTGTGTGTGCGTGGGTGGAGGGAGCAGTTAACAATAACAGTCTCCTTCCTGAACAGTCATGGGACTCAAACAGTATCTACCACAACAGCTACTACTTCCATAAGGGGTTAAGAGGAAAGAGAATTCAAAAGACTCACCTAAAAAAAGGAAGGAATTAAAACTGACTGAATCAAAGCCAACCAACACTTACAGAGTACTGTGTATGCATCAGGATCTGTGTTAAGTGTTGGAGATACAGAGAAAAACTAAAACAAGGAGTGTGACCTCAGGCTGCTCACAGACTCAAGGCAAGAGACCCACAGGTTTGACGGAGGGCCAGGAAGTGCCAGCATAATCTCCCCAAAAGCAGCAGCATGAAGGCGCGCAGAAGAGGAGAGATGCTTACTCTGTGACACTTGTCCTGCCACCCTCCCGCCCTGCCAGTGTGACTAGGGTGGGTCGGCTAATGTCTGAGAGTAGGAAGTCAGTGACTAATTCTACAGGAATAATTCTGCGAGTTATCAGGACAAGCAATAATGGATACCAATGTCTTCATAACTTTACAAGAAGAGAAAGCCTGGGATTGTGCGAGTGACAGCAATTCTTCACTTATTTCAACGACTGGGATTTCTAATTAATTTGGTTTACTATTTAAGTGTCAATTTTTAACCCAATTTTGACAGCAGTCTTTCTAAACACTTTGTCTTTTTATGGAAAGTAAGAGCAGCCTATTTTAAAGATATATACTCTACATGGATATCTCTGCTATGTATAAGACCATACAGCTAGAAATGATTTTCCCACTGGGGCCTGAGAAAAAGCAAAAATACCTCTCTTCTCTCTACAGCTATTGTTTAGAATCCTTCTCCCTCTGCACACTGTACTGTTACCTGGGATTATTTCTTGCCTGACAACCTCAGTGCCAACTGCTAGAACTGTGCATAAAAGAAGAATAAACAGGCTCACAGGGAGGGTGGAGGTGTTTTCCCGTTAGTAAAGATGATCAACCTGACTGCATTAACCCTATTTTTGTTGTTCTGAAATATTTTGGCTTATCTCCCAGTTCTTAACTGGATTCTGGACAGCTGAGATGGCCAGAATAACAGCTCTGTGTATTATACTACACTATCCATTTATCACTTTAAAGTATGACATAGTAGCTTGATTTTTCTATTGCAAGAAATGTGGACACTGTACAGATATCCTCTTCTCCAAAGACATGGAAGTACTACTAACAAGGAGAAACAGACTGCTCTTAGGTAAGTGATAATTTAGGAACAGCAATTCACTATGTCACCATGGTTTGTTCATGTTTTTGTAACAGTTATCAAAAGGCATTTCTCTCAAATATAAATATGGTGAACCAATGAGAGATACTGTTCAAGAAAAAAATCCAAGACAAGTCAAGCTTAATGGATGACTTAGACTAAGTTAGATATGATGCGTGGAGAACTATCATAGCAGCATTATCATGAGGGGTAGTAGGAACAAAAGAATATAGCCAATTCATCCCTGGCAATTCTGGAATTCTCTCAAGCCTCATAACAGCAGTATCAGAGTAAAGATGACTTGATGAAGACTTATCTAAAGTTCAGCATCCCAACTGTGCCTCTTTTTCAAAACAATTGTTGTTAGGTTTCTACACATATCCAGGTCTAAACAAGCTCTACTTAAACTGATTATCAAAAAGACAGAAACAATATGCTGTTAAGTTGTTTTGTTTTTCTTTTTCAATATGCTGTTAAGACTGTTAATCCCACATTTGGATTTAGTTTTGATCTGACCTACCTAATTTTCATAGGACTATGTTAACATGCAATCGACGCACTTTTAAACCATCACCACTTCATCATGCAATGACCAAGACGAAAAACAATTCCATCTGAACTTCTGTGTTCTCACAACTTAGACACTATTCTCACGGCTTGTCAAAACCACACTTGAAAACTCTCAACGCCGTTAACTTAAAGAAGTTGTACCTGTGCTCTCAGGTTAATGTATAGATCTTGTCTACTGTTACACGTTGGAAGAATGCACTGAAGTTCATCAGCAAAGTAAGTGGAGACGAGACACCTGGCAAGTCATACTGAAGTTAGAGAACATTAATGGCAAAAACCACGGCTGCTAACGTTAACAAGTCACAACGGTGCCAGGCACTGCTCTAGATGCTTTTGATGTTTGACTTCATTTAACGATCATATTTACCCAATGAGGGAGGTGCTATTCTTAGCCCATTTTACAGACAAGGAAACTGAGGGGCAGAGAACTGAAGGTCACATGGCCAAAAGGTGACACTAGTCAAGATATCCTATTTCCAGGGTCTAACCTCTGAGTCATTAATGTTAAAACTCTCATTTTATAAATAAGGCGATAGATATAAAGTATGCTTACAAAAGAAAAAGTATTTATAGCTTTAAGAAAACCGTTTTTATTATTGTAAAAATAAGTAAGTTATTTTCCGCATAGGGCATGGTAACACTGAAACCTTGATATAACCCTGCCAACAGGGTCCAAATTGTGTGAATTCTGGCAGTAAACAGCAGAGATGGAATCTGACAGATTGGTCTCGTTCTCAATTCAGTGAGTTACAATGAGGCACCATTTTATTCTCTTGGTGGGGAGCTTAGCAGCTGTATGAAATACTTAAACACCCCTCACATCTAGATTCTGGGAAGTCTTTCTGGGGAGCTGAGAATATAAAGTCTACATTATTAAAAAAATAGTCCTACCCCTAAGACAAGATCTGCTAATGAGACTTGATGTATGTTATAATTCTCTCCTTAAATTTTTATTACACATGACACAAAGATTAAAGGATAAGCAAAACTGGCACATCATTTTATCCTCTGACTACCAGTACATTTTTGTGGTAGCATGAAGGGTTGTTCCCCTATTTCTCTCTTTTCACCCTGAATGAAAGTCAGGCGGCACAGAAGTACAGGACATGAGCTTCAGAGTCAGAATGCATCTAGGTCTAGATCCCGGCTCCCTCCTCCCTGTTTCTGGCTGTTCAGCACCAGGCAGGCTCCTTACCTTTTCTAAGCTGCAGTTTCCTCATCTGGAGAGTGGGAGGCACCCCTACTTCAAAGGCTGATTGTGAGTACTGAGTGAGACAGTGCACACAAAGAGCTAAGCAAAGTGTCTCCTACATGATTCAACAGCAACAAGTGGAGAAGACAGCAAAGGACATCAATCATGTCAGAAGAAGGCGATGGAAGACTTATGAGGTATGTACTGACCCAGGATATTTTCTTTCTTTTACATCGTATTTAATATAAATGGTGAACATGAAAGAAACTATTACAAATAATGACAAATCACATTTCCCTTATTAAACAATCTCTCTTTAGAAAGAAAGGCCTAGCAGGGGAAAGAACGCTAAAAAGTTTTATCCAGAATTTCTATGAAATCTAAAATCTACAATTAGAAAAAAGAAGAGTAAAAACAAGCTAAAATACCCACCATGGATCAAATGCTGGTTGTCTTTTTGAGTGATTAGTTCCAGAACTGCTTTCTGACGGTAGGGAAGAGACTCTGGTTGACACATTATTTTCATGGAAAGAATTATCTGGACGTGGAGATGGCACTGAATGAAGAAAAAGTAAGCCACTGATATACTCTTTTGGTTAAAGCAGTTCTCATGTTGTTCTATTGCACTTTCTCTCACACAAACAAAATAAACTAACAAAAAGATAAGTCAAAATCCTTATTTGTCCTTCATATAACTCGTATGTTTTCTGAGGCTGGAGGCATTCCAGGGAGCATTCCCCCCACCTCCAACTGCCTATGACAGTAACTTGCAAGGGTCAATTAACACCAGGCAATATATATTCAAGGCATAAATTGATGTATCAGCTGATAAACTGGAGAACATCGTAGGAGACTTAAAAGTATGAATATGATCCCCATCTCCGTGTTTTGACATTCTTTTAAGTTGAGGCTTTCTTACATCATAGGCCCAACTACGTAAAATCTATTCTTAGTGTGAAGTGATTCTTAACAGTATGTGTACTGGAATACACAAACTACAGTTTAACCCTTGCCACTTGGGAGGTGGCATCAATTTTATATTTTTTAAAACTCAATTCCAAAGAAATTTGGTTATTTTTACAAAAATACTATTTTTCTCTAAGTTTTCAATCCAGGAATAAACAAAAAGACAAACCACGATGTATGTGAGTAAATACTTTTCTGCTTTTCTTTGGGAGGTGGGTGGGTATTATCTTTTTCTATCAATTTCTAAGCTTGGTCATAAATGAAAATATATTGCAAATTTCATCACAAAAGGAATATACAGGCTGTATATAAAGACAAATGACACCATACTACTTGACTCTTGGCCAGCAGGACTGAAAATGGGAAATATACTAAAAAATCTGTCGTTTCAATGATACCACTAAATCTTTATCCAGTTAGATTTAGTAGCATGATTGAAACAAGCGATGTCTCCAAATGTTTCACCTAGTTAAATCTTTTCCTTCTATTTCTGGACTTTCTAAAATAAAAATGTTCTTCCTGCCAAACAGTGAAGTCGATTATGAGGGGCTTTGCTGATAGTAACCTAGTTAATTCACTTGCAATCAAAATAAAACCGTGTTTCTAGAAGTCAAGGACTAATTAATTAATTGAAAACTTAGTTAACATTTTAATATTAAAGTATACTCTCCAGACATCTATAGAAATAAAACATGTATGATCCACTTTGCACGTAAAACTTACAGTGAGAGAAGAAAAGACTTGCTTATATGTACACTACAATATTTTGTTTAATTAACTTTAAAAAAAAATTTTTATTTATTTTTGGCTGTGTTGGGTCTTCGTTGCTGCACGTGGGCTTTCTCTATTGTGGTGAATGGGGGCTACTCTTCATTGCGGTGCAAGGGCTTCTCATTGGGTGGCTTCTCTTGTTGTGGAGCATGGGCTCTAGGCACGTGGGCTCAGTGGCTGCGGCACGCAGGCCCTAGAGCGTGCGGGCTTCAGTAGTTGTGGTGCACGGGCTCAGTAGTTGTGACTCGCGGGCTCTAGGGCGCAGGCTCAGTAGTTGTGGTGCACGGGCTTAGTTGCTCCACGGCATGTGGGATCTTCGTGGACCAGGGCTTGAACCTGTGTCCCCTGCACTGGCAGGCGGATTCTTAACCACTGCGCCACCAGGGAAGTCCCATGTTTAATTAACTTTAATATGAATTAAAATTTTAGTCCCATAAGGTTCTAAAGTACCCATGGCATCAGAAAAAAGAATAATAAATGCATCAAAAGGCATATTCAATGCCTTATACTTTTCTCAAAGGTTGGGCTAGGAGGGAACAGAGTAGCCTAATCATTCAATATACATTATGTCCTGCATAACACTTGTATGCATTTATTTAGCTCAGGTTCCTAGTTAAAATGACCAAGCAGTTGTCCGTGTTACCCCCCAGTTCCTGCCCTTTCCAGCTGTCCTCCCAGATCAACAGAATAATGAGAAGGTGGGCAGTGTGGATGTGGCAACTGTAGAAGGTCGTGGTGACCTTTGAAGGAGGCTTTGAGAAGCTGAGCCTCACGGACTCAGGAGGCTTACTGAGTGGGCTTACTGCCAGTCTCACCACTAGGGTCTGAGGATTCCTGGGGGCTCCCACTCTATTACTACATAGCTCCTTAAAGGTGATACCTTTCTCTCTCAATCTGTCCTAAATCCATTCAGCCACTGAAACATCTGTTACAGGTGTCAAACATCAAAGCACATTTTTTGTTTTTTGTTTTTGTTTTTTTTTATGGTATGCGGGCCTCTCACTGTCGTGGTCTCTCCCGTTGCGGAGCACAGGCTCCAGACGCGCAGGCTCAGCGGCCATGGCTCACGGGCCCAGCCACTCCGCGGTATGTGGGATCTTCCCGGGCCGGGGCGTGAACCCATGTCCCCTGCATCAGTAGGCGGACTCTCAACCACTGCACCACCAGGGAAGCCCCAAAGCACATTTTTAAGGTCATGCAAGTACACTTGAAGATTTTCTTTCATCCAATCAACAAATATTTATGAAATTGCCAGGCAGTGTGCTAGTCAATGACGGTAAAAGAGGAAAAGGTAAAGGGCCTTGTAACCTTGTGAGAGAGAAATGCAAACAAAGAATCAGTACCATGTGGTGTGTGTCATGTTAGAGACAGAGGGCCATGGGCGGAACAAAAGAGGGAACACTTCACTTCACCTAGGTGGGCAGGGAAGCCATCACACTGCAGAGGACCTCAAAGCAGAATCTCAAAAGGGACAGAAACAAGTTGTCCAAGCAGGGGGAGTACTGCATTCAGGTCAGAGGAGGGCACGGCCTGTGTGAGTCCCACAGGCTGGGCACCAGAGTGGAGGAGGATGAGCTGGAGAGGATAGCAAGGGCCAGGGCAGAGAAAGTCTAGAATGCCATCTTAGGGAACTCAGATTTTGTCCTGATGCCAATGGGAAGTCGCCAGAGGACTCTCGGCAGATGAGAGATAGAGGACTGGGGCTGGGGTGGAGGCAATGGATTGTCCTGCTGTATTTTTTTCCCTGTAGCATTTATTATCTTTTACTGCTCTATGTAATTATTACATTTAGTGTTGCTCTCTCCTCATGAGAATGTGAACTCTGTGAGGGTCGAGACCTTTGGCTGTCTTGTTCACTGATGTTCTAAATTAGAAGTGTCAGACATACAAGTGACATCGATAAATATTTTAAGACTTGGGACTTCCCTGGTGGTCCAGTGGTTAAGAATCCGCCTTCCAATGCAGGGGACGCAGGTTCAGTTCCTGGTCGGGGAGCTAAGATCCCACATGCCGCAGGGCAACTAAGCCTGCGCGCTGCAACTACAGAGTCCACGCGCTCTGGAGCCTGCGCGCAACAACTAGAGAGAAGCCCCCGTGCCACAGTGAAGAGCCTGCGTGCCACAAAGAAAGATCCCACGTGCCACAACTAAGACCTGACGCAGCCAAAAATAAATAAATTTAAAAATATATATGTTATGACTTAATCGAATGAATGAGTGGTGTGGTCAGAACACAGCTTCAGAAGGATCATTCCAGGGACCGTTTTGATGGTGACCTTAGAGACAGGGAGAGCAGTTGGGAGGCTACTCAAAGTACCCAAGTCAGAAGCCACAAGGGTCTGAACTAAGACAGAGGGAACCAAGGCAGGGAGACGAGGTGGAAGGCAGTAGTGCAGGTAAGAATGACACTTACCGGAAGTCAGGGCAGTGAAATGTAGGGGAGAGTGCAGCCTGGATGTGTAGTGGGGGGGAGAGAAGAGAGGACCCTGATGGGTGCTAGGAGCTGGGTTTACCTCGGTAGAAGCTGCCAACTCTCCTCGGAACAGGATCATTGTACAGGTGTCTGTTTTCTTTGGGGACAGTGCCATCATCAGAGTGGGGGTCATGATACGCTCCACCCTGAGATAAAAAATAGGTTTACAAAAAGTAAACAACAGAGAGATAATGAGGCAACCTGTGAACGTAGAAAGGTGCCTAATTGATCTATAATTTACTCCGGGATCTATTTAAGAGAAAACTCATAATTATGGCATGAGGAAAACTGCTTACTTTATAAGCCAGTTCGAATAATCTGTGGGAGATTGGGTACGAATAAATCTTACAAGGTAGACTGTAATGATGTTGAGTGACCAATCTTTACAGACATGTTCTATTGTACAAGGTAACAGCTCTAGAAAATTCAGACCTCAGACTTCTGCCGTGAATGGAATGAAGTGGTGCCTTCTCTGGAGGACTCCTTAACGGAAGATCGCGCCACAGTCATCTCTGGAGGCAGTTGCTCTCCGGGCTGGAAGTCAAATTTCAAAGGATTTATAAGAGTGTCCTGTTCCTAGGGATGAAAATCACCTAAATCGCCATGGGTTTTATTTGGTATAACCAGTACCTTAACTGGCTAAAATTAAACATGTGAATTGGTTAAAACACAAATTGTCCTATAAAAGAGTGAATCATCTGATGAATGTAAAATAAGTCAAACAAATGTCACACAGATGGAAAGTGAAATTCTCATTAAAGTTAATGCAAGCAGGGAATGAATTACTCTGAAAATAGTTCAATTAATTATTAAAAATAAAGAAAATTATCTTCCTAATATCTAGAAAGTCATGGTCTGAGCAGCACTCAATTAGAATAGAGATTCTGTTAGTTAATCCAAAATTTCTCTAGCAGATTTTAGGCTGAGTTCTCAAAAAAGAACTACAGATGCAAAATTATATTTCATGAAGGACTTACATGGCAGATTAAGATGAAAACAAATGTTCTTTGGATATATCAAGGAATTGAATCAGTACCCTTAATAATTTGTCTTAAAAATTCCCTAACTACTGCAGTTTTTGTACTTAAGTTCTCTTCTTAATCTTCTCTAGGTTAAAAGTACTTATACTTCATGTATTTTCTTAATAATCACGACAGCACTCATCTCCGGAGACACTACCTATTTCTCTCAAGGAAGTGAGTCACAAGCTAAAAGCAGCCTTGGTCCACAGTCGTGTTCATTGAGGGGAAAAGTAGCATTTTCTACCCTCAGAAAAAAAAGATTAAGGAATAAAATTACCAAGCCATTCAGAGGAGCTAGCTGAATTGCATATCTGTATATTATGCACAGAAAATTATTTTGAGCCTTACATGGTGTGTCAAAACCAGTTTATTTGAGATTTAAAATATGGTTTTCTCTTTCTTCCCCTCACTCCCCAAATGTACTACGAAAGGATTCTGGGCAGGAAATTACCCAATGTAGCCTTTCTTCTTTCTACTTTGTGACAAGATCTCATTTGAATTTTATCACATGCATTGTTTACAAAGACCTCTACATCTAACATAAACTCTAAGCGACAGAGCCAGTCCAGTCCCCTTGCTCTTGAAGGTGCCTACAGTACTTTGCAGGAGAGTGATTCCCATCATTATTCACAGCTTCAGTTACTTTTCAAGCCATATGCCATCTTTGTGCCTTTAAACTTGTACTTTCTTGCAGCTTGGCACTGCATTTCCTGAACTGGACTTAAAATTCAGTAACAGTTGGATCTGTGTTTAGCCGACAGTTATTGTTTTATAATTAGCTTATTTCCACCATGTTCATGAAGCCTTTTCTCTAGCACTCTCAGAGAGCCAGTCCATTTGTCCATTTTCCAAGGTATAGTTGTTTTTTTTTTAACTTCTTCTCTATTTACACTATGCTTAATGCTAACACACTTTACTGGCTTTGACCTCCATGTAACATCTATGTGTAGCTGCCAGACTCTAGAGATCTTTCTAGGCCCTAAATGATCCCTTCTCTCTAGAGGGGCTCCTCTGACGACTGCTCTGACTCCAATCATGACATCTCCTACCCCTCCTTTCACCTGGGCCCCAGACAGTCTTTCCAACCTCATGGAGAACATCTCTGCATAGGGGCCCAGGGTCACTCTTCAACCTCAATATGTCAGCATGACATGATGCAAAAAGCTCTGGCCTACGGACCTGGACATTGCCTCAAGATCCCAGCTCCACCCTGAACTAGTTGGGTAAACTCGGGCAATCCACCTAACCTCTCAGAGCCTCAGCATGCTCATCTGTGCAATGGAGGGGTTGAATGAGGTGACTTCAAGTCCTCTCTTCTACTCTGAAAAGGAGCTCCAAGAAGAGAAACCTTGAAGGCTTCCTTTTTTCTATATTCAATCTTTCAATTCACAAGTCCCGTTTCTACTTCTGAGGGGTCTTTAGACCCACACTTTCTCTGTCTTCCCACTGGCACTGACTTAGTCCAGAACGTATTTCTCCTCACCCCATGCTTGGATTATTGCAAAAGCCACTCTAAATCTTGCATTTTTTCACTCAAGCCACGTGGCCCAAGTTGCAATCCCACAACTCACCATGCTACTTAATGTCTCAATTATCCTCCTTAACTTCCAGATACCCTTTTTGGCCCTCCCTCGAGCCTCTTTCCTGATGTCCACTCTACTTTCTTCCACTGGTGAAACCCCCAACATCTCAGAAGTTTCTGCTCAGATTCCACCCCTGCCCCCTGGGGGCCTCCTACAACCCCCCGCTGGGACTGTGCCACTCCCCTCTGTCCCTGTTCCCCTCTGCCCCTGCGGTGCACACAGCTCTAGCACAGTGTGGGCATGCAGCCTTACAGTATTATTACTACCTATCTATTGGCAAGTGTCATCCCACCACCTCCAGCCCATACATTCTAAGAGGACGGGGACCACATCTTTTTCATCAGAGCCTATCATTGTGCCTAGCTCAGTAAATGCCTGAATACGTCTTCATCCTTTAGCCACAAAACCTCTCTCCACATCTGAGCTCTAAGCAAGACCTTCAGTTGCTCCTAAAGCCACTTCTGATTGCTCCTGCTCACAATGACCTCTCCCTGTCCTCAAGTACCTTTTATAGCCAGTGCCACAGAAATGTGGTTCTTAATTAGTTCATTTTTATCATGTATAATTTAATCTTCCTTGAGAGAAGATAAATTTCTCAAGAGCAAGAACCCTGTCTCAGACTCTTTTGAGTGCCCAAGAATACCCAGCATAGAGAAGGTATTCAGTGCCTGAAGAACAGCCCCCATCATCCCAAAAGCAGTAGCAACAACTAAGACATTTACTCTGTGCCCGGCATAGGGCACACAGTGCTTTATACACCATGTTTAATCCTCACAACAACACTCAGATGAGGTATCAAGGCACAGAAAGATTATCACTTTCCCAAATTTACAGAGTTTGAAGCACACTGCAGGACTGGCTGCCGGGCTTTCCAGCTCAAGATCTTAGCTGCTTTGCTATACCAACTGCTCAGTTATTGACAGTCTCCCCCTCCCCAGCACTGATCTTGCTAAGCTTCCCACTGCACAGTCCATCTTATTTTCTGGAGCTCTGACACATGCCGATGAACCAATTTTTGTATCTTCTAAAAGGAGAGTACTTTTGCTACATGACACTCTTTTCTTCTTCTAACATTGGTTTTTCTCCACCTTCATTTCTTTGATGCAGGTGAATGTTTCATATCACGAAAATATAATTTTAAAAATATGTGTTCTGTTACAAGAATGCTGCTTCTTTTAAATAGGTTAGTGTCAGTTCTAGAGCCTGAAGATCAGTAAGATAGAGGCAGCATTATGCTAAAAACATTGCCTTGGGATTTAAAAACAACCCAAAAGACTGAAAATTAGCATTTATCCTGGCCTGAAGTTATATTTACCTATAGTTCTGGATAAATTTAAAACTTTTCAATTCAGTTAAGATATCGAGTAAGGTATTAGCAAAAGGGTTTGATTTAAGCAAATGTGGTTTGGAGAGATTAGAGAAAATTCCCATGAATTCACACTGAATTTTGAGAAAATTAAAAACTAACCCATATAGCTGATGAATTCTGTAATAAATCAAACTAGGATTCTCTAATGCAAATCAAAACTACAATTAGGTACCACCTCATGCCGGTCAGAATGGCTATCAATAAAAAGTCTACAAATAACAAATGCTGGAGAGGGTATGGAGAAAAGGGAACCCTCCTACACTGCTACTGGGAATGTAAGTTGGTGCAGCCACTGTGGAAAACAGTATGGAGGTTCCTCAGAAAGCTAAAAATAGAGCTACCATATGATCCAGCAATCCCACTCCTGGGCATATATCTGGACAAAACTATAATTCAAAAAAATACATACACCCCTATGTTCACAGCAGCACTATTCACAATAGCCAAGACATGGAAATAACCTAAATGTCTATCGACAGAGGAATGGATAAAGAAGATGTGGTACATATATACAACGGAATACTAGTCAGCCAAAAAACGAATGAAATAATGCCATTTGCAGCAACATGGATGCAACCAGAGAGTATCATATTAAGTGAATTAAGTCAGAAAGAGAAAGACAAATAACATATGATATCACTTACATGTGGAATCTAAAATACAACACAAATGAACCTATCTATGAAACAGAAACAAAATCAGGGACATAGAGGACAGACTGGTGGTTGCCAAGGGGGAGGGAGGTGAGAGAGGGTTGGATTGGGAGTTTGGGATTAGCAGATGCAAACTGGTATATACAGAATGGATAAACAAGGTCCTACTGTACAGCACAGGGAACTATATTCAATATCCTGTGATAAACCATAATGGAAAAGAATATGAAAAAGAATGTATATATATGTATAACTGAGTCACTTTGCTGTACAGCAATAATTAACACACTGTAATTCAACTATACTTCAATAAAAAATTAATGAAAAAAAATAGTACAAAATATGCCAGAAAGGAACATTTAAGAAAGGAAAACGGATTTTGAAAAAAAGCTTTCTGCGTTGAGTACTCAACAATTAGCTTAAGTAACTAAAAAAAATTTTTTTAACAGATTAGTCCTTCAAGTATTGCTTCCTTAAATGTGTCCTATCAAGAAAGTATGACCTCCTGCTGTAGGGACAACTGCACACTGACCCCATCACATCCCCGCACCACCTTTCCATGATGAGCCGATAGATCTGGTCAAGGTCCTAAGTTGTACCTGAGGTGATAAGAGCTGCAGGCTGTTGGCTCTGGCCGCCATCCCTTGCCCTACGCTCAAGCTTCCGTCCAAGCCTTTGGCTCTCACTTTGTCCCGGGTCACGTACATGGAATGCCTGTGTGGACGCTGCTGGGAGGAGAAGGGGCTGGTGTAGCCAAGCCCATACGAAAAGGATTCATGAGGCGCAGACAGCGAATGTGAATGGCTGCTGTCCATGTGTTCGGGCAGCTTCAACTCCTCCATCGTCTTGGAATGCCTGGTTGTGGTTCGGCGTGAGTCAAGAGTGCCCTCACTTCGGTTATTTCTCCCCGAGGGGCTGAGCAAAGTTCTTGTGTCGCTGTGCCTGGTGAGGGTTGGGCTGGTGGGAGAGTTCAAGTCCAAACAGCTGGATGGGAAGTACCTACTGGTACTGGACTCTGCGATCTGGGCCCTGGCTTCGGAAAGGTTGCTCACAGACTTGGAGTCACTCAATGCCCCATGGCTTTTGGCCTTGGTCCTATAGGAAGGACTCCTAGAGGACTGGGGAATGGTGTCGATGTAGCTATGCCGACTCTGCTTTTCACTGGGCTGCAGCGTCCCGGCTTTGCTCTGAGAACTTTCCATAAATGAGTGCCGGTTCTGCTGAGATCTGCTGCTTGATTTGAGGTACTTCGTGCCCGGGCCTTCCGAAGGCTTTGGGTCAATATTAAAATCAAACTCTGTCTTTGATTTGGCTTCTTTTGGGCTGAGAAGGTGTGGTATGTTGTTGTTGGTCAGATCTTTGCTGGTAGGCCCAGGCTGGCTGCCCGCTTGGTAGGTTTTGGTGTGCATGGGACTAAGAGTAGCTCCAGCAAGGTTTCCGTTCAGGAAGCTTTCGTTGGCAGGAAGACCTTCGTCAGCCCGGGGCAGACCCACACCTAGGTTCTGGATGTCCTTGCTGTTAGATCTGTGATGAGACTGCAAAGCCGCACTTTTGCTGGCTTGGTTTCTATGTCAAAAATGAAAGAAGTATATCAGTTTCCCTCAAGAGCAGAGGCACAAAAAGTATCATTAGAACAAAAAAGAACAAATACCTAAAACACTGCAAAGACTAAAAACAGTAACTCTCTCAAACATGTGACTATAAATAACATGTAATCTATCAATAAGAATTAAGTTGCTTAGATCAAGTCACTCTGCCACAAAGCACTGGTCCTGATGAAGTGCTTTGGCATTCTTAAATGCTCAGCTAACTTACTGCCAACACAGCTTCTAACTGATAATCTGGGCAAACATGCTTTTGCTATGTTGGTGCTCACATGCGTGTGTACTGTAGAAAGCCTGCAAAGAAGAAGAGGGCTGAGCTATAGGCAAACTCTTTATGACTCTTTGTCTGCTTGAACATCAGAAGGAGACGTTTAGACTTGCAGATCACTGTGTTCCTTGAACTTCGTTTTTATTTGTAAAACTCACAGCCTGCCTCAGAGATACACACTCACAGCACATACACACAAGCACCAATGTCTTTTGTCTTTAGCCTGTATAATCAACAAATGAGAATTCTACCAAGGTACTCAAGAAAAGAAAATGATACTCTGAAAAGAAGTGTGAACTGCCTAGTGAGGTTTGTTGGAAAACAGGATGATCAACGTTTATGTATTAGAGAAGCAGCAATACTCGGGGCATGTCAGTGTCAGATACCTCCTGTACACTAAACAGGAGCATGTCTCTAACTGGATCTAAACAGGTAATTTCTCTCCAAAAGACATAATTTATTCTCTTCTTCATTTCACACTTCATTATTACAAATGGGCTGAGGCTTCATCTGGACTGAAATCTTTAGGACTGAAAGCTTCATTTCCTACTTGGTTTAAAATACAAAATATAAATCCTGAGGAAAACCCTGTCCTCTATTTGAAAGCTGAAGCTGACATCACAGCAAGGTCAGTTTGTTCTACTGTAACTATTTAAAGGACCAAATTGTGGTTTGAGATAGGTAAGAATGCTTTTAAATGAACAATAACTTACACAATTCCCTTTTTACTATGCATTCCAAAAAATTTGCTGCATAAATTGCTATTGCTAAAGACGGTTTGATCTGGGAGAGTTTTGTTCCCATTGCACACTAATTAGAGGAAAAGTCCCATTTTTTTCCCCTGTAGAGTGGTAATCTGTGAAACTATGCCTTCCTATTTTGTCTATGAGAATCCACTCGTTCAGGCATCAAAGGTAAGGGCCCTCATCCTTTCCTCCTACCTTGCAGAGGAGTGTTAAAAAGTATCTGATATCAAGCATGCCTGTAATAGTGTGGAAGGCCTCATCTCCAAAACGCACTTACTAATATCTCTCCCAATTGGGTCACAAAAATTGCAACATTAAAGAAGGTCACTTAAATATGAGCTAACTGGCAGGATCAGAGGCCATGGATACTGACAGCTGATTTGTCTGTCTTCTTCTGTCTTTTTCCGTGACTGTATCTACTGCCTCATCTTGATTTACAAGCAAAACCTAGAAAACCTACAAAAATAAGTGTTTTACGGTTTATCTAGGAATAATACAGAAGATATTGCTGTTATTTTGGGTGAAGAAAATCAATTTTGTATAGTTTATTTCAACCTAAATAAAATGTGAATTTTGTTTAAAAAAGAAAAATATGAGCTAACTAAATGGCAGACCCAGAAAGAAATTACAAAAAAAGGAAAGTTTCACTTTCTGTTAAATGATGTTAACAGAGTCTATCTCCAGATCTATAGAGGACAGTCCTCATGTCAGGTTTTAAACCATTAGAGTTGTTTGTCAACTTACATCCTGGTAACTAAAATATCTCAGCAACTTCTCAAAAAACCCAAATGATGATAGACAGTCTCACCCATAAATAGATGTAAGTGTGTTGGTTATTTCCCACGTGCCCAACCCCCAGTCCATTCTCCATTCCTCTCTGCTCCAGCCTGGGTCTGGGGAACCCAACACTGAAGAGTGTCACCCAGCCTCCCTTGTCACCTAACTCCCAGTTGGGCTTAGCAGTGCAAGGGGCTGGGGGCTGTCTCCCCCGGCAGTGGCTCCCTGACTCAGATCATAGCTGTGCCTCTAGATTACAGCTCCCACAGGGTGGTTTCCCCTGCCTGGCTCCCCTGGACTCTCAAAACCCTATTTCTTCCTCTTTCTCCTTCAGGCCTAGAGAGGGTAATCGCAGAGATAACTCATGCAGATGTTGTGAAATGTCCAAAGCTCCAAAGAGGACATCCAGAAAAGGGTAGAGAAGAGTGAAGATAGCTGCTACAGCTTTTGAAACTCTTGGAAACACTGCTCTCAATGTGGAGCACAAACCTACGTATGTTACGAAGAACATATTCATAGTAACATAAGATATAATTTCTAATGTGAAAAGAGAGGCTATAAAGTTAAGGTGGAAACATTTGTCACAGAGTTAGGTTTCCCATAAATGTACAAAGTGCCTAAACCACTATTCTGAAAGTTTCTGTCTTGGTATTAATCTGAAGCCACTGAGCTCTGCACACAACT
Source organism: Aethalodelphis obliquidens (assembly GCF_003676395.1). Classification (NCBI taxonomy): domain Eukaryota; kingdom Metazoa; phylum Chordata; class Mammalia; order Artiodactyla; family Delphinidae; genus Aethalodelphis; species Aethalodelphis obliquidens. The sequence continues at coordinate 355,659 of NW_020838081.1, read as the reverse complement.
CTTACATCGAAAGGACATCATACTGTCTTCAAATTGGAGCTCTGCCAAAGCACAATAAAAAACTGCTTTAGAAATTCCATATATCTCTTTGACACACAACTGTAAGGAATCTGTGTTAAACTGCCAACCACTTAAGAGGATTTTATATATAAACCCTTCTTAAATGGTTGGCAGGATGGATAGATAGATGGTTAATTTCTAGTTAAAATAACTTTTCAAACCAAACATCAAAGACGCAAAACTACATTTTTATGGGGAAGACTGGCGAAGCAGGACTGCTGAGAGGGCAGTGTGTGGCAGGATGAAGCACCATCCCACCATGTCCAAGGTAAGCGGAACCTCAGGAGAGTATGAAGGAGACTTAGGCAAGGGCTAGGTAATGCAGAGTCCACTGCTTCTCCTACAGAGACATGAACGTGGAAGACAGAAGACAGGGTGTGTGAGGATATGTGTATGACGATACTTGTCTCAGGGACAAGGCAGGGCACCAACACGATATGGTGCCCTGAACATCTCTACAATGGTGCTAGGAAGTCCAACGGAGCCATGGTTTGTGCAGAATTAGTGTCCCCAACAAGAGCTTCCATGGAGGAAATATGGACCGTAGGCAAGCGTGGAGCAGAAATATTTCCAGATATGTGTAAACTGAGCTAATGGTTTCTTTCCTAGAGAAACCAGTTAGGACTGTTTCTTTAATATATTTAATACAGTGTCAAGACCTGAAAACAAATTCTTCCAGAGATTTTTATTTACTTATAATTTTTATTCTCATCTGCTTCAAAAGGAGATTTTGTAGGACTCCTCAAAAACCTATATGAACCGTATCCTCATGGCCACACACATCCTCCTTGACAGATGCCTGAAGAGGGTTCCCAAGGAGAGCCATGGACCCCCATGGGGATTTCTCCCAAGTGAGTCATTACAGGATGAATACACAGGCCTCCTTTTATGGTATGGTTATACCACCCATCACTATAGCACAAATCAAAAATTTATCATCAGTCTACTGAACTTTCTATTGAGATCCTTCTTCTTTGCAAATGTAAACTAGAGGAGTCAAGTGACAATCAAGGTAGAAGGGAGACAAAAGCACCTGAACTGGGAGTGACCCCAGATAAGACACAGGCATAATGTGAACCTCCTAAACTCAAAGGAGCAACTGAAAGATGAATACTGGTCCTTGCCTTAGTGCACTGATCTCATGGAAACTGACAACAAAGTGAACACAAACTTGGCGAAATAGAATTTGAATCTCCTCCCAGGCCTCCTTGAAAACAAACAGGTAAGAGTGTTTTATAAGATGTGAGGGAAACAATGACCAAACCACTCATTTTAAATAGAGAACAGCTATAAAACACAATCACACCATCGCAGTTAAGCAGAGAAAATACAGGGTAAATGGTTATTGCTTATTTATAGATGCACTCACAGATCTAAAAAGTACCAGGTCTTAAGCTTTCAAAATTCCAATTGGTTAAAAATAATTGTTCAGGGCTTCCCTGGTGGCACAGTAGTTGAGAGTCCGCCTGCCGATGCAGGGGATGCGGGTTCATGCCCCGGTCCGGGAAGATCCCATATGCCGCGGAGCAGCTGGGCCCGTGAGCCATGGCCACTGAGCCTGTGCGTCCGGAGCCTGTGCTCCACAACGGGAGAGACCACAACAGTGAGAGGCCCACGTACCACAAAAAAAAAATTAATAATAATTGTTCTATGTGGAGAGAAAGGGGGGATATGGGAAAAAACTTATATAAGAAAAGCTTCATATTAAGAATTATTGTTTTCTACTTCTCTTCTAATAGTAGATAAGATAAACTATTTCCTATCTTCCATAATTTAAGCAATGCTAGATGACAAGACCAGCTTCTTGGAAGAGGAAGGAAGACAAGGAGAGGAAGGATCTGCCCCTGAAAATGCAGCCAACAGAATTAAGGAATGTCACTTTTGGGGAGAGAACCTGATTGCAGGGTCCAACTCCTTGTGCCCCTCCTTGCTTCCCCTGCCCCAGGAAATAGATGTTTTTTTAAAGATTATGCTGAAAATTACATTAGAAAGCATCCATTTTAATCACTATCTACCAAACTAACTTTACTATTTCTATATTCTTATTCTTATGAAAAACTAATTTCTCAACTCAATGATTAAAAGACAAGGGCAACAAAAACACAAGCCCCTGCTGTGGAGCCAGAACTACTTGGTTCAGTTGCAAAGGTTGTCCTAGGTGCCTTCCCACCCACCTGTGTTTGGCATCCTCCGCTCCCTTCAGGAATCCCTTTGCCCTCACCCATCCTTCTTCCTCCAGGAATCACCCCTGGGTCCCATGTACACAGGATCTTCCAGCTTATGAGGCCAGAAACCCCCTTAGTTGCTAACCCATGCTACCTTTCCCAGGGAATGCATAGGTTTCCCTTGGAAAATCTTGTAAAAGATAAAGTCTTTATGACCCACACAACTCTTTAATTATGGTTCTGAATCATGCAATAAGCATAAGAAAGATATTTCTGAATAAGGAGGGCTTTCCTTCTTTTCTCTAATTGCATCATTTAAGCAGCCACCTCCTCCACCTACTTGTAAGACCAATACTGCATCTGTATTTCCTTAAAAGGGAATATTTACCTATTAGACAAAGTGCTGCTTTCCACGTGGTAAGGTTTTCTTTTTGCTGACCTTGAAGGGGAGCGATCCAAAAGTCTCTGGGTTTGGAATGTAGGGTGATTCAAACACTGTTCTGTCAAGTATCTGTCAGCTGGGTCCAACTTCAGTAAATTCTTAGGAAATGAAGTTAGGATTGGAAAGAACATCACAAAGTCAAATTTAAATTGTAATAAAAACCGTATTTCTTTTCCTTATAAAAGAAATGCATGGTCATTGCAGAATATCTAGCAAACAGAGTTTAGTCCAAAAAAAATTTTTTTAAAGGACTATCTAAATCACCCATAACCTTACCATTGTTGTCCTCTGGGAATATGCCCTCCCAGCCCTTTAAAAAATACCATGTATACATTTTTTCTTTTCTAAAATCTGGCTTATATTATACAAATAAGTTTTGTATACTGTACTTTTCACTTACTAATCAAAAATATTGTTTACAACATAATTTAAACATCTAAAATATATTTTTATTTTTGGACGCAACATGCAGCTTGTGGGATCTTAGTTCCCTGACCAGGGATCGAACCCGAGCCCTCGGCAGTGAAAGCACGGAGTCCTAACCACTACACTGCCAGGGAATTCCCTAAAATATATTTTTAAATAAGTATATATTCATATCAAAGAATATACATTCTTCATCTTTTTCTTGTCCTCCTCTCTGGAGGCAGCCCATGGTACCAGCATCTTGTGAATCCTTCCACAGGTACTTTGTACATATCTCTATCTGCTCCTTTTATTTTATCCAAACAGTAGCATACACACAATAGGCTGCACTTAGCTTTCTTTCCACTCAACATTAGATCTTAAGAGATCATTCCATATCAGTAAACAGCCTCAATTTTAGATGTACGTTAGGCAGCATTTTGTTTTCCTTCTTTTAATATTGTGAACAATGATGCAACAAATAACTTTACAACATGTTTTAAATGACTACATGGAAGTTTGTGGTATGATTTATTTAATGATTTATTGCTGGATGTTTAGGTGGCTGCCACTTTGCACTATTATAATTAATGCTGTGATGTACACCTGAAACCGTTGCATATATCCATGATCCCTTGCATAGGATAAGTTCCCAGATATGGAACTGGTAGGTATGCAAACCCTTAAGGATTATCTTCTATGTGTTGCCAAATTACCCCCTAGGAAGGTTGTCTCAAATAGTACTTCTCTGAGCAATTGAGAGTCTACCAATTTCCTGGCACCCTCATCAATAATAGGCATTATCATTCTTTTTAGCACATACTTGTAAATTAGCTATTTAAAAAATGGTATCTCACAGCTGTTTTAATTCATATCTTTGATTAATAGTGAGGTTGAATATTTTTATGTTTACTTATATTCCTTCTTTTCATATTTTTCTATTTGTGTAATTTTCCTAATTTATTTGTATGTGTTCTTTATTAAAGTACTAATTTTTTTAACAACTAAAATGTTTTCTTCTAACATTATTTATCTGATTAGTAATTGGACAAGATTTTAAAAGGTGAATCATTATTAAAATTAATTGATTTTGGGGCTTCTCTGGTGGTGCAGTGGTTAAGAATCCGTCTGCCAATGGAGGGGACATGGGTTTGAGCCCTGGTCTGGGAAGATTCCACATGCCATGGAGCAACTAAGCCCGTGCGCTACAACTACTGAGCGCATGTGCCACAACTACTGAAGCCTGTGTGCCTAGAGCCTGTGCTCTGCAACAAGAGAAGCCACTGCAATGAGAAGCCCGCGCACCGCAAAGAAGAGTAGCCCCCTGCTCACTGCAACTACAGAAAGCCTGCAGGCAGCAACGAAGACCCAACACAGCCAAAAATAAGTAAATAAACAAACAAATAAATAAATTTATTTTAAAAATTAATTGAGTTTTATTGATAAGTTAGGCAAATACATAAAGAAGCATAACCTACATAACCGAACACAACTCAATAGAGCACACTGACATTTGTTCTTTTGAGTGATGGGCATTTTCCCTCAGAGAAAGGAAAAAGGGTGAAATTCCAGCATGCCCAAATGCGTCTCTAGCTCACTTTCATTGGCTTTGCCCACAGTCAATTTCTTTGTGATCCACTACTGAACAGTGAGAACAAACCTCAATTTGTTCTCAATAAGCCAGAATTCAATTTCAGACAACCACCTTCAACCTAGCACCACAGAAAATTTGAATTCTGATCCTATTGTATCCTATCCTACGTTGACTCAGACACAACTCTAAAATTATCTCAATGCTTTCTCCTTCTTTATTAGAAAACAAAAACTATGGAGGTATATGAAATGATTTTGGTCTTACTGGCAGTTAAGGCAGTTAATATCAAAATGGTTTCAACTGTATGGTACTAGTTAAAAACAAAGGAAATTAAAGTACATATGACCTTTTAGAAGCTAAACATCTACTAGCATTAAAGTGCTATTTTCATTTATTTAAGATTAACAAGGGTAGAAATTGCTGCACATACAATGAACTATTTTTATATGTATGAACACAGCTGTTAATTTTCAAACACCTGGAAGGATGAGGTCATTATGAGGAAAGTATGAAACTTAGTAAATAGTTTCAAAATTCAGTATTTGGGGGAAAAAACAATTTTAACTAAAATAGAGCCCATATAATTATTGTAGCTATTCTTTATATTATTAGGAGCTTTGATTAATTCTGGTAACTTGTATCCCCACTAAAATGGCTGATACGTATAAATAGACGCAGGATGAGACGGCCATTTTAGGTATTTATATATGGACAAAATTATCAAATCTGCTTTAGGGGATGGCATAGAGAATAAATTTCTTCATGAAAGGATATATGGTACTATTTATTTTTCAAATTCATTTTCAAAAATAGCTAAAAGACAAAAGGAATAATTCTATTTATATAACATTCAATAATAACAAGGCAGTATTAACCTTTGGTGATAGAGGTCAAAGTCCTGGTTTCCAAGAGTGGGAAGGGGCACCTGGGAAGGGGTCATGAAGAGATTTCCGGGGTGTTAATAATTTCCTGTATCTCAATCCGGGTGGGGTTACATGGATACGTTTACATTATAAAGTTTTACTCTGAGGTACATTTATAATTTGTGTACCTTCTAAATATACGTTTCAATAAAATGTTTATTTAACATTAAAGAAATCTGAGGGTAAATATATTAAATGAATGGGAATTCAACTGTTCAACTTTCAAACTGGTGTAAATGCATAATGGTTCAGGTTATCTTCGTATTTTTATCTGTGTTAGCGTTTACCAGGTGCTATGCTGATACTTGGTAATTACATTTGGTAATGATTTAACAAAAGAAGTTCAGTTATTTTTAACTAAAAGAGACAAAAGGCAGAAAACACGAAATTGTATTTCAGTTCTTCTATTTTACTCTATTTACATTTTAAAAGTTACCAACTAATTAAAGCCCTGATAAATAAACACTGACTGTGTGAAAGAACATATGACATAACGCAAATGATTTAAGAGATAATTTATGCCTAATTAACCTTAAAGAGCCTTGAGGATTTTTTAAATAGCATCTCTCAATCTGTGTTCAGAACTAGTGCTGTAGCATTTTATTTTTTTTTAAGTATTTAGTATTTAATTAAATTTGGGAAATGCTTCTTTACTGTGGGATTTCTGAAAGCCTTTATAAATTAATGAATATTGTGAATCTCTAAGAAAGGTTATATGGTAAGTGGCCTTTCCCAAAGGCCACACCCCCTTGCCCACCTCTGCCCCCACACCTATTTACACAGGGCTCCTCGGAACACAGATTAACATAGTTTTAAAGCAGAGCAAAGTTCTGAGAGTGCTGCTCAGCAATTTCCAACTGTGCTAAGTATGCCTTTAAAGGTCCTGGGCACAGTGTAAACTCCTCTGTTTTTGACAGTTGACTGAACGGGCAGAAAATAAAATTGATCCATTAACTAGTATCTTTTTTTCTTTTTTTAATAAATTTATTTTATTTATTTACTTTTGGCTGCTTTGGCTCTCTGTTGCTGTGCATGGCTTTCTGTAGGTGCAGCGAGCGGGGGCTACTCTTTGTTGCGGTGCATGGGCTTCTCACTGTGGTGGGTGGCTTCTCTTGTTGAGGAGCACGGGCTCTAGGCACGCGGGCTTCAGTAGTTGTGGCGTACAGGCTTAGCCGCTCTGCAGCATGTGGGATCCTCCCGGACCAGGGCTCGAACCCGTGTCCCCTGCACTGGCAGGCAGACCTCCAACCACTGTGCCACCACGGAAGACCCAAGAAGTATCTTTTGAAGGTCTACTATCAAATAACTAGCACTTGCTTATGCACTGGCTGGCTGCAATGAAAACTGGAGAAATATGAAAAAGTAGTTCTCACTCAAGGGGCCATCTACTTGGGTAGAAAAGCTTGAATAAGAAACTGTGAGAGGGCTTCCCTGGTGGCACAGTGGTTGAGAGTCCGCCTGCCAATGCAGGGAACACGGGTTCAGGCCCTGGTCCGGGAAGATCCCACATGCCGCGGAGCAACTAAGCCCGTGTGCCACAACTACTGAGCCTGCACTCTAGAGTCTGCCAGCCACAACTACTGCGCCCGCGAGCCACAACTACTGAAGCCCGCACACCTAGAGCCCGTGCTCCGCAACAAGAGAAGCCACCGCAATGAGAAGCCCATGCATCGCAACAAGAGAAGCCACCGCAATGAGAAGCCCATGCATCGCAACAGAGTAGCCCCCGCTCGCTGCAACTAGAGAAGGCCTGCGCACAGCAACGAAGACCCAACACAGCCATAAATAAATAAATATTTTTTAAAAAAGGAAGTTTATTAAAAAAACCAAAAAAAACTGTGAGAACATTTTCAGTAGTCCAGAGCATGAAGACCTTCTGCACAGGGGCACCAGCATGAGGAGGAACACTCAGGCATGGTAGTAGCAGTGATTTTGCAGTTGTCAAATGAAGAGCCAGAGGGAGAGAAATCAAGTTAGAAAAAGAGCAGAATTAGGTTCGCTGATAAAATAATCTTATGGGAGGCCTTGAATATGCAAAAAATATTAGAATCTCTTTTCTTTCAACATTCATTTTAAGATTTGTTTTAAAACCTTATGCCTGAGCAGCTTGAGTGCTGGATAAATTTTTAAATGATTTATTTCTCATTATTTATATTTAGATTGTTACTATTCTGTCCATTTTAGGAATCTAATTTAGGTATCTCATAGTCCTGTCTAGACGGAATGTTACAATACCAGATACTTCTGCAATTTTAAATAAACTGCAACGGGCTGTATGTATATGTATAACTGATTCACTTTGTTATAAAGCAGAAACTAACACACCATTGTAAAGCAATTATACTCCAATAAAGACGTTAAAAAAATAATAAATAAATAAATTGCATGCCTCTTCAGATGACACAGTGCCCCATTATTCACCACTATACACCTATTAACAAAACATTTAATTCATAAAAGCAGGCTCTGGTCATATATAGACACAAGAGAAATCACAAACCAAAAGACATTTTGTACAGATAACATCAACTTGTCCTACCTTCATTAAGTCAAGTAAAACGCTATTTAAAATTCCAAGGTATCTTCTCTCCAATGACTGAGGATGGTTAACAGCTGGAAACTGTAACAACAACATGACAGAAGTATTAGCACGTAGGTAAGGGTATGTGTGTGCATGTGCTTTGAGTGTTGGAGAAGGTAGCAGATGAGCAGAAGCTACTGCCCTAGTGCCAAAGTTAAATTTATTTCACATGTATATTACTTTCGGTGTCTATGTATTTGAGGTAGGGATTAATAGGATTGGGTGTTAAATGACAGGAAAACTCACAAGTGAAAGATGATACTTAAATCTAGTTGGACAACACTGAAGCATGTAAAACAAAACAAAATATAAAAATTTGAAACTATTTATTCAGTTTATACAGTCTTGTCTACTTATACAAATAATTTGGTTAGAATAGAGTTCATATAGAATTTGCTTATACAGACAATTCTTACACCCTTTTCACAACAACATATCATTTACTCCTGAAAATTAGAGAAGTAAAAAAAGAGAAAAAGGCCAGTACCTGAAAGGCTACAGAAGTAGAAATAATGAATTCGGACACATGTTCTATTATTGCTTTTAATATACTCTTTGAATGACCTGTTTTCAATTCCTTCCTTTATGTAAGTTGGAACAGAAGGCAAACAGGCTCCTAAATTAACAAATACATTTTTAAATAAAATGAGGGGAAAGGGTCAAGTTTATTCAGATGCTCTGTCCTTCCCTCTGCCAACTCACATTTTGCAATATCTAAGTGGATGGTAAAGTATTAGAGTCCAACGCCATGTACTCCCTCCCAAGAATACAGCCCACCGACCACATATCTACAGACTTCCCATAGGGAGCTCTGAAAAGCAAAGGGAGAGATTACCTTGGCAACTGAAGAAATAAGTTTTAATAATTTCCAAATTATTTTGAACAGATTCATGATTTAAAGCATATTTGGGTATTTAAGGAATTAAAAAGTACCACATGGACAAACGTGAGGATGAAAAAAAGGAAGTATGGATATCAAAGTAAAACTTCAGAACACGGGCTTCCCTGGTGGCGCAGTGGTTGAGAGTCTGCCTGCTGATGCAGGGGACACGGGTTCATGCCCCGGTCCAGGAGGATCCCGCATGCCGCAGAGCGGCTGGGCCCGTGAGCCATGGCCGCTGAGCCTGCGTATCCGGAGCCTGTTGCTCCGCAACGGGAGAGGCCACAGCAGTGAGAGGCCCGCGTACCGCAAAAAAAAAAAACACAAAAAACAAAAAACTTCAGAACACAAGTGAATAAATCTATGCTAATAAAGCCATCAGTTTAATAAAAATTTAGTTAGTATACACTGATTTGAAATCTATTCACATCCAGATATATTTTGAATATGAATGGATTAATAAACCCTAAATACAACATACATGTCTGATGAGTTACCACTCACTTGGAGAATGAAATGCTCCCAAGAAATGTATTTTCTAGGTAATTATCCTTTAGCTCCCTGTATTTCCTTTATACCAACATAAGAGCATTTCAAAGCCTGAAATCTCTAAACATGCTAAATAAGTGGATGAGAGAAGTAGTTATGTAGAAAAATTCAAACAAGGTATTAAGACGTCATCCCCACACAGTGCTAGGTATGGCAGGAGATGCAGAATATGGGTAAGACCAAAACCTTGCATGTAAGCAACCCTCAGTCTGATTGTGAAAGCAATCAGTATGAAACTGTACTAAATTCTAGTTGAAGCTCAGAGAAAGGAGAGGCCAAGGTGGTTTGCAGCTGTAGAAAAAAGAATCCATACATAGATAATATCTGAACTAGCTTTTGAAAGATAAGAAAAAATGTGAGGACAGAGAAAAGTAGGACAGCACCTTCTAGATAGAGGACGTAGAGGGAATAACATGAATTTAACACAGACACACAGGCAATAACCTAAAACTGATTTCTGAGGGAAGTAATGCTCTGCGAGACATTTTAACAATTGTTATTCTTCTTATTTCAGAGATGAAGAAGGTGATGATCAGAAAATTCAAATAAATGGTTCAAGGCAGGTTACATAATTAAAAATCAGAACTTATATTTGCACCCAGGTCTGTGATCCAAACCCACATTTTTTCTAAACATGGGTGCCTTTCCTAAAGGAGGTACAGAGGTTCCTCTGGATGTTATTGGAGCATTGAACATCAGCCCAAAGAGAGAGACACCTGTCATGCTGTGATAAAAGACTCTATACCACTAGACTTTAATTAATATCTTGCTTATGAGGTCCTATCTTATGCTACCAAATACCCCCTCCTTTTTTTCCAGAAGTAACATTTCATCAATAAGAAAATTAATGCCCAAAGTCAAAAGGTATTAGAAATATGATTTTTAAATGACCACACAAACTCCTAATTTTAAAAAATTAATTAATGTTTTTTTGAAAGAAAGACACCATTCTCATATTAGGTAATTCAACAAATAACCAAAACTCAAGCATAGAAGTTTAAAGTATATCTCAATCAGTAGTTTGTTTTTTCTTTCCTTTCTTTCTTGATCACTTGGCCAATATGATACAATGAGAGTGCCTCTTTACTAAGCACTTACTATGTGTCAGGCACTGGTCTGGGCATTTTACATATATTATAATGTTTAATCTTCACAACAACCCCATCAGGTGGTACTTCTGTTATCACCATTTTACACATGAGGAAAAAGAGGCACAAGGAACTTGCCCTAGGTCATTCAAGTAGTAAATATGGAGTCAGGCTTTGAACCTCAGCAGTCTAACTTCAAAGTCTATGCCCTATATTATGGGATAGCAATTGTTATTTTTTTCAAAATAATACATACCGTTAGAGCAACATCTTGTTGATTTTCCAATCTCTACACAATTGAATCAAAATACAAATCACACTGGACTGGTTACTGGTAAGTCCATGTTTCAAGGCAGCTGCAGTTCACACACCCTGTACGCTTAGCTGAGAATGTCTCAGACATTCTCAAGTAAATGATAAAGGAAGACTTTTCCCTCAAAAGATGTGGTTAAACCTCCAAAAAGGTTAAACTAATTTAGCTAAAACACCACAAACACTTTCAGACTAAAATGTAAAAACATTAAGGCTTATAAAAATCAAAGTGTCAGGGAAGCAGCAATTTCTCCAAAGGATATTTACAAGCAGCACCGTCATGTACTCTCTACCATTTACCGATAATACTATTTAGTGAGGTCTGTAAACAAACAGGACCATAGGCAAAGGAGTAAAAGATCTCCTTTGTTTAGCCTATCTAATCCAAATGCTACTCATTCTTCAATATCCATTTCAAACTGTAAATACTCTATATATCATTCCTAGTGAATCCAGCCAACTTTCTAGAATGTTTAACATTCTCAAGGTCTCAACTATATTTAGATGTATTAGAAAACAGTACAATGTAGTAAAGAATGTAGTACTTTATTATATACCACACTTTATTATAAATTGTATTGTTTTCTAATTATTTCATGCACAAAAGTCTTAATTCTTCAGCTAGTTTACAAGTTATTAAAGCCAGGTACCATGGCAGATCTGTTTACACTCTCTTCAGAGAATCCAGCTTAGAGCCTCTTTAACCAGGCAAAGAATAATGCAGCCAGAAGACCAAGCTTGATGTTCCAGGTCAAATATTCAATCATTTAATACTATTCAACCTAGTAAGAGCAACTCTAGGTGTGTTGTGAATATAACGGTGGCCATGATAGCTCATTTCTTTAAAAAATTCATTAGTCCAGTAAGGATACATTTTTCAAAAAGCTTTTTTTTTAAAAAAAAAAAATCTTATTACAATTTTTAAAAAATTGAAGTATAGTTAATTTACAGTGTTGTGTCAAACAGCTACTTAAAAGAGACTGCCATGTGTACTACAAGAGCTATGACCAGAGTGCTTCAGGAGCACAGAAGGGGGAGGCACCCATTTCCCTTGGAGGAGTCTAGAAGGGCTTCATGGAAGGACACTTGACTTGAGTCTGGGGGGAGGGAGGATGGAGAGCTTTCCAGGAAGTGGGGTAAGTATTGGGAGAATTACAGAAATGAAAACATAGCACTGCAGAAACAAGGAAATGGTGACAAGTTCAATGTGGCTGCAGAGCAGGGGGCAGGGGTAGGAAAAGGTGGAAGACAAGGCTGGAGGCCTAGAAGGAAGGGGTTTTTAATGCTATCCTAAGGAGTTTAAATTTAATAAGCAATCTTGCAGAGATTTTCAGCACAAAGACGACAGAATTAAATGGGCAGTTTGCAGGAAGATCATTCTAAAAGCAATGTGAAGACTGCAGTGAAGAGAGAAACTTGGAGAAATCAGTTTGGGAGTGGCTGTTCAGGTAAAAGGTGGTAAGAGTGAAAGAAGCATTAGAGATGGAGAGAAGGGAAACATAAATGAGCTTGACTGCTGATAATGCAGATTGGTTCAAGAGAGCATTCAAATATTCATCGAGTCCCTACTACATGTGCTGGGCTAAGCTAGATGCTGGAAATACAGCAATAAAACAGATGATTTCTAACATTAATAATTAAAAAAATAAACAAAATAATTACATACTGTGATAAGTGCTATGATGGAAAAAGAAGGGTGCTATGGGAGAGACCAAGAAGGAGGTGGGGGAAGTATGTTGGGGGGTCAGAGACAGGGGTCATTCTTGGAGCTGAGATTTATAAAATGAGAAGGGGCCATGCAAGGGAAGTGCCTTCCTGGGAAAAGGAGTCACAAGTGCCAATTTCATGAAGCTGGAACACCTGGGAATGTTTACGGAAGTTAAAGAAAAAGAAAGGTAAGTGTGATGAAAGTCTGGAAAGGGATGGGAATGGAAAGGGGTATGAGCTGAAGTCAGGGAGCTAGAAGGGCCCAGAAAAGGCAAGGTCTGATGGGAAGGAGTTTGGATGCATTCTCAGTGAGACAGTAATTCATTAGTTATGACTTGCTTTATTTCTGACTAGAATAGATTTTCCTTTCTTCTGGACTGAGGGCAAGTCCTATTTATTATCATATTTTCAGCATCTAGTAGGACAAATGCTCAATAACTGTTGAACTATTTGTACCCTAATTAATGGTCATAATTTGGCTATTTTTCAGCTTACAAAAGCAAAAATAAAAGGAGAAAAAAGAAACTTGCCTGAGGTAACTCAGACAGATTTGGAAGAGAGAGAAAGCAGGAAGGGGATGGAAGAGAAATGTTTGCATTTCTGTTCCTTTCTTTCTTCCACACTCATTGAGCCTAGCAGGAGGTATACTGTGCTGGGCATTCATGTGTGAGGAGGAGTACTCTTCAAAGTGAAATAAACTGAGGCCAGAAAGTCAAAGGAAAAAACCAAAGTGCTTTGCAAATGTCAAGAAAACATGGTTTGAGAATTATGCATTTAAGAGAAACAAAAGAAGTGGTGGTGAGCTTATTTTATAGTTCCCACAAGGGCCAGCAACTGGCATGTTGGCCCAAACAGGGTAGTTGAAAACTAAAAATGTTGCTTTGGGGGTGGATGGAACAGAGAAGCAGCTTGTAACTGGCCACTCCAGTAAGATGCCTCCTGCGACTTGGTTGTCCCTCATTTGGGGAAAGTTTATAGTTTAAGACTCTTTTTAGCATATTTTCTGAAATCAAGTTTTGCACAAAGTTAGCAAGTCTAGAAAAGGCTGCCCAAGACAATACACTAGTTTGAAAAGAAGATTTGATGTTTCACTAAACAGGAAATACCCACTAGAACAGCATCTTTAAATATGCAGAATGTGAGTATTCATCATCTTCCTCAAATCACTACAACTATGTTTGCTCAAATAAGCAATAGCCATTTATACATCTTTCTATCTTTTGGGGATGCTTAATATTTTGCATAAAGAAACATTCTGAGATAACCAAAGTTTAGAATAACGCGTACACTAAAAAAGATTTTGAAAAATTGGAACTTACAAATTAGGAAAATATTAGCAGCTCCCACTTTCGAATTCAGAATTCACAAATACTATATAAAATTCAAAAGTAAAATATTATAAGGCTTCCCTGGTGGCACAGTGGTTGAGAGTCCACCTGCCGATGCAGGGGACACGGGTTCGTGCCCTGGTCCGGGAAGATCCCACATGCCGCGGAGCGGCTGGGCCCGTGAGGCATGGCCACTGAGCCTGCACGTCCGGAGCCTGTGCTACAACAGTGAGAGGCCCGCGTACCACAAAAAAAACGGGAAAAAAAACCAAAAATAAAATATTATAATGGGGATTATAAACACTGTAATGGGAAAGGCAATAGTATTCGATGGATAGCTTAGCATTCCACTGTGCAATGAGCAATGATTTAAATACTAGTGTACTGATTCCATTTGGGGTTTTAGCAAAGCCTCTTACCCGGAGCCCGTGGAAGCGAGGATTACTGTAGAAGAGCTTCATTTGCTCAGGCGGAAGTGGTCCTAGCACCTTCTGAATAGTAAAAAGTTGGTCAATTTCGCTTTCTCCAGGAAATAAAGGCTGTCCATCACTAAGCTCCCCAAGAATACAGCCCACGGACCACATATCTACAGACTTGCCATAGGGAGCTCTGAAAAGCAAAGGGAGAGATATCTTGGCAACTGAAGAAATAAATTTTAATAATTTCCAAATTATTTTGAACAGATTCATGATTTAAAGCATATTTGGGTATTTAAGGAATTAAAAAATACCACATGGACAAAAGTGAGGCTGAAAAAAAGGAAGTATGGATATCAAAGTAAAACTTCAGAACACAAGTGAATAAATCTATGCTAATAAAGCCATCAGTTTAATAAAAATTTAGTTAGTATACACTGATTTGAAATCTATTCACATCCAGATATATTTTGAATATGAATGGATTAATAAACCCTAAATACAGCACACATGTCTGATGAGTTACCACTCACTTGGAGAATGAAATGCTCCCAAGAAATGTATTTTCTAGGCAATTATCCTTTAGCTCTCTAAATGTCAACAAGTTATACTGATCCATTTTTTGAGTTCAGCCTATTAAAATGTACCACTGACTTATGTGTCTTCTTAAACAACAAACACTTAATATTATTTAACCTCTGACTGCACAGAGTCAAAACAGCTAAGATTGTGCTAAATGCTATTGGATTATTTACTTCAATCTATTTATACCCTTTGTTTATGGGACTTTATGACAGGCATTTCCCTCAAAGCATTTTTTCCACTTCTTTAGGGATTTATAGCTATCTTCCAAGGTCTGAGTTTACCAGAAGGCTTTTGGAGTACTACTGTTGCTAATCAGCTATACATGAAAATCTACGTATCCCCAAAAAAGCTTTACATGTATACCGCAATATCTATAGCCTTAAATCAAATTACAGAAGGCAGATTAAGAAATCATATTTTTTAGTTTCAAACATAAATTATCTAAGTTTTAAGCAGGGAAAGCCAAAATAAAATACCTGAAAAAAAAAAAGGAATTAAAATTCTAGAATGCCATAGTGCTATAGTAGTAATAAAACTTTTAACAAATACTCTAAAGCACTTTTAACATAATACAGAATATGTTTCTAGGATGATAAATCATTGTAACAATAAGTCAATATTTTATTTATCTCATTTCCTCCCATAAAAACCCAAGAACCATACTAGGAAACTTCATTTAGATTTTTTTGGTAGCTTGCTGGGAAGGGAAGGATACTGATCTTTCTTTCATACAAGTATAAGAAAGACAAAACTTGTGCTAGATGGAGAAAACTATGGAAAATCTTTACATACCCACCATAAGCTATTTTTCTTCTGTCAACTAATCTGAATAATTTATGCAGCTGTAACTACTTTGAATGTCAAGGACAAAGTCTTGAGAATGTATAAAAACCTGTAAATTCTTCATGTTAACCAAATATCAACTGATTTCAATGGGATTTTTATACAAATAATATGGTTCTTCAACCAGTACTTGACAATCATTTAATCAGTAATATTCAATTTGGCTCAAATTAGTTGGAGTCCCCATCTACTTTTGGTAGCTCCCATATAGCTCTAAACATAACTCAGTTAATGAGCTATAAACATAGCTCAGTTTTCCAGGAGGTATTATTAGGCAGCAAATACTCTCCGAAGTTTCATAATAAGGCTGTCCTCAGAATGAACTCCTCAGGGACATCTTATAGACAAAACCATATTATAATGAGTCCCTCTACCATACTTGAATCCTCAGATGGGGTTCTAAGAATGATTTACTTCGTACTCATTTCTTCTTTGGAAAATCCTGTCCAGGAATTTCAAACTCCCAATCCCTCCCAAAAGAATGAACAGATGAATAGACTACACATTAGAGTGAGTCCAGACAGAGGTACACAGAAGAAACATAGACAACACAAAAGAAAATCAATCCTAAATCCAAGTTGAAAAATGAGCACAGAAATTCTAAAATCTATCCACACAAGGAGGGATAATAAAGTGACTAGCCACCATTTATTTCACAGGATGAAGCACAAGCTTTTGATTAAAAAAAAAATGGTAAAGCTTTCAATAACCGACACCAATAATTCTTATAGGCTCTAGGTCAGCAATGAAACAAGATTTAACGCCAAATGGTTGGTAGACCCTGGGAAATCAATTGTTAACTTCAAAATAAACCCTCAATGAGAACCTGCTGCATAGTACAGGGAACTCTACTTCACTGTACAGTAGAAACTAACACAACATTGTAAAACAATTATACCCCAATAAAAAAAAACTTTTTAATAATAAAAAAATAAGAAAATCAACTGACCACAAGTGTAAAAAAATAAAAATAAACCCTCAGTGGGGGGGGTGGTGGTGGTGGGATGAACTGGGAGACTGGGATTGACATATATATACACTAATATGTATAAAATAGATAACTAATAAGAACCTGCTGTGTAAAAAATAAATAAAATAAACCCTCAGTGAGTAGCTTAAACATATAGTCATCATGATCTTCAGAAGAAATACAGAAATTTATATTTCTATTATATAAAAAGTACCTTTATTTATTAAAAATTTTTTTAATTGAAGTATAGTTTACAATGTTGTAAAAAATATCTTTTAAAAATTAAATTTCTCATGTCCCCTAGATACATGTATGGCACACTAAAGAAAAGAGATGAAACCTATAATAATTCGTGCACTGGTCATCATTACCATCATATCTAATTTTATTTGTAGAGTGTGTCTTCTACCTCAATTCTTTGATGGTCCCAAAGAAGGAAATACGATCTAGGAAGAATAAGAAAATACTACAACTACGATAAGTAGAGAATTATTAGTGAAACTGTGATGGAGATCAAGACTACAGGTCCTTTCTTAGGTTCTGAAGTTAAAACATAGTAAGAGGAAGAAGTATCTTATCAGAAAATGTTTTTCTGGTGTTGACAGGTGAATGAAATACCACTGAAAGTGGAAGGGTGGCACAAAGTGGATGGATGTGGCAGTGTTGCTGAGAAAATTATCAATATATTAGTCTGGAAAGCCATTTATCATCAAACAGGATTTACAATGTTTGGAAGGAAAATATCAGTAGGTTCAATATTTACAGAAAAGTGGCTAGGCATAAGAGATACTCCATAAGTATCTGCTGAATGAATGAATGAATACATGAACAAACAGATAAGCCGGAATGTCAAACTCTGTGGATATACACATTCTTAATGTGGAAGACTATTAACAAAGATGGCAGCAATAATTTCCCTCCATTTCCATACACCTGCCACTTTGTAATGTGATTCTGCCACTCCTCCCATCAAGAGGCGAAGTTTATTCCTCCATCCCTTGAATCAGGGCTTAGACAAGTAACGTGCTTTGGCCAATGAGGCAAAAGTCATGCAAAGAGGCTTGAAAACCACCTTTGCTTTTGGGCTTGCCCTCTGCTCAGGGAATTCTTCTGCTATTATATGAAGAAACTTGGACTAACGCACTGGAGGATGAGTCCCCATGGAACAGAGATAGTTTGTCCCAGCTGAGGACCTAAACCAACCAGCCTCCAGATGACCTGCTGACTGTAGCTATATGAGCAACTCCAGTTGAGACCAGCAGAAGAATCATCCAGTTGAACTCAAACAGCTGACTCCCCCAACCCGATGGCACCCAGAATTGTGAGCAAATAAAATGGTGCTTGCTTTATGTCATTAAGTTTTTAGGTGGTTTGCTACACTGCAATAGGTAACTGGTATTTAATTAACTCAAGTTCTTATCTTCCACAGATAATCCCAAAGTTAACAATAGAGGATCAGCAAATATGTAGATGTCACTCTATTCTGGGAAGGTAACTCACCCAAGTAAGAGTTCTGGAGACCGATACCACCTGGTGGCCACATATTCTGTATAATTAGCATTATTGCCTTCTGAGAGATTCCGAGCAAAACCTGAAAGATAGCAAAGCCCAAAGGTGTAATTTTGAAAAAGAATTAATTTTTTTAAAGAATTAATTAGAATTAATTTGTCATGTTGACAAAATATTTCAGTGCTATTAATACCTTAAAGGAACATCAAAAGAATATAATGATTGTTACTGAATGGGCTGTTTATTAACAGTGTCCTTGTCATTTAAAAAAGTTAGTCCATTGTTCATTCGTCAATTAAAATATACAGTGTATTCACTACAAAACCAGCCTCTCCTCTCTGATAAAGAAATCTATGTTTTCAAAGTTATTGCATGCTTTTATAAGCATTCAGAGCTTTTCCAATAAGTGTAAATCTTAGAAACAAAATGAAGACTCCACAAGAGCCAGAAGTCAAAGCTAAATTAGCATGTCGCAGATAGTCGTTAATTCTGCTATGTGGGACCTTAGATAGCATTTGTATATCTATTGGTGCTGATCAGCTCGGCCATTATGTAAACAACTATCGGTAGGGTTTGGCAATGATGGAAACAAAGCAGGCTAAAATGATTTTTATCTCCTAATGTGACTGAGAAGCATATTAGGGATATCTTAATTACCTTACAGACTCTATTGCTACCCCCCCGCCCCCCGCAAGTAACAACCCTTTCAAAAGGTTTTGGGGCCACAAAATAAACTGGCAAGTAGGTTAATTACCCATCTAACTCACCAAAAGCAATATAGGTTCACTGTAAATAGTTACAGAGAACCAGAATATTAAAATTAAAGGTAAAAGTTAAGGTGTATGTCAGTTTCAAGAAATAGAAAATAGTGTTTCTTAAAGTGGAACAGTAAAAAAAAAAATAAACACAGCAAAAACAAACCCCCTAACTTCAGTTAATCAACACTTCTTTATAAGACATATTTGGAAGAAATATTCGTATTTTTTAGTGGGATTCTTCAAGCCAGACAAAGGAGCTACACACTCTGGGAGGGAAAACAATCAGGAGGTTCTTGGTGGGGATGTGCAGGGCACAGAACGCCATATGTGGGGCCATCATGTGGAACTTCCTGACCGTTTAAAGCTGTCTTTTCTTTAAGAAATGATGCTAGACTAAGGATACTTTTTTCCTATTATTAACCATTCTATATGCATCTTTTTTATTTATAACTTGCTTGACAAATTTCAGCTCCTAAGTACTTCTTAAGATGTTTAGGTACAGCAGGACTCTTCTTTGCATTATTTTTTTTAAATTAATTTATTTTTTGGCTGCATCGGGTCTTAGTTGCAGCACGCAGGCTCTTTGTTGCGGCACGTGGGCTCCTCTCTAGTTGCAGCGTGCGAGCTCCAGAGTGCGTAGGCTCTGTAGTTTGTGGCACGCAGGCTCTCTAGTTGAGGCACGCGAGCACAGTAGCTGTGGTGTGTGGGCTTAGTTGCCCCATGGCATGTGGGATCTTAGTTCCCTGACCAGGAATCGAACCTGCATCCCCTGCATTGGAAGGAGGATTCTTAACCACTGAACCACCAGGGAAGTCCCCCACTGAACATTTAAAGGGAATAAACGGAATCATTCTAAAAATGTCTTTTAACCTTACAGATATATAACTATTGCATATATACAACACATATGTATTTACATAGTTATATTTTCAGTGTTTATGATTATGCCTGAAACAATTTCTATCAATATTTAAAATATTAATTTTTTTTTTTATCCAACTCAAGTCAGCAGGCCATAGTGGTATTTCTGGAAAATTCTTTCTCTGAGGTCATTAAGTACTGGGCTTATGAATATATGCACATGCATGTATTTGCTTTGAATTCTCATTAAACAAATACTGCATGATGAATTTTTTAAAATAGTAGACAATACTATGCAAAGAGAGTAGAACTCTTCCCACAATCAACTTTTTAATATACAACCCAATAGAATGTTCATTTGCTAATTTAAGTCAAAAGATAAAAAATACTTTTAATACACCTGTAAAAGCTACTTAAGTGCTATATTAAATTAATTCTGTACTTACAGGGCTCAATTTCTTTTTAACTTACCAAAGTCACACAGTTTCAAAACATCATTGTGGCTGATTAGGAGATTTTCTGGTTTTATATCTGGAGTATCAAGATTAAAAAACAATTATTAAAAAATGTTCCATGTACTGCTGATTGATACTGTTAGAGCACTGTAATGGCACCTAATTAGAAATATCCAGAGTAATATGAATAGAAAACTATGGCAGTGAAAAGCAGAGTAACACATTTTATGCTGGTACACAAAAGTTCCAATTAATTTTTTTTTGAAAAACATGCAGACCACCATTTCAAAAATATTTTTCCCCTTAAATTTTAAAGGTATCAATTGGACCTCTGAAAGGAATTTAAAAATGATTAAATCTAGGCTACCACATTTTAAGGAACTATTTTTACTTTATAAAATACTAATAATACAAATTTTTGGAGATAGACTATAAACTGTTTACACCCACAAGATACTTTAAAAACATATATGAGAGTAAGTAGGTAGCATTATATTTACTGGAGAAAAAAATACAAATAAGATACATTGTTCGTTATGATTTTCTGTATACTTTCTATATTTATATATCTCTTTAGGTTTTCTATGATGTGGTTCACAATCATAAATGTCTAGTGCTGAAGCTATGATGGATGAGTCAAGATAAGATTTCTCATTTATTCTGTGGATCTTTTGAAGATGTGGTGGGAGTTAAGGAGTAGAAATACACAGAAAATGCAGTTTAATTCCCTCCCTTTGGAGGCATCTCACAATTCTATTTTTAGAGTGCCCATCATCTATATTATATGGTAGAAGTGAAAATGGAGAAAGGGAAGAGGTAGGAGTGAGATCTGTAGATTTCAGAATCATGGTTTCTGAATTAATTCACAACCATTAATTCACTATACACTTAACCAAATCTCAGTATCACTATGGAAATGCAGCTAAATCAGTTTCTTAATATCCTCAAACTGTAGTAGAGACTGTTATTAGAATCATTACCCTAGACACTAGACGTCCAGGTGACCAAGACATCTCTCCATGCTGCCAACAACCTTCATAATGTAACTGCTATGAAAGTCAAATGCAAGAGAAATACAAACTGTCTCTTTCCAGAAATAATAGGAGTTGGCATTCTTCACATGACCTTTAAGCTATTCTTAAAGTGAGGCTTTTTTTTTTTTTTTTTTTTTTTTTGCGGTACGCGGGTCTCACTGTTGTGGCCTCTCCCGTTGCGGAGCACAGGCTCCAGACGCGCAGGCTCAGTGGCCATGGCTCACGGGCCCAGCGGCTCCAGAGCATATGGGATCTTCCCAGACCGGGGCACGAACCCGTGTCCCCTGCATCGGCAGGCAGACTCGTTTCAACCACTGCACCACCAGGGAAGCCCAAAGTGAGGCTATTTTTAAAGTGATATCCTTGTGTGCCTGTTTAGATAAATTAAAATGTAGTATTCATTTGTCTGATAATTCAAAGATAAGAAGTGGATACTGCAACATTTTCTGACAAACATCTTTGAGCTTCATTATTGTATCAATTTGTGTCCCTTGAATGCAAGAGATTATCAGGAAAAGATAAATGGTATAGATTAAAGATCTTGCTGAGCAAGTAATTTCCCTTTTACTGCTATAAACCACCCACTTCATGGCAATAAAGGACAAAATAGAACAGTTTATGGAAGTATAATCATGGCCCTTATGCAAGGTTCATCATGCCTACAACTTGCAAACAATGGGCACTTTTCATGAACAGGTAGGGAAAATCAGGAGGTAAAGGTACATACTAGAGATCTTGGTCTAAGAGGAAATGAGAAGTGGCTGTCAATGGGGGCCAGTGACTTAGCACCATGTCTAAAGCCTGATTCTGGCTTGTTTCACATTACCTGCTCTACCTGCAGGACCAAAAGGCAATGGAGAGGGTAGTTCCCCCTGCAAGTAAGCTTCAAAGTTTCCATTTGTTGAGTTTGTTTTATCACTAGGTGCTTTTGCTGTTGAAAGCGGATCTGGTTTTACAAACACAGAGATCTCACCATAATATCCAAATAAATGTGCAGTCCATCCTTTTGGTGATACAAAAGGAGACTTGGAGCCCAAACAATGTCTCATATCCTATACTTTCAAAATGTATTTAATTTAAATGGAATGTCAGTGCCTGTGTGAAATATTTTGTTAACTTTATTTGATATTTTCCATTTCAAAAATTCCATACTTACCTCGATGAACAATATCATTCTTATGGCACCAGTGAATAGCTTTGATTAGCTGATAGATATAACTTTTTACTTTTTCAGGTGGAACTCCATTTGGCATTTCTTCCAGCAATTCAAGCATATTCTAAAAATTAAATAGAGAGCCAATGATCTCCAAAACTAGGTGGCCCATAAATCATGTATTAACAATTTAAAAAAGCACCTTGGATGATAATTCATCTAATACACAGCATGCATTTTTAAAAAATTGCTTTGCTTTCCATCCACAACCTTTCTTGTGAAGCAGCATATCGTATTGAATCAAGGTTCTCTTTTAAGAGAAATTCCATTTTTACTACTCCCCAATGCTATCTCAAATAATAACCCTGTGCATTTTTCACTCTCCCTAAAATCTATCAGGCATCATTTTAGCCTAATTTCGAGGGAAAAACAACACAAAGTAGAGAAAAGACACTGTAATGTATAGAGGAGAGGGGAAACAGTCATTTTAACATAGTGCACTGTGCATCTCCAAAAGAACTTTGCGATAAAATCAAGACTTGAAATATTTCTGGGAGACCTGGAAAATATTCTTAAATGATCCCTAAGGTTAGCAGTGATCAATATAATCAGAACAAATATTTAAACAGGCTACAAAATATGGTTGAAATAAAAATTCACAGACTCCAAACAAACCAATATTCAAAAATCTTAATCTGGAGTCAGAGACCATTCTAAAACTCATGCACATTTTTTATTTATTTTATTTTTTTAATTAAAAAATTTTTTTTTTTGCGGTACGTGGGCCTCTCACCGCCGTGGCCTCTCCCCTTGCGGAGCACAGGCTCTGGACGCACAGGCTCAGCGGCCATGGCTCACAGGCCCAGCCGCTCCATGGCATGTAGGATCTTCCTGGACCGGAGCACGAACCCGTGTCCCCTGCATCGGCAGGGGGACTCCCAACCACTGCGCCACCAGGGAAGCCCCATGCACATTTTTTAAGTAGAAATTCCACTTAACCAATTTCTGCTGAATTTCCAGATTAACTAAATATTCTCCACTCCCTCTGTAAAGCATAAGACTAAGGTCTACAGCATGATTAGAGCTTATTGTTTGTAGATGACCATCTAGGACAGCAGTTCTCAAAGTGTGATCTGTGGATCTCAGAGGAGGGGGGTGTCTCAGAGGACCCATGAAGTCAAAACTATATTCATGACAGCACTCAGTTATTTGTCTTTTTCACTGTGTTGGTATTTACACTGATGGCACAAAGCAATGATGGGTAAACTGGTGGTACCTTAGCATGAATCAAGGCATTGGATTCTTCAATGCCATAACCTTACAGTTAAAAAAAAAAAAAAAAGGCCAATTTTAGTAAAGGATGTTTTTGATGAAGCAGTAAAAATTATTACTTTTATTAAATTTCAGTTCTTGAGTACATGTCTTTTTAGGAATCTACATGATAAAATGAGGAATACGCATAAAGCACTCCTGCTGCATATCAAAATACAATAGCTGTCATGGGGAAAAGCACTTGGGCAACAGAGTTATAAACTGAACTAGTCATTTTTCTTCGGGTACACCATTTTTACTTGAAAGAATGAATGATACACAGGTATTTATGTTAACATGTAATGGGTCTATTATTATTTTTAAATGAATTAATATTTTTATATTGCTCAGTTTTGACTTCTAATATGATAAACATTAATAGATAAAACTCACATAAATACAAAGCTCTTAGGGTTCCCAATAATGTTAAGACTGTAAATGGAGTCCTAAGACCAAAAAGTTGCTGCTCTACTACAACTTTACAATGTTGTTCCCACCAGTCAAGTTGTATTCATATAAACAATCAGGTGTTTATAATACTCCCATATGTATTTATAACAGATGCACTTGTTATTTTAATATAATTAAATATCATATAAACCAATGAAATAATGTTTCTAAAAAAGAGATTTGCTGTTTATAAGAAAATGAAGTTTAATACTTTGAAAAGACGTAATAAAGGAAAGCTACCACACATAATGCTATCTAATCGATTGTGAGTGCAACAACTATAAAACACTGGCAAGGGATGGTGGTGTGGTACAGATTCTTCACTGAAACTACTTTGCAATTTTTTTTGTTTTTTAACATCTTTATTGGAGTATAATTGCTTTACAATGTTGTGTTAGTTTCTGCTGTAATAACAAAGTGAATCAGCTATACGTATACATATATCCTCATATCCCCTCCCTCTTGCGTCTCCCTGCCACCCTCCCTATCCCACCCCTCTAGGTGGTCACAAAGCACCGAGCTGATCTCCCTGTGCTATGTGGTTGCTTCCCACTAGCTATCGGTTTTACGTTTGGTAGTGTATATATGTCCATGCCACTCTCTCACTTCGTCCCAGCTTACCCTTCCCACTCCCCGTGTCCTCAAGTCCATTCTCTATGTCTGTCTTTCTTTACTCCTGTCCTGCCCGTCAGTTCATCAGAACCATTTTTTTTAGATTCCATACATATGTGTTAGCATACAGTATTTGTTTTTCTCTTTCTGACTTACTTTACTCTGTATGACAGACTCCAGGTCCATCCACCTCACTACAAATAGCTCAATTTTGTTTCTCTTTATGGGTGAGTAATATTCCATTGTATATATGTTACCACATCTTCTTTATCCCTTTATCTGTCGATGGACACTTAGGGTGCTTCCATGCCCTGGCTATTGTAAATAGTGCTGCAATGAACATTGTGGTCCATGACGCTTTGAATTATGGTTTTCTCAGGGTATATTCCCAGTAGTGGGATTGCTGGGTTGTATGGTATTTCTATTTTTTGTTTTTTAAGGAACCTCCATAGTGGCTGCATCAATTTACATTCCCACTAACAGTGCAAGAGGGTTCCCTTTTCTCCACACCCTCTCCAGCACTTATTCTTTGTAGATTTTTTGATGATGGCCATTCTGACTGGTATGAGGTGATACCTCATTGTAGTTTTGATTTGCATTTCTCTAATGATTAGTGATGTTGAGCAGCTTTTGATGTGTTTGTTGGCAATCTGTATATCTTCTTTGGATAAATGTCTCTTTAGGTCTTCTGCCCATTTTTGGATTGGGTTGTTTGTTTTTTTGATATTGAGCTGCATGAGCTGCTTGTATATTTTGGAGATTAATCCTTTGTCAGCTGCTTCATTGGCAAATATTTTCTCCCACTCTGAGGGCTGTCTTTTCATCTTTATGGTTTCCTTTGCTGTGCAAAAGCTGTTAAGTTTCATTAGGTCCCATTTGTTTATTTTTACTTCCATTTCTCTGGGAGGTGGGTCAAAAAGAATCTTGCTGTGGTTTACGTCATAGAGTGTTCTGCCTATGTTTTCCTCTAAGAGTTCTATAGTGGCTGGCCTTACATGTAGGTCTTTAATCCATTTTGAGTTTATTTTTGTGTATGGTGTTAGGAAGTGTTCTAATTTCATTCTTCTACATTTAGCTGTCCAGTTTTCCCAGCACCACTTATTGAAGAAGCTGTCTTTACTCCATTGTATATTCTTGCCTCCTTTATCAAAGATAAGGTGACCACATGTGCATGGGTTTATCTCTGGCTTTCTATCCTGTTTCATTGATCTATATTTCTGTTTTTGTGACAGTACCATACTGTCTTGATTACTGTAGCTTTGTAGTATAGTCTTTTCTTTCTCAAGATTGCTTTGTCTATTCGGGGTCTTTTGTGTTTCTATAAAAATTGTGAAATTTTTTGTTCCAGTTCTGTGAAAAGTGCCATTGGTAGTTTGATAGGGATTGCACTAAATCTGTAGATTGCTTTGGGTAGTATAGTCATTTTCACAATGTTGATGCTTACAATCCAAGAGCATGGTATATCTCTCCATCTGTTTTTATCTTTAATTTCTTTCATCAGTGTCTTATAGTTTTCTGCATACAGGTCTTCTGTCTCCTTAGGTAGGTTTCTTCCTGGGTATTTTATTCTTTTTGTTGCAATGGTAAATGGGAGTGTTTCCTTAATTTCTCTTTCAGATTTTTCATCATTAGTGTATAGGAATGCAAGAGATTTCTGTGCACTAATTTTGTATCCTGCTACTTTACCAAATTCATTGATTAATTCTAGTAGTTTTCTGGTAGCATCTTTAGGAATCTCTGCGTATAGTATCATATCATCTGCAGTGAGAGTTTTACTTTTTCTTTTCTGATTTGGATTTTTTTCTTCTCTGATTGCTGTGCCTAAAACTTCCAAAACTATGTTGAATAAGAGTGGTGAGAGTGGGCAACCTTGTCTTGTTCCTGATCTTAGAGGAAATGGTTTCAGTTTTTCACCATTGAGAACGATGCTGGCTGTGGGTTTGTCATATATGGCCTTTATTTTGTTGAGGTAAGTTCCCTCTGTGCCTACTTTCTGGAGGGTTTTTATCGTAAGTGAGTGTTGAATTTTGTCGAAAGGTTTTTCTGCATCTAATGAGATTATCATATGGATTTTATCCTTCAATTTGTTAGTATGGTGTATCACATTCATTGACTTCATATATTGAAGAATCCTTGCATTCCTGGGATAAACCCCACTTGATCATGGTGTATGATCCTTTTAATGTGCTGTTGGATTCTGTTTGCTAATATTTTGTTGAGGATTTTTGAATCTATGTTCATCAGTGATATTGGTCTGTAGTTTTCTTTTTTGTGACATCTTTGCCTGGTTTTGTTCTCAGGGTGATGGTGGCCTCGTAGAATGAGTTTGGGAGTGTTCCTCCCTCTGCTGTATTTTGGAAGAATTTCAGAAGGTTAGGTGTTAGCTCTTCTCTCAATGTTTGACAGAATTCGCCTGTGAAGCTATCTGTTCCTTGGCTTTTGTTTGTTGGAAGATTTTTTTTTTAAGTGTTTTGGTTATTTTTAGTTAAAGAAAAACAGCCTTTTTCAAGGGCAACAAAGTGAACTCAAAGTCAGAAGGAAACAGGGTGTGTGGGCTTCTCACAGTCTCTTGCTCCATAAACCTGGATGTGATTTTCCTCCTGGAAAATCAGGTGCGACTGGCCAGAAGAGGGTTGACTTTGGTGGGGTAGGTGGAGCTGCAGCCAGATTGGTCTGAGAGGGCTCTAAGGTGACTTCCATATGCCAGCCAGCTGACATGATTAACACTATTATTCTTGAGGGGCATTAAATTAAGGAATGACACAGGGAGCCAAGAGAGCGGCTTATTTGGTTGGTTCTCAATCACAATCAGGAAATAGTCTTTATAGGGTGCAACGATAATTTCATTTTTCTTGGAGCGAA
Organism: Aethalodelphis obliquidens; assembly: GCF_003676395.1. Lineage (NCBI taxonomy): Eukaryota > Metazoa > Chordata > Mammalia > Artiodactyla > Delphinidae > Aethalodelphis > Aethalodelphis obliquidens. The sequence continues at coordinate 327,806 of NW_020838081.1, read as the reverse complement.
TTCGAAGGAAGGTGAGGTCATTCTGGGGGTCAATTTCACGCACGGTGCTCCGGGCCTTCTAGATGAAGTTGTGCATGAGGTTGGTGTACTGTGTGGTGTTGGGATTGTCCATGGTGCTCTTGATGGGAATGCCTTCTGTGTCCACCACGATGTTTCCCTGCACGCACTTCTGGTTCTGAAGTCGCTTCAGTGTCTCCTCCACCTCTACCATCTTGGACCGATCCAGTAGCTCCACGTCACCAGCCCTCAGCTCAGTCCCTGTTGGAAGATTTTTAATCACAGTTTCAATTTTCTTACTTGTGACTGGTCTGTTCATATTTTCTATTTCTTCCTGGTTCAGTCTTGGAAGGTTGTACTTTTCTAAGAAACTGTCCATTTCTCCCAGGTTGTCTATTTTATTGGCATATAGTTGCTTGTAGTAATCTCTCATGATTCTTTGTATTTCTGCAGTGTCAGCTGTTACTTCTCCTTTTTCATTTCTAATTCTCTTGATTTGAGTCTTCTCCCTTTTTTTCTTGATGAGTCGGGCTAATGGTTTATCAACGTTGTTTATCTTCTCAAAGAACCAGCTTTTAGTTTTATTGATCTTTGTGATCGTTTCCTTCATTCATTTTTCATTTATTTCTGATCTGATCTTTATGATTTAGTTCCTTCTGCTAACTTTGGGGTTTTTTTGTACTTCCTTCTCTGATTGCTTTAGGTATAAGGTTAGGTTGTTTGAGATTTTTTTTGTTTCTTGAGGTAGGCTTGTATTGCTATAAACTTCCCTCTTAGAACTGCTTTTGCTGCATCCCACAGGTTTTGGGTTGTCGTGTTTTCATTGTCATTTGTTTCTAGGTATTTTTCAATCTCCTCTTTGATTTCTTCAGTGATCTCTTGGTTATTTAGTAGCATATTGCTTAGCCTCCACGTGTTTGTATTTTTTACACTTTTTTTCCTGTAACTGACATCTAGTCTCATAGCCTTGTGGTCAGAAAAGATACTTGATACAATTTTAATTTTCTTAAATTTACCAAGGCTTGATTTGTGACCCAAGATACGATCTATCCTGGAGAATGTTCCATGAGCACTTGAGAAGAATGTGTGTTCTGTTGTTTTTGGATGGAATGCCCTATAAATATCAATTAAGTCCATCTTGTTTAATATTTCATTTAAAGCTTGTGTTTCCTTATTTATTTTCATTTTGGATGATCTGTCCACTGGTGAAAGTGGGGTGTTTAAGTCCCCTACTATAACTGTGTTACTTTCGATTTCCCCTTTTATGGCTGTTAGCATTTGCCTTATATATTGAGGTGCTCCTATGTTGACTGCATAAATATTTACAATTGTTATATCTTTTTCTTGGATTGACCCCTTGATCATTATGTAGTGTCCTTCTTTGTCTCTTCTAATAGTCTTTATTTTAAAGTCTATTTTGTCTGA